>NC_090441.1:65876548-66212883 GCF_031143425.1 Pleurodeles waltl | reverse complement strand
CAGGTTTGGTAGGTTTCCCTAGGTGCCGGCTGAGCTAGAGGCCAAAATCTACAGGTAGGCACTTCGCAAAAAACACCTCTGTTTTTTTCCAAAATTTAGGATGTGTCCACGTTGCGCTTTGGGGTGTTTCCTGTCGCCGGCGCTAGGCCTACCCACGCAAGTGAGGTATCATTTTTATCGGGAGACTTGGGGGAACGCTGGGTGGAAGGAAATTTGTAGCTCCTCTCAGATTCCAGAACTTTCTGCCACAGAAATGTGAGGGACATGTGTTTTTTTAGCCAAATTTTGAGGTTTGCAAAGGATTCTGGGTAACAGAACCTGGTCCGAGCCACACAAGTCACCCCTCCTTGGATTCCCCTAGGTCTCTAGTTTTCAGAAATGTACAGGTTTGGTAGGTTTCCCTAGGTGGCGGCTGAGCTAGAGGCCAAAATCTCCAGGTAGTCACTTTGCCAAAAACAGCTCTGTTTTCTGTGATGTGTCCACGTTGTGTTTTGGGGCATATCCTGTCGCGGGCGCTAGGCCTACCCACACAAGTGAGGTATCATTTTTATCGGGAGACGTGGGGGAACGCTGGGTGGAAGGAAATTTGTAGCTCCTCTCAGATTCCAGAACTTTCTGCCACAGAAATGTGAGGAACATGTGTTTTTTTAGCCAAATTTTGAGGTTTGCAAAGGATTCTGGGTAACAGAACCTGGTCCGAGCCACACAAGTCACCCCTCCTTGGATTCCCCTAGGTCTCTAGTTTTCAGAAATGCACAGGTTTGGTAGGTTTCCCTAGGTGCCGGCTGAGCTAGAGGCCAAAATCTACAGGTAGTCACGTTTGCTAAAAACAGCTCTGTTTTCTGTGATATGTCCACGTTGTGTTTTGGGGCATATCCTGTCGCGGGCGCTAAGCCTACCCACAAAAGTGAGGTATCATTTTTATCGGGAGACGTGGGGGAACGCTGGGAGGAAGGAAATTTGTGGCTCCTCTCAGATTCCAGAACTTTCTGCCACAGAAATGTGAGGAACATGTGTTTTTTTAGCCAAATTTTGAGATTTGCAAAGGATTCTGGGTAACAGAACCTGGTCCGAGCCCCGCAAGTCACCCCTCCTTGGATTCCCCTAGGTCTCTAGTTTTCAGAAATGCACAGGTTTGGTAGGTTTCCCTAGGTGGCGGCTGAGCTAGAGGCCAAAATCTACAGGTAGTCACTTTGCTAAAAACAGCTCTGTTTTCTGTGATATGTCCACGTTGTGTTTTGGGGCATATCCTGTCGCGGGCGCTAGGCCTACCCACACAAGTGAGGTATCATTTTTATCGGGAGACGTGGGGGAACGCTGGGTGGAAGGAAATTTGTGGCTCCTCTCAGATTCCAGAACTTTCTGCCACAGAAATGTGAGGAACATGTGTTCTTTTAGCCAAATTTTGAGATTTGCAAAGGATTCTGGGTAACAGAACCTGGTCCGAGCCCCGCAAGTCACCCCTCCTTGGATTCCCCTAGGTCTCTAGTTTTCAGAAATGCACAGGTTTGGTAGGTTTCCCTAGGTGGCGGCTGAGCTAGAGGTCAAAATCTACAGGTAGTCACTTTGCTAAAAACAGCTCTGTTTTCTGTGATATGTCCACGTTGTGTTTTGGGGCATATCCTGTTGCGGGCGCTAGGCCTACCCACAGAAGTGAGGTATCATTTATATCGGGAGACGTGGGGGAACGCTGGGTGGAAGGAAATTTGTGGCTCCTCTCAGATTCCAGAACTTTCTGCCACAGAAATGTGAGGAACATGTGTTTTTTTAGCCAAATTTTGAGGTTTGCAAAGGATTCTGGGTAACAGAACCTGGTCCGAGCCCCGCAAGTCACCCCTCCTTGGATTCCCCTAGGTCTCTAGTTTTCAGAAATGCACAGGTTTGGTAGGTTTCCCTAGGTGGCGGCTGAGCTAGAGGCCAAAATCTACAGGTAGTCACTTTGCTAAAAACAGCTCTGTTTTCTGTGATATGTCCACGTTGTGTTTTGGGGCATATCCTGTCGCGGGCGCTAGGCCTACCCACACAAGTGAGGTATCATTTTTATCGGGAGACGTGGGGGAACGCTGGGTGGAAGGAAATTTGTGGCTCCTCTCAGATTCCAGAACTTTCTGCCACAGAAATGTGAGGAACATGTGTTTTTTTAGCCAAATTTTGAGATTTGCAAAGGATTCTGGGTAACAGAACCTGGTCCGAGCCCCGCAAGTCACCCCTCCTTGGATTCCCCTAGGTCTCTAGTTTTCAGAAATGCACAGGTTTGGTAAGTTTCCCTAGGTGGCGGCTGAGCTAGAGGCCAAAATCTACAGGTAGTCACTTTGCTAAAAACAGCTCTGTTTTCTGTGATATGTCCACGTTGTGTTTTGGGGCATATCCTGTCGCGGGCGCTAGGCCTACCCACAGAAGTGAGGTATCATTTTTATCGGGAGACGTGGGGGAACGCTGGGTGGAAGGAAATTTGTGGCTCCTCTCAGATTCCAGAACTTTCTGCCACAGAAATGTGAGGAACATGTGTTTTTTTAGCCAAATTTTGAGGTTTGCAAAGGATTCTGGGTAACAGAACCTGGTCCGAGCCCCGCAAGTCACCCCTCCTTGGATTCCCCTAGGTCTCTAGTTTTCAGAAATGCACAGGTTTGGTAGGTTTCCCTAGGTGGCGGCTGAGCTAGAGGCCAAAATCTACAGGTAGTCACTTTGCTAAAAACAGCTCTGTTTTCTGTGATATGTCCACGTTGTGTTTTGGGGCATATCCTGTCGCGGGCGCTAGGCCTACCCACACAAGTGAGGTATCATTTTTATCGGGAGACGTGGGGGAACGCTGGGTGGAAGGAAATTTGTGGCTCCTCTCAGATTCCAGAACTTTCTGCCACAGAAATGTGAGGAACATGTGTTCTTTTAGCCAAATTTTGAGATTTGCAAAGGATTCTGGGTAACAGAACCTGGTCCGAGCCCCGCAAGTCACCCCTCCTTGGATTCCCCTAGGTCTCTAGTTTTCAGAAATGCACAGGTTTGGTAGGTTTCCCTAGGTGGCGGCTGAGCTAGAGGCCAAAATCTACAGGTAGTCACTTTGCTAAAAACAGCTCTGTTTTCTGTGATATGTCCACGTTGTGTTTTGGGGCATATCCTGTCGCGGGCGCTAGGCCTACCCACAGAAGTGAGGTATCATTTATATCGGGAGACGTGGGGGAACGCTGGGTGGAAGGAAATTTGTGGCTCCTCTCAGATTCCAGAACTTTCTGCCACAGAAATGTGAGGAACATGTGTTTTTTTAGCCAAATTTTGAGGTTTGCAAAGGATTCTGGGTAACAGAACCTGGTCCGAGCCCCGCAAGTCACCCCTCCTTGGATTCCCCTAGGTCTCTAGTTTTCAGAAATGCACAGGTTTGGTAGGTTTCCCTAGGTGGCGGCTGAGCTAGAGGCCAAAATCTACAGGTAGTCACTTTGCTAAAAACAGCTCTGTTTTCTGTGATATGTCCACGTTGTGTTTTGGGGCATATCCTGTCGCGGGCGCTAGGCCTACCCACACAAGTGAGGTATCATTTTTATCGGGAGACGTGGGGGAACGCTGGGTGGAAGGAAATTTGTGGCTCCTCTCAGATTCCAGAACTTTCTGCCACAGAAATGTGAGGAACATGTGTATTTTTAGCCAAATTTTGAGGTTTGCAAAGGATTCTGGGTAACAGAACCTGGTCCGAGCCACACAAGTCACCCCTCCTTGGATTCCCCTAGGTCTCTAGTTTTCAGAAATGCACAGGTTTGGTAGTTTTCCCTAGGTGGCGGCTGAGCTAGAGGCCAAAATCTACAGGTAGTCACTTTGCTAAAAACAGCTCTGTTTTCTGTGATGTGTCCACGTTGTGTTTTGGGGCATATCCTGTCGCGGGTGCTAGGCCTACCCACACAAGTGAGGTACCATTTTTATCGGGAGACTTGGGGGAACATAGATTAGCAAAACAAGTACTATTGCCCCTTGTCTTTCTCTACATTTTTTCCTTCCAAATATAGGAGTGTGTGTAAAAAAGACATCTATTTGAGAAATTCCCTGTAATTCACGTGCTACTATGGTCACCCCGGAATTCAGAGATGTGCAAATAACCACTGCTCCTCAACACCTTATCTTGTGCCCTTTTTGGAAATGCAAAGGTTTTCTTGATAGCAATTTTTTACTCCTTTTATTTCAGCAAATGAATTGCTGTATACCCGGTATAGAATGAAAACGCACTGCAGGGTGCAGCTCATTTATTGGCTCTGGGTTCCTCGGGTTCTTGATGAACCTACAAACCCTATATATCCCCGCAACCAGAGGAGTCCAGCAGACGTAACGGTATATTGCTTTCGATAATCTGACATTGCAGGGAAAAGTTACAGAGTAAAACGTAGAGAAAAATTGATGGTTTTTTCACCTCAATTTCAATATTTTTCTTTTTCAGCTGTTATTTTCTGTAGGAAACCCTTGTAGGATCTACACAAATGACCCCTTGCTGAATTCAGTATTTTGTCTACTTTTCAGAAATGTTTAGGTTTCTGGGATCCAGCATTGGTTTCATGACCATTCCTGTCACTGACTGGAAGGAGGCTGAAAGCACAAAAAATTGCACAAATGGGGTATGCCCCAGTAAAATGCCAAAATTGTGTTGAAAAATTGGGTTTTCTGATTCAAGTCTGCCTGTTCCTGAAAGCTGGGAAGCTGCTGAGTTTAGCACCGCAAACCCTTTGTTGATGCCATTTTCAGGGGAAAAACCACAAGCCTTCTTCTGCAGCCACTTTTTCCAATTTTTTTGAAAAAAACAAAATTTTCACTGTATTTTGGCCAATTTCTTGGCCTCCTTCAGGGGAACCCACAAAGTCTGGGTACCTCTAGAATCCCTAGGATGTTGGAAAAAAAGGACGCAAATTTGGCTTGGTTAGCTTATGTGGACAAAAAGTTATGAGGGCCTAAGCGCGAACTGCCCCAAATAGGCAAAAAAAGGCCCGGCACAGGAGGGGGAAAAGGCCTGGCAGCGAAGGGGTTAAGCATTTTTTTGTTTGCAATAGATTTCGCCAACAGCACTTGTGCGCTTTCTTATGTGAAGCCTAAAACTGCAGAGATTGCCACAGGAGCACACATCAGTGGTCATTAAGGCACAGCTCATGATCACACATGCATCTAGAAGCAAGCATGCACATTAGTGGCCATCTTGGAAGTGCTAAATAGAACGTCATTCGAAGAAAGGTGCCCATGTGGGCACACGCCTCATGACACGTGCATGCTTTTGCATCGCGAAGCACTAGTGGAAATTTTAGAATTAGCTAATACCAATGCTACTGCATCAATAGATGTTAAATTGTCAAATAGCTAGATATTAATGTCACATAATATGCCACATAAATTGCTTTCCAATAGTGAGATTTTTCTATCTCCTTAAATTATCGTTTAGTAAATTTTGCTGAACAGTTTAGTATTGTCTGGCCTCATAATTCCCATGGCCATGATCATCACCACAGGCCCAAAAACCCTGGAAGGCACGTCGATAGAGTGTAGCAGTGATAAAGGCGGAGAGGAAATGGACTGTTTAAAACGCTGACATAGGTCATGAAAAGCACCTCAACAAATCGATAATAAAGGGAAACAAACAGACTCTGTTGAAGTGTACGCAAATCAGAGGTCCCCGAAGCACAACACAGACTGGAAAGCACTGCACACTACATTGTACTACCAGTGGAATTCTGCGCCCCTCCGTGTTGAGGCAGTAATGTGTGCCCTGCATTATTGAACAGATAATTTACGGATGGCATCTACGTGCAAACCCCTCAGCACATTCCTTGATAATTCCACTCCCTCCGCTCAGGCTATTTACCGCAGCACAGACACTTTCCAAATTGTCTTAGGAAGCAATTTCCACACAGGGGAGACGGGAGGTTTTATCTGAATATTTATTTTTCAGAACAAGTAAATAGAGCGAGGTGGTGAAAGGTTTCGGGAGGACACGGGCTGAACCCCGCCAAGCTGCGTCAGCTCAGCAAGTCCTTCGGCAGTGCCAGCTGCTCCCACCACATATCTTCCAACATGCCTGCCTGCTGCATCACTGGGTTCTTTCTGGAGAGCTGTTTTGTAAGGACTCAAATTGTCTAGTTCCCCAGTTCCCCAGTGAATAAGATGGAGGTATTGATGCTCATTCGGAGTTTGGCCTCCCTATGGAAGGATTGGTTTACATTTGCGTAGGAAATCTGACACTTCTGTCTTTTTGCACGTTAATCAGCTAGTAGAGAATTTGCTTTAAGAATTGGGAAGTCTATTCTATGTGCCCATCCATCTCCAGGCCTCTCACTGGAAACATGGGGCCAGATGTAGCAATATTGCAAATTGCGACTTGCAATTTGCGAGTCCATCCGACTCGCAAATTGCAAGTCGCAATTTGCAATGCAGTACGGTGTCTCAGACACCGACTGCGACTCGCTATGGGGTCGCAATGACCCACCTCATGAATACTCATGAGGTGGGTCGCAAAATGCGGCCCCATAGCGAGTATAGGCACTCGCAAACATGGAGGCCTGCTGTAGTCAGCAGACCTCCATGTTCGTGACTGCTTTCAATAAAGCAGTTTTTTTTTTTTAAGTGTAGCCCGTTTTCCTTAAAGGAAAACGAGCTGCACTTAAAAAAAAAAACGAAACCTTTAGTTTCGGTATTTTTTCAGGGCAGGGAGTGGTCCCTGGGACCACTCCCTGCCCTGAAAAAATATTTTTGGGTCCATTCACAAAGTAGAAGGGGTCCCATGGGGACCCCTTCCAATTTGCGAGTGGGTTACCATCCACTTGAAGTGGATGGTAACTGCGATACGATTTGCGACCGCGTACGCGGTCGCAAATGGTATTGCATACCACTCAGACTCGCAAATAGGAAGGGAACACCCCTTCCTATTTGCGAGTCGGAAATGCATTTTGCGAGTCGGTTCCGACTCGCAAAATGCATTTCTGCATAGGAAACTCCGGTTTGCGACTCGCAAACAGCAAATTTTGCCGTTTGCGAGTCGCAAACTGTTTCCTACATCTGGCCCATAGTTCTTTCCATTACTATTTGAAATTTGACTTGTTACATAAAGCTTGGCCTCTAGTGGTGCTACCTAGTACACCAACATAGTACACTTCCAAGCTTACTTTTCGTTAGGCGCTGCTAACAGATGGTTAATGATTTGACCGTGTGGTGACTTTTTAATTTACAGCATAAAATCTCTGCAAGAGGTGTATTAGTCCACTCAGCTATCTTGCCAACATTGCTTCCAGGGCTGTTGACTCATTCTTTGACATGTCACTAAGAATATTGCCTTTAAGGGTGAAAGTAAAGTTCAGCCATAATAATTAGATTTAGTAAACATGGAGTGGACTCTATGAACGGAACTACCCCTCAGGGCCAAACCATTATTGTCTCTCAAAAGTTAGCCCAGGAAAATTGAACACCTTCTAATTTACAATTTTGCGGGGTCCGCAAATTAGTGGGTGCGGAATTTGCTAGAGATTATGGTGGTCATTATGACCCCGGCAGTATTCTGGACGCCAGGGTTAACGTGGCTGGTGGTAATGACTGCCAAATTATGACCACAGCGGTGATCCCTCCCATAGAGAGCCAATGTACCACACCAACCGCCAGCGCAGTACGAACACCGAACATGGCGGTAGCCACCTACGAGCAGGCGGAAGACAAGGATCCACCCACCATATTATGACATAGCACACTGCCACGATTTCAGGGGCGGAAGTAACAACACCAAAAGCCTGGCAGAAATACATCATTTAAAAGGAGTGACACAGGAGTCCACGGCCGCCATGGAACTTGAACTGCATGTACTCCCCATGCTGTACCACGCCATGGCCGTCCTGGAGCACCAACGCCGATGAAGACGATGATGGTGGCTACAGCCACCTAGCACACAAGGGTGGGACAGGGGGAGAGTAACACAACACGCACAGCACACACCATACACCCACCACACACCCAGAAACAGATACACAGGAATAAACAGTAACAGAACCCTGGAGTTAATAAAAGCAGGACACATACACCGTTCCAACCACTGTATTCCTTTTGTATGAATATCTAAAATCCCAAAATAGTGGGTGCGGAATTTGCTGCATAGTGGCTGCATAAATAAATAAACGCAGGCCCAAAGGCCAGTCCAAAGTCACTAATGCCCACAGGGCAAAGACCAAGCCCCAGCTTGACTCCTGACAACATCGGTACTCCACTGTTCAAGGGCATCATGTTGGAAATGGGCAGGCCCCTCACGGGGTGGGGCTGGGGTGGGTGGGGGTTGCAACTCATTGTGATGGGGCTCCTAGTTCACTGGTTCTGGAGGGGGCTTCATGCCCACTGGTTGAGGAGGGGGCTGGCTGCTCACTGGTTCTGGAGGGGGCTTTCTGCCCACAGGATGAGGAGGGGGCTGGCTGCCCACACGTTCTGGAGGGGGCTTCCTCCCCCACAGGTTGAGAATGGGGCTTCCTGCCCACGGGATGAGGAGGGGGCTGGCTGCCCACTGATTCTGGTGGGGGCTTCCTGCCCACAGGATGAGGAGCGGACTGGCTGCTTACTGGTTATTGATGGTGCCCCTTGGCCTCTGGTTCCGGACGCTGCTCCTTGGCCTCTGGTTCCGGATGCTGCTCCTTGGCCACAATATTGTGGGCCTCCTTGTCCAGGGATTTCTGGGGCTGTGTCCTTGTCCAGGGATTCCTGGGGGGCCTCCTTGGGTTTTGATTTCTTGAGGTCCTCTTTGGCCTTGGAGGTCTGGGGGCCCTCCTTGGCCTTGGATATCTGGGGGTCCTCTTTGACCTTGGATGTCTGGGGTGCCTCCTTGGCCTTTGATTTCTGGAGGGCCTCCTTGTCCTTTGATTTCTGGGATGCCTCCTTGGCCTTTGTTTTCTGGAGGGCCTCCTTGGCCTTTGATTTCTAGGGGGGCCTACTTGGCCTTTGTTCTCTGGACGGCCTCCTTGGCCTTGGATGCCTGGGGGGGCCTCCTTGACCTTTGATTTCTGAGGGGCCTCCTTGGCCTTTGATTTTTGGGGGTCTGCTTGGGCAGGGACTTCGTTGGTGCCTTCTTGGCCATGGGTTTTGGAGGTGGTCCCATGGTCTTGCCAGTCTGTTTGGGAGGGGGCGGCACTTTAGCCTTCCGTTTTGGGGGGGAGAGTGTCTATGTTGCGGGGGTCCGGCTTCTCTCTCATGTGCCCCTTAGTGGCAGCTGGCGACTTTGGGGGTGGAGCTGTGTTGGACTGGGTGCTTGAGATACTGGCCTGGGGTGGTGTGAGCTTCCTCTTATGGGCAGGAGTGGGGTGGTGGAGGGAAGAGATCAAGGCAGGCAAGGAAAAGCTTCTTAGGAACAATGGGGCGGGATCTGGGAGGAGGGATGGGAGTGGAGGTAGAGGGAGTGGTTGTAGGAGGAGGAGATATGCTGGACTTGGGTGCAGGTGCATGGAGAGTGTGCGTGTGTGAGGTGGATGGCTGTTGGGGGGTCTGAGTGCGAGTGTGTGTGTGTGTTACTGGAGGGGGCAGACATGGTGGGGGAGGACAAACATGAGGTGTGGATGGATGTTGTGGTGGTGTCTGCAAGTGAGGTGGAGGTGGTAGTGGTGGTGGTGACTGCCCATGTGGTATGTGGGGTGCATGTCTGCGGGTCTGCTGTTGTGGTGACTGTGGGCAAGGCTGTGCAGGTGGCAGGATCTGGGATTGTTGCTGCAGTGCATGCAGGTGTGAGTAAGTATGTGACTGTGAGGGAGGAGGAGGAGCGGGAGACATTGGAGTCAGAGGTTGATGTTGTGTGTGCATCTGTCTGTTGGCTGTGTGAGTGCTTTTGGACTGAAGAGTGCTGCTTGTGTTTGTGCGAGTCTTGTGTGTTATTTTGGGTGCATGCTTGTCTGAATGTGTGCGTGGGATGGGTTGGTGGTGAGGAGACTGGGACTGGGTAGTGGTAGTTGGAGGGGGGGGCAGATGAAACAGGGACACTGCCTGCCGTCAGTGAAGAGGCCAGAGCCTGAAACGATCTCTGTAGGGCTGCCAACCCACCGTGAATGCCCTCAGGGAAGGTATTGAATTGTTGCATCTGGGATGCCAGCCCCTGGATGGCATTCACAATGGTTGACTGCCTTACAGAGATGGATCTCAGGAGGTCAATAGCCTCCTCACTGAGAGCAGAAGGGCTGACTGAGGCAGGGCCTGAGGTGCCTGGGGCGAAGGAGATGCCCACCCTCCTGGGTGAGCGGGCACGGGCAACTCAGTGTGTGGCTACTGGGAGGGCAGTGCTGGTACAGGGGGTGGTGGTAGAACCTGTAGCTGGGGTGGTCCCAGAGGGGTCCGCCACCACCAGGGAGCTCCCATCAGAGGACGAATCAGAGTCAGTGGTGTCACCTCCTGTCCCCGCTGTGGTGCTCCCCTCTCCCTCCGTCCTACTGGTTGCCTCGGCGTCGGTGGACTCTGCCTCCTGGGTCCCGTGGGCTGTAGCTCCCTCACTCACCGGTGCCAGTGCTCCATCGCCTGATGATGCTAATACACACAAGGAGAGGATGACAGAAGAAGAGGGGGGGGGAGAAAGGGAGTACAGGGTCAGTCTCAGCACCAACAGCACAGATTGCAGACACATCACTGTCACACACTGAGACTGATAATGGGCAGTATGGACCACACTGGCATACCATTGGCTAAGTAGCACAGCAGTTAGGAGCCAAACACTGCCAGCTACACACCAACTGGGACCAGCTAAGCCCTGCCTTACATGGGAAGCAACCTACCTAGCTCTCTAATACATGCTTTAAACCCTATTAACCTGAGCTGAACCATGCAGCAATATCTGAACTGGCATGTTGGGGCATCCACTGACTAGTACCCTGCACCCAAA
This sequence comes from Pleurodeles waltl, assembly GCF_031143425.1. NCBI lineage: Eukaryota > Metazoa > Chordata > Amphibia > Caudata > Salamandridae > Pleurodeles > Pleurodeles waltl. Next base: position 66,202,040 of record NC_090441.1, on the reverse strand, counting down.
TCCCATGCCAGGCAACAGAGATGGTTGACATACACACTGTACTCACCCCCTTGTGGCTGCTGTGATTCCCTCGAGCGCCCATCCAACTCTGGGTAGGCCACCACCAGTATGCGGGCCATCAGGGGGGTCAGGTTCAGACAGGCACCGCTCCCTCTTTGGGAGGCCATCCCCAGCTTGGCCTCCGCGGTCTTCCTGGCCCAGCGTCCTAGGTCCTCCCACCGTTTCCTGCAGTGGGTGCTCCCACTGCTATAGACCCCCAGGGTCCGCACGTCCTTGGCGATGGCATGCCACAATCCCTTCTTCTGGTGGGTGCTGACCTGCAGAGGAAACACAGATGGCGGTACACCATGAACCTGACAATCCAGCCTGTCACACATAAGGCCCACAAAAAGCATTTCACCTCATCAGGCTCACACATGACCCGTACCCCTGCACTGATGCTGCCACAAGCCATACCCCCACCTGACACACTGCCAGCACACACAGACATCTACATGAAGTCATGCTGCATGCAACGTACCCATGGTGTACTCCCCTGTTGGTCTGGAGGCCCATACAACTGGACATACTGGGGTAGGACCCCATCCACGAGGCACTGCAACTCCTCCGACATGAAGGCTGGGGCCCTTTCCCCTGTTGCACGAGCCATGGCAGGTTAGAGACACAGGTCACAGCAGCACACGCAGTGGAGATGTTGTTCTGTGGAAAGTCAGGAATCAAATGAAGTGGTAGAAAAGAAATGGCGGTCACGTCCGCGGCAATGAATCCCGTCACCGCCGGCATTGATCATCATTGGTTCCCATACTCCGTAGAGGGCCATGTTAGCCAATGAGGAATTGCACGGTGGTGCGGACCACATTCCGCCATGACGCCAGCGGTGTGAGATCACTTCCACCTGTCCCTGAATACAGGACAGGCGGGTGCCATTTTTTAATGCTGGTACACATGTACAGATTAATTAGTGCACCATTTTAGTCGAATGTACTCACCTACCCAGTTCCAATGTCCAGCATACAAACATGCTCTGTGTACACTGCTGTAGTGTGGTCATGGTTCCTGTTGACACTCCTTTGCTACATTTGGGTCCCTTAGGTACAAACCACTGGGGTGAAATAGGAGGAGGCAAACACCTGTGTACAGACCCCTTGTGGACTTGGCTACACTGGAAGACTGGCACATCATACTCACCTATCGTCTGGACAGGGCCACAGTCACAGAGCTGTGTGCACAATTGGAGCCTGATCTGCTATCTGCTATCTGTATCACCACAGCAACCCCCCCTCTTGTGCAGGTACTCTCAGTGCTCCATTTCCTGGCAACAGGCTCTTTCCAGGTGACAGTGGGAATGGCTGCAGGGGTGTCACAGCCAATGTTCTCTATTGTGCTTGTGAGGGTTTTGTCTGCCTTGTTCAAAAACATGTGCAGCTACATCGCATTCCCCCAGGTAGATGATTTACCCACTGTGAATGCTGGATTCTATGCAATGGGACATATACCTCCTGTTATTGTGGCCATCGACGGAACCCATATTGCCTCAGTCTCCCCCAGGGGCAATGAACAAGTGTACAGGAATCAGAAGAGTTTCCACTCACTCAATGTCCAGATGGTGTGCCTGGCTGACCAGTACATCTTCCACGTCACTGCCAAGTATCCAGGGTCGGTGCATGATGCCTTTGTCCTGAGGAATAGTAATGTCCCACAGCTGATGGCACAACTACAGAGGTACAGAGTGTGGCTAATAGGTGAACCTGTGTCCCCACCCAATGTTTGTGAGCGTATGCCTTCAGGAGTCATGGCCCATGCCATTCTGCAGGGCTAATGTGTGCCATAACTTCTTGCAGGTGATTCCGGCTACCCAAACCTGTCCTGGCTCATGCCCCCTGTTAGGAATCCAAGAACAGGGGCTGAAAATAGGTACAATAGAGCCCATGGGCTAACCAGGAGGATTGTAGAAAATACCTTAGGTCTCCTGAAGGCTATGTTCCGGTGCCTCCATCTGACAGGTGGATCCCTATGCTACTCCCCTGAGAAGGTCTGCATAATCGTTGTTGTGTATGTTGCACAATTTGGCCCCCAGACGGCATGTACCCTATCTGCAGGAGGGGGGTGACAATGCAGCTGTGGTAGCAGTGGACACTGAGGACAGTGAAGAGGAGGAAGAGGAGGAGGATGTGGGCAACAGGTCACATTTGATCCAGCAGTATTTCCAATGACACTCAGGTCAGATTGTTGAACTAAGCAATTCTACATTTTAGTTTTGTACTGTGTGACTGCAGCATGATGCCCGTCATTCCCTTTGCATCCCACCTGACTGTCACCTATATCTTCCCTTATTGCAGATGTTGGTGGTGTTCCAACAGTGTACTGCTGTGATGTGTACAGACTACTGAGACACATTTGTTGGATGGGTCAACATGTTACTGGACATTTACAAAGGATCATGCAGTTCATTAACGTTTGTTACACTGTACATTACCTGTAGATAAAGGACTATTACTCAAGTTTTGTCCAAGGGTGTTTATTGAAAAGTGTTCGTCAATGGGAAGAGCAATAGAGTCGGGTGATGGTTGGTAATCGTCCAGGGTAGTGGTCCAGTCTGTTTGTAGCACAGGCCTAGGGTCCAAGGGGCCATAGGAAGGGGAGCAATGGCAGTTCAATGTGGACAAGGTGACACAGTGGAACACAAGGGGGACGTTCAGGAGGGGCTCATTTCCTGGTGGTGGTCTTGGTCTTGGCAACTGTCTTTAGTGCCTGTCTGGGTCACAGTGAACGTTTGTGGGGTGGTTCACCTTCTGCAGGGGTGCTGGTGGCCTGTGTCCACTAGCTGCAGCAGATGTGCAGGGCTGGTCAGTTGACTGTCTAGTGGAAGGGGCCCGCTGGTTTGATCTGTACTTCCTCATGATGTTGGCCATATCATCCAGCACCTCTGCTATGGAGACCATGGTGGTGTTCAGGGCCCGCAAATCTTTAATGATCTCCTGGGGGTGTTCCTCCTGCAGCTGATGGTTCTCCTGCATGATGTCTATCACCTGACCCATCTTGTCCTGGGATTGTTGGTAAGTCCCCAGAACATTAGTGATTGCCTCCTGGACAGTGCCCTCTGACCGTCCCTGGCCCCCTGTGCCTGTGTCCCCTGAATGGTGTGCCCAATGCCCCAGGACCCTCATTGTCTTGCCTGTGAGGTGTGGACTGGGGTCCTGTACAGGTGGGCACAGTGCTGATTGACATGTCCTGGGGACAGAGATCTGTGGATGTTGGGTGGCTGCTGTGGTGTTGGTTACTGAGGGGGGAGGCTCTGTGGTGGACTGGGTATGGGCTCGGGTATCCAACTGACCAGGGGTCCCTGATGGGCTAGGGAGTTCATCTAGATCCAGAACTCCAGAGTTGCTGTCATTACTGGGGGCATCTTCTGGTAGGGGACTGGGTAGCCGTGGCACCTCCTCGCTGCTGACACTGGCTGGGGAAACTGTGGGGATGTAAGTGGTGTATTATGCTACATGTCTGTGACATATTCTGCATCCCTAGCTTCCTCTATATTGTTGCAGTTGCCCTGCCACCTTTGTTTGTGTATGGTGATATATTGTGGGATTGTTAGTTCTTCATGCTGTGCATGCATTGGTGGTGGGTGTACATGCAGAGCTGAAAGGAATGTGCATGCAGTGGGTATGGCATGCAGGGCTTGGCATTAAGGTTAGTTAATTGGGGTGGTGCACTGTGTGGGATGGAGTAGAGTGATGGGTGTCAGGATGAGCTGTGGTGGTGGCATGCAGGTATGGGGGGACAGGTAGTAAATATTGCCTCACCAGTATCCAGTCCTCCAGCAACTTCAGTGAGTCCCTCATGATGTATTATTGCCAAGACTTGCTCCTCCCATGCCATCAGCTGTGGGGGAGGAGGTGGGGGTTCTTCACCAGTCCTCTGGATGGTGAGCTGGTGCCTTGCTGCTATGGAATGCACCTTCCCCGTAAGTCGTTCCACCTCTTCCTGATGTCGACCTTGTTCATGGATGCTGTCCCATGGCGTTCACCCGGTCCACAATTTTCCACCATAGCTCCATTTTCCTGGCAATGGAGATCTGCTGGATCTGTGCACCAAACAGCTGTGGCTCTGCCCTGACCATTTCCTCAACCATGACCCGCAACTCCTCATCAGTGAAACAAGGGTGCCCTTGTGGGGACATGGGTGTTGTGTGTGTTGTGCAGAGGGTGTTGAGTAATGTGGTGAGGTGTGGGGTGTGTGGTGCGTGACGGTTGAATGGGTGGTTGTTGTGTGTGTGTGAAGTTGTCTCTGTGATTTGCGTGGCTAGCTATTGCGGTCTTTTCGCATTAGCAAAGGATTGTGGGTGAAATGGGTGTGTGTTTTATAGTGCTGTTGGTGGGTGCGTGGGGTGTGTGTAATTGTGTCTGGTGTGGGTTTTTTGACCTGGCCAATGTTGTCTTGTTTTGGCTTTGGGTGCCTCAGCGGTGTTTACCGCCAATGGTTTACCGTTGGTGAATGTCTGCTTTGGTGATTGGTGGGTCATTATTTGGAGGGGTTAGTGTTGGCGTGTAACGGTATGGGTGGTCGTACCAACAGTTTATCATGTTCAGTGGGTCCGGCAGATTAGTGGTTGTGGCTGTTTTCTGTCGATTTTGTATGTCTGTGTCAAAATGTGGCAGACGGATGTCCGTCTCCGCCGCGGTATGCTGGCGGCAGTCAGTACGGCAGTATTTGTTATTTACCGCCAAGGTCATAATTAGGGCCTATGTGTACGACACCATGGAGTGGGAAATAAGTGCAAATACTTCATGCTATTCCCTTTTCCATTGTCCAAGACCGCTGCTGACCCTTATTATCCTTTGGAATCTCGTTTGTAAATTATGCAGATAACACGCAGCTGTTCTTGGCCTTAGACAAAACAACCATATTCCAGTGGAAGGCCTGCATAGCTGCCTTAATAAGATGACCAATTGGCTGAGAAGGAAGTCTCTGAAATTTAATGGAGAAAAACAGAGTTTCTCTACCGCATACCCTCCAAAGAGCCCCATTATCTTCCACATGATTTTTGACCCTGGATTCCCACAGACAATCTCAAAATCTCCTACATAGTCAGGAACCTAGGAAGTCTTGTGGATGACAAACTGACTCTCAAGACCCATATCAATAAAATTGCTAGCACCTGATTTGGTCTTCTACACAAAAATTAGTGGTTCAGAGCACAATTTTAAGTAGAATCTACTACTGCAATGCTCTTCTCCTGGGGGGTCCCAGAACACTTGATAAAAAGGCAATATTGAATACATGCAGCAGCTGCCAAACTCTCTCCCTGCCTCCCTTAAAACTACTGAAAGTCTTTCGGGGTTCAGAAAGAATCTGAAGACCTGGCTATTTTCACAATAACTGTTAGTTCCTTCAGGATTCCACTGAACTCACTCGACTATTTTTAGAGGTGAGCTAACTTCTGTAGGGCTTCTAATGGAAGGTTTCTTTGCGCCAATATACCTGTCAGGTGAATGTTTGCTCTCTAACAAATGTCCATTACTTACTTACTTATTGACATTGTGTGCAAACAGCATGTGTTACTACTCCAGCGAATTGTACCAGGTTTTACCCATTTGTGCAGTTATTATAATAGAGCAGGAGGCACTGAAAACAGGATTACTACCCAGATCATACTTGGGGCCTAACCAAGGATTATTACCATCCAATTCAATGAAGCCCATTTTTTGCCTTCATCAAGATGATTGGAGTGGCCAGGATTAGAGCAAATTCTTAATAAATATTCTCAGTGGCTTGAATGAATAAATACGCAGTGGCTTGAATGATTTGGATTTGTAAACCAACTTATTGCACACTGTAGAACTCTGATTTCTGTAGACTGGCCAAAGAAGGCCCTGCCCCCATTTTGAAATTCAAAATATGACCATGTTTTCATCTTTGTTACCCCACACAAAGCAAAATGTGCTCTGGACTAATATTAACCACAATGGCCCTCATTACAACCCTGGCGGACGGTGGTAAAGCAGCAGTAATACCACCAACAGGCCGGCGGAAAAAAATGGAATCACGACCATGGCGGAAACTGCCAACGTAGACAGCCACTTTAACACTCAGACCGCCACGGCGGTCGAAACAAATGCCGCGGCGGTAACCGCCAACAGACAGGCGGAGAACAAAGTACCATCCACTATATAACAACAGGACTATCCGCCAACTTTTCCGGGGCGGAACCAACACTATCAAAAGCACGGCGGAAACAGTACACAGAAGGAAAACCACTCACCTCTCAACACCTGCTGTATAAGGAGCAGGACAGACGCCGTCGACTACCACGGTGAGTACTGCACCTACAACACAGGGGAGGGGGGAGGGAAAAGAGAGTGACACACACAAGCAACTCGCAATACCCCCACCCCCACCCTCACCCACAACACCATACACACAAATACATGCAGAAACATTATATATACATCCCCCCCACCATCTGGAAGAACGCAAGGACAAAAATAAATGATTGTAATGATTGTAATCATGAAAAATCTGATAGTGAAAGTTCAAAAATCAGTATATACAAATATGTACACCAACTACACAAGTCCGGATAGTGTACCAATCATTGTCCGTGGACCAGTGGTCCCAAAATGCATGGGCAAAGCCCACACAAGATACCCGACTCGAAACGGAGAGAACACTGAAGGGCCATCAGATCGAAAATAAACAGGCACCTCAGGGTAAAGGGGAAGGGGGCACCTCAGCCGGATGAACACACAACGCCACTCCTGCACGAGGGGGCTCCATGCCCATTGCTGTATCCTGGGGAGTGCAAAGCCACAGTCTCTCAAGTCTTTCCAGTGGGTGGTTTGCCCACTGCTGTATCCTGGGGAGTGCAAAGCCACAGTCTCTCAAGTCTTTCCATTGGGTGGTTTGCCCACTGCTGTATCCAGGGGAGTGCAAAGCCACAGTCTCAAGTCTTTCCAGTGGGTGGTTTGCCCACTGCTTTATCCTGGGGAGTACAAAGCCACAGTCTCTCAAATCTTTCCAGTGGGTGGTTTGCCCACTGCTTTATCCTGGGGAGTGCAAAGCCACAGTCTCTCAAGTGGATAACAGTCTTCACTGGTTACAGAGGGGGCCTTGTGCCCAGAGTGCTTCATCCTGCCAAGGATTGAGGTAGTGGATGTGATTCTCCACTGGTTCTGCAAGGGGCCATGTGCCCAGAGTGCTTCATCCTGCCAAGGACTGAGGTAGTGGATGTGATTCTCCACTGGTTCTGGAGGGGGCATTGTGCCGAGAGTGCTTAATTCTACCAAGGACTGAGGTAGTGGATGTGATTCTCCACTGGTTCTACAGGGAGCCTTGTGCCCAGAGTGCTTCATCCTGCCAAGGACTGAGGTAGTGGATGTGATTCTCCTCTGGTTCTGGAGGGGGCCTTGTGCCCAGAGTGCTTATTCCTGCCAAGGACTGAGGTAGTGGATGACTTTCTCCACTGGTTCTGGAGGGGGCATTGTGCCCAGAGTGCTCCACATGCAGTGTGGCCGGTCCCATTCCTTCACGTGGGTGTGTGTGCCACAAGATTGCCTAGGAACAGGTAGCATGATACGCCATGGAGGCAGAGACATACCCCACCCTCCTGCGGCTTCGCCTTTCACCTGCAGGTGCAAACAGTGATGAAAGTCATGCCTCATGGAAGCTGGGCAGGATCCAGGAAGTCTCCTCCAGCCTCGGACGGCTGACCACTGGGGATGGTAGCCATGTTAGCGGTGGTGCCACTATCCGAGCACGTTGTGGTGCTTGCAGCGGTGTCTGTGGCGGTGGTGCTGGCGGTAGTGCATGTGTCAGCACCTGTTGAGGGACACAGGAGGACGTCTCCTGCAGCCTCGGACGGCTGCCCACTGGGGAAGATGCTGGGGACTGTTGCTGAGGCTGCAGACATGCAGGTGGCAGTGCAGGTGGCTGTGCCGATGGCTGTGCTGTGGCGGTGCTGGTGGCAGTGCAGGTGGCGGTGCTGGTGGCTGTTCAAGTGGCAGTGCTGGTGGCGGGCAGGTTGCGGTGTTCGCCGCCGTACAGGTTGGTGTAGTCGTTGACAGAAGGGGTGACACTAGTCCCTCAGTCGGTGCCACCGTGTCCTGTCCTGACCTGCTCTTCTGCTTTTGTCCCTTCCCCACCTTTGATGGTGCCGCAGGTGTCTTGCCACTGTCGCCTTTTGTTTTGGCGGAGCCCTTGGTGGCTGGTAGGTGCGGCTTCTCCCTCTGGGATGTGGGCACCTTCTTCACCTTGGCAGGTGGCGGAATGTCCTTGGCCTCCCAAGGTGGCACACTGGCAGCCCAGATGGGTGGCGCACTCGATGACCCCGCAGTTGCTGGCACCACTGTGCCTGGGGATTTGGTGGCTGAGGTGCTGGTCTGGGACCTGGAAAGCCTGGCGCTAGGGGAATGCCGGGGGGGGGGGGGGGTAGGTGAAGGGAAGAGGTCAAAGTTTGCCAGGAAAAGTTTTTAGACACGCTTGGACGGGAAGATAGAGGGGGCTTGGGAGTGGATGAAGAGGTAGTGGTTGTAGGAGGTGTACGTTTGCTGAATTTGGGTGAAGGTGCATGGGCCGGAGGCTGTTGTTAGGTGGATGGCTGTTGGGTGGGTGTGTGTCTGCATTTGTGTACTTTGGGAGGAGGGCTCACAGACACAATGGAAGAGGACACTGGGGATGTGTGCATGGTAGTAGGGGTGGTGGTTGCACGTGAGCGGTGTGTGGTGATAGGCGTGCTGGTGATGGAGGTAGTGGCTGAGGATGTAGTGCATGCAGGTGTGAGTAAAGATGAGACAGGGAGGGAGGAGGAGGACGTGGAGGAGGGGGACACAGTGGAGGCAGTGGATGTTGCTGTGTCTGCATGGGGATGGTGCTTGTGTGAGTGCTTGTGGGATGTGTGGTGCTGATGTTTGCCATGTCCACTCTTGTGTGTTGATGAGTGTGCATGCTGGTCTGATGGTGTGCTTGGGATAGGCTGAGGTACAGGGGATTGGGTCTGGGTGGAGGAAGTTGGAGGGGGGAGGCTGGACACAGGGACAATAGTTGCCATCAGTGCTGAGGCCAGAGCCTGAAATGCTCTCTGTTGGGCCGCCTGCCCAGAATTAATGCCCTCCAGGTATGCATTTGTTTGTTGCAAATGCCTCTCAACACCCTGGATGGCATTCAAAATGGTAGATTGCCCAACAGTGAGAGATCTCAGGAGGTCAATAGCCTCCTCACTGAGGGCAGCAGGGCTGACTGGGGCAGGGCCTGAGGTGCCGGGGTGAAGGAGATGCCCACCCTCCATGGTGAGCGGGCACGGGACACATGCTGAGGGGCTGCTGGGAGGGCGGTGCTGGTAGGGGGGGTGGCGGCTGTACCTGTTGATGCAGTGTGCACAGAGGTGCCCGCCACCGCAAGGGAGCTCCCTTCAGAGGAGGAGTCGCTGTCGCTGGTGTATGCTCCTGTCCCTGTTGTGGAGCTCCCCTCGCCCTCCATCCCACTGGTGGCTTCAGACTCCGTTGCCTCACCCTCCAGGGCCAAGTGGGTTGCAGCTCCCTTCTGCTCCTCCGCCAGATGATGCTATTGCACACAAGAAAAGGGAGACAAAAGGGGGGGGAAGACAGAAGAAACACATGTTCAGTGCATGCAACACCACTACTGTTGGCGGACACAACACACAGGGAGCAGCCCTCTGCACTAAGCCATGCACTAACAGTTCCTAGCAAATTCACATGCCCATTGCTGCACACCTGGAAGTCACAGGAGCCTAACTAGGTGTAGATGGCTATTACCAGTAGTGGGGTTGGGGTGCCACAGAGCCTGCCTAACAAGGGAGCTGGCCTACCAAGTTCGCCCTGGCGTAGGGGAACCCACAGCCCACCTCCCCCACCCAGACACCTCATAAAGCGCGCAGAGTCAGCTGAATTAGAGTGTACTCACCCCCTTGTGGCTGCTGTGATGCCCTCAAGCGCCCATCCAACTCCGGAAAGGCCACCGCCAGGATCCGGTACATCAGGGGGGTCATGGTGCGACAGGCACCCCTTCCACATTGAGAGGCCATCCCCAGCTGGGCCTCTGCCGTCTTCTTGCTCCAGCGGCGCAGGTCCTCCTATCTTTTACGGCAGTGGGTGCTTCGTCTATGGTAGACCCCCTGGGTCCGGACGTCCTTGGCGATGGCATGCCAAATACCCTTCTTCTGGTCGGCGCTGACCTAGAGGAAAAGTGAAGTAAAAATTGATGTTTCTAGCCCGTACATTTCATCTCACAAATTGCCAAACACCTCCCACACTGGCCCTGTCATACATACACACACAATCATGACATGCTGGCCTGTCCCCCTCCCCACCCTCTTCCATTCTTGACACTCCATACACTCAGGTGCCATCCACCATGCTCACAGTGTACTCACCTGTTTGTCTGGAGGACCGTATAGTTGCGTGTACTGGGGGAGGACCCCATCCACCAGTTTCTCCAACTCCTCTGAAGTGAAAGCAGGGGCCCTTTCCCCAGACACTGTAGCCATCGTCGCTTCCAGACACAGGTCACAGCAGCACTTGCAGTGTAGGTCCTCTCCTGTTGAAGGTCAGGTATCAAGTGAGTGAACAGTAAGAAAATGGCAGTCACATCTGCGGCGGTGCGTACTGTCACCACCGGCGTACATCATCATTGGCTCCTGGGACCCATAGGGCCCAATGTTAACCAATGCTGAATTGCGCTGCGGTCTTCGACCGCCCACCGTGACAGTGTACACCGCCAGCGCAGTTACCTAATTTCTCCTTGTCCCACCTTACAGGTCAGGCAGCCGCCATTTCAGGGGGCCACATGGGATGGAAAAAAACGGCATCACACCTATCTAGGCTTGGAATACAGACAGATACCTGCACATTGCGATTTTCCAACGTTTTAGCAAAGAACGCATTGTGATACCTAAGTGTTGGATGACCCTCTACTCACTGTTCTCCTCCATAGGGCACGTCTGCTGGGGCAGGTGATGAGATGGCGGCATCCTCCTGTGTACAGACCCCTGGTGGACCTGTAGACAATGGAAGAGAGACACATCATTATCACATACAGACTTGATCGTGCAACAATCATGGAACTGTGTGCCCAGTTGGAGCCAGACCTGATTTCAGCTATCCACCATCCCACAGGAATCCCCCCTTTAGTGCAGGTTCTGTCTCTACTCCATTTCCTGGCCAGTGGGTCTTTTCAAACAACAGTGGCCATGGCATCAGGGATGTCTCAGCCAATGTTCTCTAACATGGTGTCCAGAGTGTTATCTGCCCTGCTGTAACACATGCGCAGATTAATCGTTTTCCCTCAAGTGGAGGAATTTCCCACAGTGAAAGGTGACTTCTATGCCCTGGGACATATCCCCAACATCATTGGTGCCATTGATGGTACACATGTGGCATTTGTCCCCCCCCCGCAGGAATGAACAGGTGTACAGAAACCGGAAAAGCTACCATTCGATGAATGTGCAGATGATGTGTTTGGCAGACCAGTACATCTCCCATGTGAATGCCAAGTATCCTGGCTCTGTGCATGACGCTTACATTTTGAGGAATAGGAGCACCCCTTATGTGATGGGGCAACTCCTGAGGCACCGTGTGTGGCTAATAGGTGAGGCCAAGGTCCCAACACAGTTGACATAGGTGTCTGGGTATGGGGTTGTCCCTAAGGGTTAGTGTGTGTCTAACAGTTGTCCCTCGACATTTGCAGGTGACTCTGGTTACCCCGACCTGTCATGGCTACTGACCCCAGTGAGGAATCGCAGGACAAGGGCAGAGGAACACTACAATGAGGCACATGGGCGAACTAGGAGGATTATAGAACGCACCTTCGGCCTCCTGAAGGCCAGATTCCGGTGCCTCCATCTGACAGGTGGCTCCTTATACTACTCACCGAAGAAGGTGTGCCAGATCATCGTGGCATGCTGTATGCTGCACAACCTGGCTTTGCAACGCCAGGTGCCTTTGCTGCAAGAGGCTGGGCCAGATGGTGGTCTTGTGGCAGCTGTGGAGCCTGTGGACAGTGAAGAAGAGGAGGCAGAAGAAGATGTCGACAACCGAAACAACATCAGCATGCAATACTTCCAATGAGACACAGGTAAGAAGATGTAACTGCTTCCTACATCTCATACTATTGTTAGAGCTAGCATAAGTCTGTCATTTTCACTCAGTGTATGGACCCTGACATGTTACTTTGCCTTTCCATTTCACAGATCTGGGTCCCACTTTGTGCCCTCTGCTATGTTTACTGCTGGCCTACAGCTGTGTTATATTGGTATGTAAACAAGTACATTGACATTGATATATTCCAGAGGTTTTGCAATTACACATTAGTGAAAACACAGACAGACTCCAGATTGTTTTGTGATTCAAGTGTGTTTATTTCTGTGCAAATAAGTGGAGGGGTGTGTAAAATGGGCTGGAATGATGGTGGAGGAATGTCCATGGAGGAGTCCAGTCTATTTGTTTCGCAGGTGCATTGTCCAATGGGGCATAGGAAGTGGAGCAATGGCAGTTTAAGGTGGACAGGGTGACAAAGTGGGACAGAAGGGTGACATTCAGGGGGGTCTTATTTCCTGGTGGGGTCTTGGCAATGTTCTCTGTCTTGTTCCTGGATCTCAGGGACGGTTTGTGGGGTAGTTCTCCATCTGCAAGGGGTGGGGTGCTGGGGGCCTGTTGTTCCTGTGGCGGTGCCTCCTGTCCACTAGCGCTGGCGGAGGTGGAGGGCTGTTCATCGTCCAGGCTAGTGTCAGGGGCCCATTGGTGTGCCACTGTGTCCCTCCTGGTGTTGAGAAAGTCTGGCAGCACCCCTGCAATGGTGACCAGGGTGGTGTTGATGGACTTCAAGTCCTCCCTGATCCCCCGGTAGTGTTCCTCCTGCAGCCGCTGGGTCTCCTGAAACTTGGCCAGTACCGTGCCCATGGTCTCCTGGGAATGGTGGTAAGCTCCCATGATGTTGGAGAGTGCCTCGTGGAGAGTGGGTTCCCTGGGTCTGTCCTCCGTCTGCCACACAGCAGTCCTCCCAGCTTCCCTGTTGTCCTGTGCCTCTATCCCCTGAACCGTGTGCCTACTGCCACTGCTCCCAGGTCCCTGATCGTCCTGTGTTAGTGGGGTTGCCTGGGTTCCCTGTAGTGCTGGACACACTACTGATAGACGTGTCCTGGGGACAGAACAACTGGCCCGCTGGGTGGGTGCTGTGGTGGTGTTTCCTGAGGGGGAGGTTCAGTGGTGGCTTGTGACTGTATCAGGGGAACCGACTGTCCCGAGGTCCCTGATGGGCCGTTGCTGGTCATCTTGATGCAGAGATGCTGCCGTCACTGTGGGACTCTTCTGTGTGGGGACTGGATATGTCTGGCACCTCCTGTCCGGTGACGTTGGGTATGGGTCCTGTTGGGGTGTAAATGCATAGTTATTGTATCTGTGTGTGCCATCTTGTGCAATGGGTGGGTTACCCTCTACTCCTGTGCTTGCATTATTTCTGTGGTCCTTGTGTGATTGGTGATTTTGGGGCATGAGTGAGTCTCTCTACTGGACATGCTTTGGTGATGGATGTCCATGCATTGGTGTTACATGCAGGGCTTGATTTTGGGATGTGCGTGTTGTGTTAGTGGGGTATCTGTGGGTTGTTGGGGTGATGGGTGTAAGGGTGAGGGTGGGAGTGATGTGATGGCATGCAGGTGGGGTGGGGGGATGAAGTAGTAAAGATTTGCCTTACCAGAGTCCAGTCCTCCTGCTATTCCTGCGAGGCCCTCAGGATGCATGATCGCCAAGACTTGCTCCTCCGATGTTGTTAGTTGTGGGGGAGGAGGCGGGGGTCCACCGCTAGTCCTCTGTACAGCAATCTGGTGTCCGGATACCACGGAACGTACCCACCCCCGTAGGTCATTCCACCTCTTTCTGATGTCATCTTGTGTTCTTGGATGCTGTCCCACTGCGTTTACCCTGTCGACAATTCTTCGCCATAGCTCCATCTTCCTTGCAATGGAGGTCTGCTGCACCTGTGATCCGAATAGCTGTGGCTCTAACTGGACGATTTCCTCCATCATGACCCTGAGCTCCTCCTCAGAGAACCTGGGGTACTTTGAGGTGCCATGATGTGGTGTGGGTGATGTGTGAGGTGGTGTCTGTTGTGATGTGTGAGGGGATGTGTTGGTGTGTGTTGTTTGAGGTGCATGGGTGCTGTATGAGTGATGGTGTTGTGTGTCTGTGGATGCTGGTGTTGTGTTAGGTAGTCCCTCTCTCTGGCCTTCTTTCAGAATTTTGGTTGTAAGGGTTTGTGGGTGATGTGGGTGTGTGCTTTATATTGGATTGGGTGTGTGGGCGTGGTGTGTGTATTTTGAATTGTACAATGTAGTTGTGTTTTGTAAATGTATGTGTATTTTGAGAGCGGCGGTGTGTACCGCCAATGGAATACCGTGGTTGAAAGACCGCTGTGTTGATTCGTGGGTCGTGATACTGTGGGCGTACTCCTGTTGGCATGATGGTGTAGGTTTTGGTATCGCCAGTTTATCACTGACCTTTGGTGTGGTGGACTTGTGTGGGTGTCTGTATTGTGGCGGATTCCGAGCTGCGAGCCGTAATACCTGTAGCGAAATTCCGCTGCCGCAACGGTATGTTGGCAGTCTTCTGCACGGCAGAAAGCGGGATTTACCGCCAAGGTTGTAATGAGGGCCAATATGTCTTTCTGTGATTTCTTTTGAATGCAATGTTGTTCTTAGCAAGCTCTAGAGGAAGCTTTACTCTCAAATATTACTGTTCGATTTGTTACCTGCATGAAGCTCAGTGAGCCCATTCATTTTATAGGTCTGCCATTGTTTTACAAGTAACTAGATTTGTACTATCACATTCAATGACTTTAGTGGAAACGTGGACTAATTATTACTCATTTATGGGATTGAGTTAGTTATTGGTGCGTTTTATGCTACATTTTGATTTCCTGAGCCAGCCAATGTAATTTTTCTCACCTCATGCTGTTTGGGTGAATTTTACTGTGTATTTTGATACAAAAAAGGGCTCATTCTGGAGGTAAGCAAGGCTTGTTTTGCCTGTCTCTTAGGGACCAGACTTGTGTTATTAAGAGAGACCTTGAGTCTGTTTGGCTTCCTTTGAACTTTATGCTAATTCCTTAGGAATAACTAACCATAAATGATGCTTCTGTAATTATCTTAAATTGAAAAAAAAAGTCATGGTTTCTAACATATGAGTCAAGAAGGCTTATTTTATTGATTATGCTAATTGATTCATTGACAAACAATCTATTTAGGGACACGTTTCCTCATATATTCCTGAAGGCATCACCACCCCCGATCCTGCATAGATGCTGTATCTTTAGATTACCTGATAAGATAACATTAAAGCTATCTTACAATCATTGTTTGATACTTCTTAAATGAATTCTTTGTTCTATTGCTAGAGGTTTGGGGTCTTAAACAGAGACCTTTTGTGTTTGGGTCCACCGATCGCTTGGCTTTTTTTTGGGAGGACTGCAACCAGATGTGATAAGAAAACAACAGTCCCTGTGCTCATTCAGACCATTCCACCCACAGGAAGTATTGTCTGCAGCCATGTAGTTTTATGTAGGGATGAGAAAAATGTGTGTAGCTTGCTTTTGCATAATAACCTGAAATTTCAGGAAAAGTACACACAATGCAAATCTGTCACTGAGCGCTATATTTTATCTTGTCTGCGTGTCAATTCTTGATGCAAGGACGCATTTTGCGCGTAAAGATACTACAAAAGGCACAACTACTGCGAACAACAGTGGGTTCAGTTCGGTTGTTTATATTATTCCTGCATTTTTACGGTATAAGTTTGCCATGAACGGAGGCGTAATTACACGCAGTGGCGTAATGGCAAAAGTTTGGGAGTTTCTCCTAACAGGTTTAATACAACATTTGTAAACTATGTGAATGAATTACACTGGAGTCATTTAAATATTGCTTATGCCCAGTTTTATACCCATTCAGTCCCTGGTTTTCCAGAGAAAGCATTACCCGGTGAATACTCTACTCTGGTGTATTTATGTAGAGATTGTGGTCATTTTCACCTATTTACCCTGCAAATCAGATAGAGTCACTGACCGATTACCGTTTTAAGGGGGAAGCTGTACAAATGAATTTTGCAGCCACAAATGAAATGACATTTCCTAATTTACCAAACCCATTTTTCAATTCGGTAAAGCCTTTCCGAATCGCAAAAGGGCTTTTGAGACTCATTCCACTCAATGAGGAGGGGGCATCAAAGGGTCCTTTGCCTCCTAATTCTGAATTGCAAAAATATGCATGATTGGTTTAATCGCAGAAACTCATTGAAAAGTAAGGGACATCTCAAAGGAGCGTGTACACAGGGGAAGTGGTTCCGGTTGGACAGCTTAATCTTTGGAAAATGTGTGTGGGCAGTCTTGGTTTGAGCACGGAAGTGGTACATGTGATCACCTCTTGTTCCCCAGACCCCGATGGAGAGGGGAGCAGGCAGCGGTCCAGGAGATCACTGCCTGCGCCCTCCCACCCCTCATATTTTCTCAAAAAAAGAAAAAGTCAGTTCCTTTAAGGACTGTGTGCTAGTTAAAACAAAAGTTTCCCATTTGGGAAACGCAGGGTTGATGGGCTGCTTCTCCTAGCAGCCTCCCACGTCTGTGTTTGTAGCCAGTCCCAGGCGAACACAAATAGCAACCTGCCAAATGAATATTCATTCTGCATGTTGTTCTTTGACCTCCTATAACTGGACATTTTGTGACGTGACCTCTTAGTACATAGGTCGGATCCCAAACTTACAGCACGCACTATTTGCAAGCTGTCTCTTAGTACATTGGACCTGGAATCATCATTGTGCAGAACTGATGTATGAACTAAGGATGTCAAAGTATACTGCTTGGGAAGAATCTTGTGAAAATTGTGACTTTAGTGATAGTTATACTGCAGATAAACTCGTCCAACACTGAACCAAACAGGTCTGCAAAAGGTATACTTTCGAGAAAACAGTTAATTCTTCAATCTGGGTCGACTGGGATTTTACCTGGATAAAAACAGGTTGGGGGCGGGGGCCGAAATTTTTACCAAGTGTTGCATTTGATCCACCAGCAGTTTTTAACCGGTGATCAGGAGTCACACATGAGGTGGGCTCTGCTTGTGTTACCTAGCGCCATGAGACCTATTGGTGTACCTGCGCTTTACAAAACGTTGTAACATAG
Organism: Pleurodeles waltl; assembly: GCF_031143425.1. Lineage (NCBI taxonomy): Eukaryota > Metazoa > Chordata > Amphibia > Caudata > Salamandridae > Pleurodeles > Pleurodeles waltl. The sequence goes on along the minus strand of NC_090441.1, from coordinate 66,184,862 downwards.
CAATTCAGACCAGGGATATGATTTCGTGCAATTTGTTTCCAGTCTGTTTTCCTGTGCTGGCAAATGTCATACCCACAAACTTGGATTCACCCCATGCCATTGAGCAAAAGTAAAAACATAGGGACATATTTACAAGAAAGTGGCACATCAGCTATGATGCGCCACTTTTCTTGCGCCCCCCCAAAGTCACCATGGTAGCAACGTATTTACAATACGGCGCACCATGGTGCACGCTAGCACAATGGCATCAACATTTTGGACGCTATTGTAGCTTAACATTTTGGACGCTATTGTGGCTCATTGGTCGACTAGCGCCAAACAGTATGACACTAGTCCAGCAATGTGTGGGAAGGCCCATTGGAAACAATGGGAGAGTCACGTTAACAGTTGATTTGGGCAGGCGTTAAAAATGACTGGAAAAATGATGCAGTGAAATCTCGGAAATTTCACTGCACCATTTTTCTGGACCTCTTAACAGGAGAATGCACTCCTTGCATACATTATGCTTGGTGCAGGCCTAATGTGGTGCAAGGGGTTACAAAGTGACACAATGCTTGCATTGCACCACTTTGTAAATCTGGCATGGGTAAAAGGCCTCCTTGATGCTGCATTAGCATACAAAAAATGATGCTAGGGTGGCGCAAGCTAGGGGCTTGTAAATATGCACCACAGGGGCTTATTTACAAGCCCCATGGAGCAGAGCTGCGCAGCAAGTGGTTTGCTGCGCCACTTGGAAAGGGCAGAAACGTGATGCATCTATGAGATACAATGCATTTCTGTCCTCTCCTCCTGCGCTGGTGCACAATGGGCTGCCTAGTGCCAAGGCAGGCACCCTTGCACCATGGTGCAAGGATGCCTGCATTGTGGGGATGATTGTTTTTCTGCAATCACTAGTGGTGTTTTCCTCTTTCTATGTGTGCTACACAAATAAAGATATTTCTTCCCGTTGCGTCACTTCTACACCACCCGTGAGGTGGTGTAGAAATCTGACGCACTCCAAGACTTGTAAATCTGGGGATGCATCAGATTCCTTAGCGTTCCATGTGTGTTGCGTGGGAACACCCCAAGCAACACCCATGGAACGCCCCTTTCATGCAGTTTTCTGTATGAACGCGGTCCATATATACAAGGCCATGAAAAGCCATGGTAGGTGGTTTTGCGTGGCATTGTAAATTTGGGATCAATCAGTACTTCTATAGCACAGCTTATCACATATGGGGTCTCAAGGCGCTGTTGCGGGGTGCAGCGCAATCGAATAGCCAGGTCTTGTGGTCCTTCCTGAACTGTTTCAGTGATGCGATGGTATGGCACACTGCGTCATCGGAGAGTAAAAAGAAATTACACTCCGGTGGAGCATTGTGACGATAGGGCCTCGTAAATGAGGCCCAAATAGTCCATACACTTTCCACTTAAAATTATGACGCAATTTTGTCCATGGGTTCGATTTGGTTTCGCAGAGCTCTTATAGTGAGAAAATAAACTCGCTAGTCGGAAGAAAAAATGTTTGCAACAGCTAAAGAAAACTGTGAAACTTTGCAACCTTTGCTACAGGCAATAAATGAATCTTCCCAATATTTGGTGGGTGAAAAAAATTGCAAATCCCTAACATAAACTGAAAGGCTACAAGCATGTTCTTTAAGAATTTTGGCTAAATATGGAATGGTGTCATGCGCCACTTATGCAGTGCTGCTATTGGTTTGTGATACATTTCAATTCAGATATATGACATTGCGAATGCCTACGGCAAATGTTCTTTCCATATTCTGGCCAAAAACGGTGCCATTTATGCAGATTTGGGCAGCCTTCTGCAGGCCACTTGCATGAGGAATGACAATGGAAAGGAGGTCTTGGCAAGACTGGCAACGTGGAATGAGACCTACTTGGCAGGACTAGCAAAATAATTGGAGTGTTGGCTGGAATAGCAGCATAAAATGACGCCTTTCTGGCATGCGTGACAAAGGGCAGAAGGATGCCTGCGTAGGAGTGAGGAAATGGATTATTGGGAAATTCGTCCAGCTAACACCAGACGAGGGAAGGTGACAGGAAGGCTACCTAACATGAGTCACAATGACAAAGGAGAGCTGGGTGGGCAGGGCTGGCAAAGTGAAATTACTGCTGTCCAAGTTGCCTGGCAGGACTAGCAAAGGAGAGATTCTCAGTTACACATTGCCATTGTCACTATTCCATGAAATAACTGGGCAACGCCAGAGGACACCTGAAGGCAAAGCTGGTACAGTTCACGAGACAAGGTAGAATATACAATATATTAGTGTCGTAGTTTGACACAGGCCCAGGGAACCGACACTCCGCAAGGCACTCTCCAACATCATGGGAGCTTACCATCATTCCCAGGAGACCATGGCAACGGTACTGCCCAAGTTTCAGGAGACCCAGCGGCTGCAGGAGGAACACTACCTTGCGATCAGGGAGGACTTGAAGTACATTAACACCACCCTGGTCACCATTGCAGGGGTGCTGGCAGACCTTCTCAACACCAGGAGGGACACAGTGGCACAACAAGGGGCCCCTGACACTAGCCTGGATGATGAACAGCCCTCCACCTCCGCCGGCGTTAGTGGACAGGAGGCACCGCTACAGGAACAACAGGACACCAGCACCCCACCCCCTGCAGATGGAGAACCACCCCGCAAACAGTCCCTGAGATCCAGGAACAAGACAGAGAACATTGCCAAGACCCCTGCCAGGAAATGAGACCCCCCCTGAATGTCACTCTTCTGTCCCACTATGTCACCCTGTCCATCCTTAAACTACCATTGCTCAACTTCCTATGCCCCTTTGGACAATGCACCTGTGAAACAAATAGACTGGACTCTGCCATGGACATTCCTCCACCATCACCCCAGCCCATTTTACAACCCCCTCCACTTATTTGCACCGGAATAAACACACTTCAATCACAAAACAATCTGGAGTCAGTCTGTGCTTTCATAAATGTGTAATTGCAATACCTATGGAATATAGCAATGACAATTTACTTGTTCACATACCAATGTAACACAGCTGTAGGCCAGGACTAAACAGAGTAGAGGGCACAAAGTGGGACTCAGATATGTGAAATGGAAAGTCAAAGTGACAAGTCAGGGTCCATACACTGAGTGAAAATGACAGACTTATGCTAGCTCAAACAACAGTATGAGATGTGGGAAGCAGTTACATCTTCTTACCTGTGTCTCACTGGAAGTATTGCATGATGATGTTGTTTCGGTTGTCGATATCCTCTTCTTCTGCCTCATCTTCTTCACTATCCACAGGCTCCACAGCTGCCACAAGACCACCATCTGGCCCATCCTCCTGCAGAAAAGGCACCTGCCGTCGCAAAGCCAGGTTGTGCAGCATACAGCAGGCCACGATTATCTTGCACACCTTTTTCGGTGAGTAGTATAGGGAGCCACCTGTCAGATGGAGGCACCGGAATCTGGCCTTCAGGAGGCCGAAGGTCCGTTCGATCACCCTCCTAGTTCGCCCATGTGCCTCATTGTAGCGTTCCTCTGCCCTTGTCCTGGGTTTGCTCATTGGGGTCACTAGCCATGACAGGTTGGGGTAATCAGAGTCACCTGCAAATGTTGATGGATATCTGTTAGACACACACTAACCCTTAGGGACAGCCCCATACCCAGACACCTACGTAAATTGTATTGGGACCTTGGGCTCACCTATTAGCCACACACGGTGCCTCTGGAGTTGTCCCATCTCATAAGGGATGCCGCCGAATCTCAAAATGTAAGCGTCATGCACAGACCCAGGATACTTGGCATTGACATGGGAGATGCACTGGTCTGCCAAACACACCATCTGCACATTCATCGTATGGTAGCTCATCCGGTTTCTATACACCTGTTCATTCCTGCGGGGGGGACAAATGCCACATGTGTCCCATCAATGGCACCAATGATGTTGGGGATATGTCCCAGGGCATGGAAGTCACCTTTCACTGTGGGCAAATCCTCCACCTGAGGGAAAACGATGCAGCTGCGCATGTGTTTCAGCAGGGCAGATAACACTCTGGACAACATGTTAGAGAACATTGGCTGGGACATCCCTGATGCCATGGCCACTGTTGTTTGAAAAGACCCACTGGCCAGGAAATGGAGTACAGACAGGACCTGCACTATAGGGGGTATTCCTGTGGGATGGCGGATAGATGAAATCAGGTCTAGCTCCAACTGGGCACACAGTTCCTGGATTGTTGCACAATCAAGTCTGTATGTGACTAGGATGTGTCTCTCTTCCATTGTCGACAGGTCCACCAGAGGTCTGTACACTAGAGGATGGCGCCATCTCATCACCTGCCCCAGCAGACGTGCCCTATGGAGGAGAACAGCGAGCAGAGAGTCATTCAACACTGAGGTATCACAATTTGTTATTTGCAGAAACGTTATTAATCCGCAATGTGGCGGTATCTGTCTATATTCATGGCCAAGATAGGTGTGACGCAGTTAACATTCATCCCATGTGGCCTCCTGAAATGGTGGCTGCCTGACCTGTAAGGTGGGACAAGGGGATATGAGGTAACTGCGCTGGCGTTGTACACCGTCGCGGTGGGCGGTCGAAGACCGTGGCGCAATTCTGCATTGGTTAACATTGGGCCCTATGGGTCCCAGGAGCCAATGACAATGTACGCCGGCGGTGACGGTACGCACCGCGGCGGACGTGGCCGCCATTTTCTGTCTGTTTCCTCACTTGATACCTGACCTTCAACAGGAGAGGACCTACACTGCAAGTGCTGCTGTGACCTGTGTCTGGAAGCGATGATGGCTACAGTGTCTGGGGAAAGGGCCCCTGCCTGCACTTCGAAGGAGTTGGAGAAACTAGTGGATGGGGTCCTCCCCCAGTACACGCAACTGTACGGTCCTCCAGACAAACAGGTGAGTACACTGTGAGCATGGTGCATGGGCAATGCCTGTTTTAAGTGGTGTGGATGGAAGATACATGGGGGGGGCTGAGGCCTGCATGTGCGTATGGTGAGTGTATGTGCGTCAGGGCATGGGTGGGAACTGGTTGCAATGAGTATGACGGTCCGGACGGGTGAGTAATTTCCTTTCCCCCTGTACCATTCCTCTAGGTCAGCGCCCACCAGAAGAAGGGTATTTGGCGTGCCATCGCCAAGGACGTCTGGACTCTGGGGGTATACCACAAACAGAGCACCCACTACCCTCAAAGATGGGAAGACCTGCGCCACTGGAGCAAGAAGATGGCGGAGGCCCAGCTGGGGATGGCCTCCCAACGTGAGACGGGTGCCCGTCGCATCATGACCCCCCTGATGTTCCGGATCCTGGCAGTGGCCTATCCAGAGTTTGATGGGCGCTTGAGGGCATCACTGCAGCCACAAGGGGGTGAGTATACTCATTCAGCTGACTCTGAGCGCATTACGAGGTGTCTGAGTGGAGGAGGTGGGCAGTCGGTTCCCCTAGGCCATGGCGAACTTGGTAGGCAAGGTCCCTTGTGAGGCAGGCTATGTGGCACCCCAACCCCACCAGTGGTAAGAGCCATCTACACCCAGTCAGGCTCCTCTGACTTCCAGGTGTGCAGCAATTGGTCTTAGGCCTCGTACCCCATGGTCAGCTGAAATTTCTAGGAACTTTCAGTGCATGGCGTAGTGCAGAGGGCTGCTCCATGTGTGTTTTGTCCGCCAACAGTAGTGGCGTTGCATGCACTGAACATGTCTTTCTTCTGTCTTCCTCCCCCCTTTTTGTGGTCTCCCTGTTCTTTTGTGCAAATAGCATCTCAGGCGGAGGAGCATTGGCACCGGAGCAGGAGGGAGCTGCAACCCACTTGGCCCTGGAGGGTGAAGCAACGGAGTCTGAAGCCACCAGTGGGACGAGGGGAGCTCCACGGCTGGGAAAGGAGCAGACAGCAGTGACAGCGCCTCCACCTCCGATGGGAGCTCCCTTGCGGTGGAGGGCACCTCTGTGCCCACCGCATCAAAAGGAACAGCCGCCACTGCCCTACAAGCACCACCCTCCCAGCAGCCCCTCAGCATGTGTCCCGTGTCCGCTCAACCAGGAGGGTGGGCATCTCCTTCGCCCCAGGCACCTCAGGCCCTGCCCCAGTTAGCCCTGCTGCCCTCAGTGAGGAGGCTATTGACCTCCTGAGATCCCTCACTGTTGGGCAATCTACCATTGTGAATGCAATCAAGGGTGTAGAGAGGCATTTGCAACAAACAAATGCGTACCTGGAGGGCATTCATTCTGGGCAGGCAGCCCAACAGAGAGCATTTCAGGCTCTGGCCTCAGCACTGATGGCAGCCATTGTCCCTGTGTTCAGCCTCCCCCCTCCAACTTCCTCCACCCAGACCCAATCCCCTTTACCTCAGCCTATCCCAAGCACACCATCAGACCAGCATGCACACACATCAACACACAAGAGTGGACATGGCAAACATAAGCACCACACATCCCACAGGCACTCACACAAGCACCATCCCCATGCAGACACACCAACATCCACTGTTTCCACTGTGTCCCCCTCCTCCACGTCCTCCTCCTCCCTCCCTGTCCCGTCTCCACTAACAGCTGCATGCACTACATCCTCAGCCACTACCTCCATCACCAGCACGCCCATCCCCACACACCGCTTACATGCACTCACCACCCCCACTACCATTCACACATCCCCAGTGTCCTCTCCCAGTGTGTCAGTGAGCTCTCCTCCCAAAGTACACAAACGCAGGCATACACCCACCCAACAGCCATTCACCTCACAACAGCCTCCGGCCCATGCACCTTCACCCAAATTCAGCAGACGTACACCTCCTACAACCACTACCTCTACCTCAACTCCCAAACCCCCTCCATCTTCCCATCCCAGTATGTCTAAAAACTCTTCCTGGCTAACATTGACCTCTTCCCTACACCTCTCCCCCTCCTTCACCTACGGCTTGGCTTTCCAGGTCCCAGCCCAGCACTTCAGCCACCACATCCCCAGGCACAGTGGTGCCAGCAACTGCGGGGTCATTGAGTGCGCCACCCATCATGGATGCCAGTGTGCCACATAGCAAGGGCAAGGACATTCCGCCACCTGCCACGGTGAAAAAGGTGCCCATATCCCGGAGGGAGAAGCTGAAACTGCCAGCCACGAAGGGCTCAGCAAAAACAAAAGGGGATAGTGGCAAGAGAACTGCAGCACCATCAAAGGTGGGGAAGGGCCAGAAGCAGAAGAGCAGGTCAGGAGAGGGCATGGTGGCACTGACTGAGGGACCAATGTCACACCTTCTGTCCACGACCACGCCAACCTGTACGGCGGTGAACACCGCTAGCTGCCCTGCCACCACCATCGCCACCTGCACCGCCACCTGCACCTTTCCCGGCACATCTACAGCCTCAGCGACAGTCCCCAGCCTCTTCTCCAGTGGGCAGCCATCCAAGGCTGCAAGAGACATCCTGCTTTGTCCCTCAGCAGGTGTTGACCCATGCCCCACTCCCAGCACCGCCACCACAGACACGGCCGCCAGCACCGCCGCCACAGACTCCTCCGCAAGCACCGCCACCAGCCCCGCGGTGTCCTCTGACACTGGCACCACCGCTGACATGGCTACCATCCCCAGTGGTCAGTCGTCGGAGGCTGGAGGAAAGTTCCTGGACCCTGGGCAGCTTCCATGAGGCATGACTTCCATCACTGTTTGCAACTGCAGGTGGAATGTGAAGCCGCAGCAGTGTGGGGTATGTCGCTCCCTCCATGGCGTATCATGCTACCTGAACCTCGCCAATCTTGTGGCACGCACAGCCAGGTAAGGGAATTGTACCGGCCACACTGCACGTGGAGCACTCTGGGCACCATGCCCCCTCCAGAACCAGTGGAGTATCACAAACACTACCTCAGTCCTTGGCAGGATGAAGCACTCTGGGCACAAAGGCCCCGCCAGAACCTGTGGAGTATCACATCCACTACCTCAGTCCTTGGAAGGATGAAGCACTCTGGGCACCAGGCCCCCCCCAGAACCTGTGGTCCTTGGCAGGATGAAGCACTCTGGGCACCAGGCCCCCTCCAGAACCAGTGGAGTATCACATCCACTACCTCAGTCCTTGGCAGGATGAAGCACTCTGGGCACAAAGCCCCCTCCAGAACCAGTGGAGTATCACATCCACTACCTCAGTCCTTGGCAGGATGAAGCACTCTGGGCACACTCCCCAGGATACAGCAATAGGCATGGAGCCCCCTCGTGCAGCAGTGGTGTCGTGCGTTCACCAGGCTGAGGTGCCTCCTCCCCCTGAGGTGCCTGTGTATTTTCGATCTGATGCCCCAGCAGTGTTCTCTCCGTTTCCAGTTAAGTATCATGTGCGGGCTTCGCCCATGCATTTTGGGCCCAGTGGTCCATGGACAATGATTGGTACACTATCCGGACTTGTGTAGTTGGTGTACATATTTGTATGTACTGAATTTTGACTTTTGACTAATGGATTTTTCATGATTACAATCATTACAATCATTTCCTTTTGTCCTTGCGTTCTTCCAGCGGGTGGGGGTGTATATGTAATGTTGCTCCATGTATTTGTGTGTATGTTGTTCGGTGTGAGGGTGAGGGTGGGGATGTTGCGTGTTGCGTGTATGTGTCACTCTCATTCCTCCCCCCTCCCCTGTGTTGTAGGTGCAGTACTCACCGTAGTCGCCGCCGCCCCGTTCGTATTCCTGGTAGAAGAGGAGGTAAACCAACATAGGTAACACCTGAAGTTCAGGTTCCATGGCGTCCTCGTTCCTCATTGCGTGTCGAGAGGTGAGTGGTTTCCCTTCTGTGTACTGTTTCCACCGTGCTTTTGATCGCGTTGGTTCAGCCCCGGAAAAGGTGGTGGATAGTTGTCTTGAAATACAGTGGGCGGTACTTTGTCTTCCGCCTCTCTGTTGGCGGTTACCGCCGTGGTGTTTGTTTCTACCGCCGTGGCGGTCACAGTGTTAAAGTGGCTGTCTATGTTGGCGGTTTCCGCCACGTTTGTAATCCCATTTTTTTTTCCGCCAGCCTGTTTGCGGTATTACCGCCGCTTTAACAACGACCGCCAGGGTTGTAATGAGGGCCATAGGGTTTGAGCAGATATGTCTAGGCAATCTGCTTTGGAGAATCCTGACAGAGGCGTGCACATAATAATCTTGGAGTTCTAAAGAGTTCTTTTAATGGGCCAATAACAAGTTTGAGTACCAATATTTCTATCAGGATACCACCTAGGCAGATTCTATGTGGCCTTGTGTTCCTGCATCAGTGACTGCCGGGTGTGAGGATGCCGGCCATGGTAAAACCACTAGGACAACTGGACAGCCCCAGAGGGCTCAGGCACAAACCCAGTGCTTAATTTGTAAATAAAAATGTGCTGGTGCCCAAAGCTCAAATGCCCAAAGAATCAGCATGACATCCTACAAAAGACGGTTCCAACTTTCAACCACAGAGCAATTCCATGATACTGGAAATGTAAAAATTTTGTCTAGAAAATAACTATTTTCTTTTCGACTGTCAATTTTATCTACAACTCCAAAGGACAGCGATGGGGGCGAAATTTGCACCACCGTATGCCTGTATCCTTATGGGAGCAGTGGAAAACTCCTGGCTTTGGAATGACCAAACTGAGCATCTTTCTCAACATATAGGGCCTCATTCTGACCCTGGCGGTCTATGACCACCAGGGTGGAGGCCGGCTGAAGCACTGCCAATAGGCTGGCGGTGCTTCATTTCGTATTCCGACCGCGGCTGTGAAGCCGCGGTCGCCCAGCCGGGTCCGGCGGTTTTCCGCCGGAATTCCCCCGGCTGGGGGAATCCTCCATGGCGGCGCTGCTTGCAGCGCCGCCATGGGGATTCCGACCCCCTTCCCGCCATCCTGTTCCTGGCGGTACAGGATGGCGGGAACGGGTGTCGTGGGGCCCCTGTGGGCCCCATAAAGATTTTCACTGTCTGCATTGCAGACAGTGAAAATCGCGACGGGTGCATTCAGAGCCGGCTTCATTGTTGCAGGGCCTTTCGCGCTGGGCCGGCGGGCGCTCCTTTGGCGGGCGCCCGCCGGCCCAGCGGGAAAGCCAGAATGGCCTCCGTGGTCAATGTCGGAATGAGGGCCATAATCTTTTGGGGACGCTATATCGATGACATTTTGCTAATTTGACAAGGTCAGAAAGACCTTCTTAACCATTTCTTACAGACATTAACACCCAATAGTTGGGATATCGAGACCACATATCAAATCTCCAACTCCTCAGTGGAGTACCTCGATCTTCTGATTTTCATCGAAGACAACAAACTTCAGACTAAGGCGGTCATTACAACATTGGCGGTAAAAGCTGCTTACCGCCGTGCTCAAGACCGCCAACACACTGCTGTGGCCGCGGAATTCCGCCACAGCTATTATGACCCACATCTCAAAATCCGACAAAATTCAGACACCCACACAAGTCCGCCACACCAAAGGTCAGTGATAAACTGGCAAAAACAAAACCTCCACCGTCACGCCAACAGAAATACGCCCACACTATCACGACACACGAATCCACGCAGCGGTCTTTCAACCGCGGTATTCCATTGGCGGTACACACCGCCACGCTCAAAATACACACACTCATACAAAACACAGCCACATTGGACAATTCAAAATACACACACCTGATACACATACACACACCACTCCCACACACCCATTACAATATAAAACACACACCCACATCACCCAGAAACCCCTGCGACCAATATTACAGAGAGAAGGCCAGAGAGAGACACCACCATCCACAAACTAGCAGCCACAGGCACTCAACACCATCACCCACACAACTTCCACACACAAAACACCACACACCACTACATATCACCACACTTATCACCACACACACCACCCCACACATCACCTACACCACCCCATGGCACGGCAAAGACACCCCAGGTTCTCGGAGGAGGAGCTCAGGGTCGAGGAAATCATCTGGGTAGAGCCACAGCTATTTGGAGCACAAGTGCAGCACACCTCAATTGCAAGGAAGATGGAGCTATGGCAAAGAATAGTCGACAGGGTCAACGCAGTGGGGCAACACCCAAGAAATCGGGACGACATCAGGAAGAGGTGGAACGACCTATGGGGGAAGGTGCGTTCCGTGGTCTCAAGACACCACCTGGCAGTTCAGAGGACTGGCGGCGGACCCCCACCTCCTCCCCCACAACTAACAACATGGGAGGAGTAAGTCTTGGCGATTCTGCATCCTGAGGGCCTCGCAGGAGTCGGTGGAGGAATGGACTCTGGTAAGTCAAATCTTTACTACTATATCCCCCACCCTTCCTGCATGCCATCACAAACTCATACCCCTACGCTCACCCTCATCACTCCACCACCTCACATATACCCCACTATCACAAACCACCCATCCCAACACCAAGCCCTGCATGCAACCCCAACGCACGGACAACCATCACTAAAGCATGCCCACTTCACATACCCATACAATCCCCTAAACCATCATCACACAAGTCCCCACATAGGAATGCAAGCCCTGGGGTACACCGATCACCCACCCATTGCCCACCATCACACACACAGATGCAATAATTAAGCTTTTACACCCCTGCAGGACCACTACCCAACGTCACCAGACAGGAGGGTCCAGACATCTCCACCCACCCACAGAAGAGGCCCACAGTGATGACAGCAGCTCTGTCCAACTGGATCCAGATGACCAGCCCGGACCATCGTGGGCCTCGGGACAGTCGGTTCTCCTCGTACAGGCACAGCCCACCACAGACCTTCCACCCTCTGGTAACACCAGCACAGCACCCAACCAGCGGGCCCATACCTCCATCCCCAGGACACATCAATCAGCTGTGTGTCCACCACTACAGGGAACCCAGGAAAACCCACCACCCCAACAACAACAGGGACCTGGGGGCAGTGGCAGTGGGCACACGGTCCAGGGGACGGAGGCCCAGGAACACAGGAGAACTGGGAGGGCTGCTGTGCGACAGCGGGCGGACAGGCCAAAGGAACGTACTCTCCACGAAGCCCTCTCCTCCATCATGGGAGCATACCACCACTCCCAGGAGACGATGGCAACGGTCCTGGCCAAGTTTCAGGAGACCCAGCGCATGCAGGAGGAACAGTATTTGGGGTTCAGGGAGGAACTCAGAACCATCAGCTCCGCCCTGGGCACCATCGCAGGGGTGCTGAAGGAAATACTCAACACCAGGAGGGACAGGAGGCCGAAGGTGCATTCGATCACCCTCCTAGTCTGCCCGTGGGCCGCATTGTAGCGTTCCTCTGCCCTGGTCCTGGGATTCCTCACTGGGGTCAGTAGCCATGACAGGTTGGGGTAACCAGAGTCCCTAATAGCCACACCCGGTGCCTCTGTAGTTGACCCATCACATAAGGGATGCTGCTATTCTGCATGATGTATGTGTCATGCACTGATCCAGGGAACATGGCATTCACATGGGAGATGTACTGGTCTGCCAAACATACCATCTGTACATTCATGGAATGATAACTCTTCCGGTTCCGGTACACCTGTTTACTCCTGTGGGGGGGGACCAAAGCCACATGGGTCCCATTAGTGGCACCTATGATGTTGGGGATAGGTCCAAGGGCATAGAAGTCACCTTTCACTGTAGGCAAGTCTTCCACCTGAGGGAAAACGATGTAGCTCCGCATGTGTTTCAGCAGTGCAGACAACACTCTGGACAACACGTTGGAAAACATTGGCTGGGACATCCCTGATGCCATGGCCACAGTTATTTGAAAAGTCCCACTTGCAAGCAAATGGAGCACTGATAGCACCTGCACTTGAGGGGGAATTCCAGTGGGATGGTGGATTGCTGACATCAGGTCTGGCTCCAACTGGGTACACAGTTCCTGGATTGTGGCACGGTCCAACCTGTAGGTGATTATCAAATGTCTTTCCTCCATTGTCGACAGGTCCACCAGCGGTCGGTATACCGGAGGATTCCGCCATCTCCTCACATGTCCCAGCGGATGGTGCCTATGAAGGACAACAGCGAGCACAGAGTCAAATAACTCAGAGGTATGTACCCACAGTCTGCACAGAACACCAATCATACACAAAATCTGGCCTGTATATGTGTTGAGAGTAGGCCTAGGTATGTGTGACGCAGTTGGTAATTAGGCCATGTGGGCCCCTGAAATGGCGACTGCCTGCCCTCTACAGCGGGACACTGGGATGTGAGGTAACTGCGCTGGTGTTGTACACCGTCGCGGTAGGCGGTCAAAGACCGCAGTGCAATGCTGCATTGGTTAACATTGGACCCTATGGGTCCCAGGAGCCAATGACGATGTACACCGGCAGTGATGGTACGCGCCACCGCGGACGTGACCGCCACAGACGTGACCGCCATTTTCTAACTGTTTAATCACTCGATACCTGATCTTCGACAGGAGAGGACCTACACTGCAAGTGCTGCTGTGACCTCGGTCTGGAAGAGACAATGGCTTGTGCGTCTGGGGAAAGGGCCCCTGCCTTCACTGCAGAGGAGTTGGAGAAGCTTGTCGTCAGGGTCCTCCCCCAGTACACGCTACTCTACGGTCCTCCAGACCAACAGGTAAGTAAACAGGGAGCATGTTGTATGGGCTATGCCTGCGTGGAGAGGGCTGGTTGTAAGAAGGAAGGGGGCAGAGTTCTGCGTGCATGAAAGACGGTGAATGCATGTGCCACATGGCAAGGGTAGGGATGGGGGCCACTCACTTTGACTGTGCAGTTGGTAATGACTTCTCTTCTTCCAATGTACATTTCATGTAGGTCAGCGCCCACCAGAAGAAAGATATTTGGCGTGCCATCGCCAAGGACGTCCGGACCCTGGGGGTCCACCACAGACGGAGCACCCACTGCCAGAAGAGATGGGAGGACATTCGCCGCTGGAGCAAGAAGACGGCAGAGGCTCAGCTGGGGATGGCCTCCCAACGTGGGAGGGGTGCCCGTCGAACCATGACCCCCCTGATGTTCTGGATCCTGGCAGTGGCCTACCCTGAGTTGGATGGGCACTTGAGGGCATCACAACAGACACAAGGGGGTGAGTACACTATCATTTAGCTGACTTTGCGCGCAGTGAAGGTGTCTGGGTGGGGGAGGAGGGCTGGGGGTTCCCCTCTGCCAGGGCGAGTTCCGGAGGCTAGGCCCATTCATAAGGCATGGCCCTGTGGCCCCCCCCACCCCACCTCTGTAGAGTGCCAAGTACAGCTATTCATGCCCCAGGTTCATCTATGTGTGCAGATGTCGTCCATAGCCTTGTAGGCCATTTCCCAGGAATTGCACTGTAGAGCCCAACAGCGCGACGTAGTGCACGGGGCTGCTGTATCTGTATTGTCCGCCAACGGCAGCGGTAAGCCATGCACTCAACCTGGCTTTCTTCTGTTTCCCGCCCCTTTTTTGCAGTCTCCCTGTTCTTGTGTGCATTAGCATCATCAGGCGGAGGTACAGTGGCACCGGAGCACAAGGGAGCTGCATCCCACATGGGCATGGAGGCCCACACTACGGACTCTGAATACACCAGTGGGACGTAGGGCGAGGGGAGCACCACGGCGGTCACAGGATCTGCAACCAGCGACACGGACTCGTCCTCCGATTGGAGCTCCCTTGTGGTGGTGGCAACATCTGTGCCCCCCACTTCAACAGGTACAGCCGCCACCCCCCCTACCAGCACCGCCCTCCCAGCAGCCCCTCAGCCTTCGCCCCGTGCCCGCTCACCCAGGAGGGTGGGCATCAGCTTCACCCCAGGCACCTAAGCCCCTGCCCCTGTCACCTCTGCTGCCCTCAGTGAGGAGGCCATTGATCTCCTCAGGTCCCTCACTGTTGGGCAGTCTACCATTTTGAATGCCATCCAGGGTGTAGAAAGGGAGTTGCAACACACAAATGCATTCCTGGAGGGCATTCATTCTGGTCAGGCTGCCCCTCATCGAACCCTTCAAACTCTGGCCTCAGCACTGATGGCAGCCATTGTCCCTGTGTCTAGCCTCCCCCCTCCAACTTCCTCCACCCAGACCCAATCCCCTGTACCTCTGCCTAGCCCAAGCACACCATCAGACCAGCCTGCACACACCTCAACACACAAGGGAAGCTCAGGCAAACATAAGCACCACACATCCCACAGGCACTCATGCAAGCATCACACACATACAGACACACCAACATCCACTGCCTCCACTGTCTCCCCCTCCTCGTCGTCTCCCTTCTCCCTCCCAATCTCGTCTACACTCACACCTGCATGCACTACCACTACAGCCACTACGTCCCGCACCAGCACACCCACTACCACACCCCACTCATGTGCACTCACCATCCCCACTACCATTTGCACGTCCCCTGTGTCCTCTCCCAGTGTGTCTGTGACGCCCCCTCTGAAGATACACAAACGCAGGCACACACCCACCCAACAGCCATCCACCTCACGACAGCCTCCAGCGCATGCACCTGCACCCAAATCCACAAAAGTTACACCTCCTACAACCACCACCTCTTCCTCCACTCCCAAACCCCCTCCAGCTACCCGTCCCAGTGTCTCCAAACAACTTTTCCTGTCCCCCCTTAACATATTTGCCACCACCCCCCTTGTCCAACTCATAGGTCCCGTACTAGCACCTCAGCCAAAAATCTCCGGGACCAGTGGTGCCTGTTGTTACAGGTATGTGAAGTGCACCGGCCACCATGCCAGCCAGTCTGTCACGGAGCCACAGCACAGCCAGTCCCCCCCCCTGTGAAGCACCAGAAGTTGGACAGTGCCCGGCGGGAGAGGGGGAAGACTCCAGCCAGCCAAGCCGCTCACAGGGGTCCCGGGGGGAGTGTCGACTCAGCTGTGACTCCTCCCAAGGTGGGGTAGGGACAGAAGACTGCAAAGTCAGTGAGGAGCAGCACGGCGGAGAAGACCGCCATCATCCCCGCTGCCCAGGAGGCCACCGCCAGCCCCATCCTCGCTGCCCAGGAGGCCACTGCCAGCCCCATCGTCGCTGCCCAGGAGGACACCGCCATCCCCATCCTCGTTGCCCAGGAGGCCACCGGCAGCCCCATCATCTCTGGCCAGGAGGACACCGCCAGCCCCATCCTCGCTGCCCAGGAGGCCACCGCCAGCCCCATCCTCGCTGCCCAGGAGGGCCCCCCAAGCCACAGCCCAGCTGCCCAGGAGGGCCCCGCAAGCCACAGTCCAGCTGCCCAGGAGGGCCCAACAAGCCACAGCCCAGCTGCCCAGGAGGGCCCCACAAGCCACAGCCCATCTGCCCAGGAGGGCCCTACAAGCCACAGCCCAGCTGCCCAGGAGGGCCCCACAAGCCGCAGCCCAGGTGCCCAGGAGGGCCCCACAAGCCACAGCCCAGCTGCCTAGGAGGGCCCCACAAGCCACAGCCCAGCTGCCCAGGAGGGCCCCGCAAGCCACAGCCCAGCTGACCCATGAAGGACCGCCAGCCACAGCCCAGCTGGGCAATGACGGACCGCCATGGCAAGCACCGCTGAACAGGCCAAGCACCGCTGAACAGGGCAAGCACCACTGAACAGGTCAGAGACTGCCAACTCAAGCACCGCTGAACAGGGCAAAGACCGCCATGGCAAGCACCGCTGAACAGGGCAAGCACCGCTGAACAGGGCAAAGACCACCATGACAAGCACCGCTGAACAGGGCAAGCACCGCTGAACAGGTCAGAGACTGCCAACTCAAGCACCGCTGAACAGGGCAAAGACCGCCATGGCAAGCACCGCTGAACAGGCCAAGCACCGCTGAACAGGGCAAGTACCGCTGAACAGGTCAGAGACTGCCAACTCATGCACCGCTGAACAGGGCAAAGACCGCCATGGCAAGCACCGCTAGCCCATTAGCGGCAGGGGCAGTGACGCAACTGGGACCGTGAGTGCTGCACTCTGGGCACCAGTCCCCCTCCAGAACCAGTGGAGAACAGCATCCACTCCCTCTGTCCTGCACAGGATGAAGCACTCTGGGCACCAGTCCCCCTCCAGAACCAGTGGAGAACATTATCCACTCCCTCTGTCCTGCACAGGATGAAGCACTCTGGGCACCAGTCCCCCTCCAGAACGAGTGGAGACTGTTATCCACTTGAGAGACTGTGGCTTTGCACTCCCCAGGATGGTACAGTGGGCAAACCACCCACTGTTAGAGACTTGAGAGACTGTGGCTTTGCACTCCCCAGGATGGTACAGTGGGCAAACCACCCACTGTAGAGACTTGAGAGACTGAGGCTTTGCACTCCCCAGGATGGTACAGTGGGCAAACCACCCACTGTTAGAGACTTGAGAGACTGTGGCTTTGCACTCCCCAGGATGGTAGAGTGGGCAAACCACCCACTATAGAGACTTGAGAGACTGTGGCTTTGCACTCCCCAGGATGGTACAGTGGGCAAACCACCCACTGTTAGAGACTTGAGAGACTGTGGCTTTGCACTCCCCGGGGTGGTACAGTGGGCAAACCACCCACTGTTAGAGACTTGAGAGACTGTGGCTTTGCACGCCCCAGGATGGTACAGTGAGCAAACCACCCACTGTAGAGACTTGAGAGACTGTGGCTTTGCACTCCCCAGGATTGAACAGTGGGCATGGTGCCCCCTCGTGCATCTGGCGTTGTGCACTGATCCGGCTGAGGTGCCCCCCCTTGTCTTCCCCCTGAGGTGCCTGTTGTATTTCTATCTGATGCCGCTGCAGTGTTCTCTCCGTCATGTTCGGGTATCTTGTGTGGGCCTCGCCCATGCATTTTGGGCCCAGTGGTCCACGGACTATGAATGATGCAAAACATAGACTACTAATCGTGGTATATATTTTGTTTATAGTGTATATATATATGTATATTTTTGCTTACTGATTTTTTATATATTACAATAGTTACACTAATTTCCTTTTGTCTTTGCATTCTTCCAGGGGGGTTGGGGAGTGTTACTGTAATGTATAGATATGCATTGGTGTGTGTGTTGTAGTGGGTGAGGGTCGGGGTGGGGGTTGGGATGTTGAGTGTGTGTGTCCCTGTTTTTTGCCTCCCCCATCCCCTGTGTCGTAGGTGCAGTACTCACCTTGGTCTTCGCCGCCGGCGTTGGTGCTCCTCGTAGAAGAGCAGGAAGGCTAGCGCTGGGAGAATATGAAGTTCCGGCTCCATCCTGTCCTCCTTCCTCGTGGAGTGTGTAGAGGTGAGCGTTTTTCCTTCGAAATGCCTGTTTATGCCGTGTTTTTATCCGCGGTGAATCCGCCCCGGAAAAGGGTGGCGGATTGGCCTGTCATAATAGTGTGGGCGGTACATTGTCTCCCGCCTGTCTGTTGGCGGTGACCGCCGCGCTGTTTGTCTGTACCGTCGTGGCGGTCTGAGTGTTAAAGTGGCTGCATTTGTTGGTGGTTTCCGCCACGGTCGTAATTGCAAAATTTACCGCCGGCCTGTTGGCGGTCTTACTGCCACTTTAACACCGTCCGCCAGGGTTGTAATGACCCCCTAAGTTCTTCATGAAAAAAACAGCAGCTAACGCAATCCTTCATGCTACCAGTTGTCATCCTCCCAGTACCATTCGCAACATTCCTCAAGGTGAATACAGGAGAGCTAGACTGAATTGTACCAACACATCTGATTATGACATCATCTCTACCCAAATGACTGAGAGACTGACAGCCAGGGGCTACAACCGTAACTCACTTAACAATACGAAGGATAAACTGAGAGATATGGACCGTAACCAGATGCTCAATAAATCTCAACAGACCAGTAAGAATTCTGTAATCCGGTTCATTACAGAGTTTCACAATGGCCATCACCTTATCTGTAAAGAATTGAGAAAATATTGGTATTTACTACAGAACAATCCTTCCATTAATACACACATCACCAATTATCCTCAAATAGGCTTCAGACGGGCCCCCAACCTAAGAGACAAATTATGCTCATCCTTTTTCCGTGTGAAGCCAGCTACAACCTTTCTACCTCCAAAACCAAAAGGTTTCTATACATGCAGCAAATGTTCAATCTGCAAGCTGGGCCTCTCCAAATCCAGATCAGTTATCATCAATCACCAAAGTCATCACATCAATGATTTTATAAACTGTGAAAGTTCTAATGTTGTTTACGCTATCTGGTGCTCCTGTAATCAAGCCTATATAGGCAGCACCACCCGTTCTCTCAAAACCAGGAACCAAGAACATCACCGTAATATACAGAAACTGGACACAAAGGCACCACTAGTAGAACATTTCATTGAATTTCACTCTCACCAACGCACCTTTACTTTTAGTGGTCTCTGACGAATTTCAGCATCCCCAAGAGGCGGTAAATCACGTGTACGTTTGCGCCAGGAGGAAAGCCGCCTGATAATTCAATATGAAACAGTGAACAATGGACTTAACAAAGATCATGAGTGGCATTTTTGGTTAATGTAATAGCACCAGTCATGTATTATTGACATAAGATGTTTCTCTTCACTAGAGAGGACTATCCATCCATTCGCTTATTCCAATAATTTCTTGCTGCCTTTCTCAGTTGCTGTTGTTTTTTCTAATGTTCACACTAATTAATCACCTGTTTTTTTACAACTTTGATGCATTCTGCTCATAGCATCACATTTCCTTCCCTTTTAGTTCTTTTGTCTTACTATGTTCTTTTGTATTGGACAGAGAGGCACAATTTGTTTGGCTTGTTTTTCGAGTAGCACAAT
This sequence comes from Pleurodeles waltl, assembly GCF_031143425.1. Taxonomy (NCBI): domain Eukaryota; kingdom Metazoa; phylum Chordata; class Amphibia; order Caudata; family Salamandridae; genus Pleurodeles; species Pleurodeles waltl. The sequence goes on along the minus strand of NC_090441.1, from coordinate 66,165,267 downwards.
AGCCCCTGGTATCAAATACCAGCTTGCTCCTATACCTTGCCTCATCACAATAGGCAGTATCATTAGTATCACCTTTTTCACTACCCTTTTTTCTTTCTCACATTTTCTCTCACACCTTTTTTCTCACACTGTTTATTACAAGACTCTCTCTTCTTCTCTTTTTTTCCCGTTAGTAGCCCGGATGACATTACACATCCGTAACAAGATGGCGCCGCCCTTTGCCTTAGGACAAGATGGCGCCGCTCATCCCAGTCCATGACAGTCCCTCTTCTCTGTCCATACCTCGCTGACAACACTGAGGTAGGACTTTTTGTTTTTCCGTAATGGATTTAACCCCTTCTGTGCCCAGGACGTAATGGTTACGTCCTGAGGCACAGTGCTGCTGTGCCCAGGACGTAACCATTACGTCCTGTGCACAGAGCCCAGAGGGAGCGCTCTCGCTCCCTCTGTGGGGTTCCCCCCCACAACCCCAAGTCAGGGATGGAAGGGGAAGCCCTTCCCCTCCCACCCCCGACCCCCCCCAACCCCCCCTGTGACGTCAGCGCGCGAGCGCGCGCTGATTAGTCACAGGGTCTCCCCCATCGCGCTGGAAGCAGAGCTTCCAGCGCGATTGAAAAAGAAATGCTTTTGCATTTCTTTTTCAATCCCATGGGGGAGGCCCCGAGAGGCATCAAAGGGAAGGAAATGTATTTCCTTCCCTTTGAAGTCTCTCACAGGTTTCAAAAGCCGGATTGCTTGCAATCCGGCTTTTGAAACCCCACTAGACACCAGGGATTTTTTTTTTTTTCCTTGAAATTGGCAAAAGGGAGCGACCCCTTGGGCAAGGGTCGCTCCCAGGGGGGCATTTTTTTAGGAAGGCCTTTTCTGCCCCCCCTGGGGGCAGATTGGCCTATTATTAGGCCGATCTGCCCCCAGGGGGGGCAGAAACCTCTAGGCACCAGGGACCTTTTTTTTTTTTTTTGTTTTTTTTGTGATGATTTCTTTTTTTTTAGGTGGGGAGCGATCCCTTAGGCAAGGGTCGCTCCCCTATGGGGCAATATATATTTAGGCCATTTCTGCCCCCCTTGGGGGCAGATTGGCCTATTTTGATAAGGCCAATCTGCCCCCAAGGGGGGCAGAAACCATTAGACACCAGGGAGTTTGTTTTTGCGCGTGAATGTCAAGCAAAAAAAGCGACCCCTTTGGCAAGGGTCGCTCCCAGGGGGGGCAATTTTTTGGGAAGGCCTTTTCTGCCCCCCCGGGGGACAGATCGGCCTATTATTAGGCCGATCTGCCCCCAGGGGGGGCAGAAACCTCTAGGCACCAGGGATCTTTTTTTTTTTTTTTTTTTTTTTGTTATGTTTTCTTTTTTTTTTAGGTGGGGAGCGACCCCTTAGGCAAGGGTCGCTCCCCTAGGGGGCAAATTATATTTAGGCCATTGGCCTATTTTGATGAGGCCAATCTGCCCCCAAGGGGGGCAGAAACCATTAGACACCAGGGAGTTTTTTTTTTTTTGCGTGAATTTCACGCAAGGGGAGCGACCCCTTAGGCAAGGGTCGCTCCCTGGGGAGGGGGGTGGGGGGGGGGGATTATTTTAGGCCATTTCTGCCCCCCTGGGGGGGGTAGATCAGCCTATTTTGATTCGGCTGATCTGCCCCCAAGGGGGGCAGAAACCACTAGGCACCAGGGATTTTTTTGTTTTTCTGTTTTACAGATGGGGAGCGACCCCCTTGGACAAGGGTCGCTCCCCTGGAGGGGCAAAATGTATTTAGGCCATTTCTGCCCGCTTTGGGGGCAGATCGGCCGATTTTAGGTCAATCTGCCCCCAAGGGGGGCAGAAACCACTAGGCACCAGGGATCTTTTTTTTGCGCCGTCACACAAGGGGAGCGACCTTGTAGTCAAGGGTCGCTCCCCGGGGGGGGGCAGGGGTGGGGGGGGCAAAATTATTTTAGGCCATCTCTGCCCCCCCTGGGGGCAGATCGGCCTATTGGTATTAGGCCGGTCTACCCCCAGGGGGGGCAGAAACCTCTAGGCGCCAGGGCAAATTTTTTTTTTGTGTTTTTTTTATTGGTTTGGTGTTTTTTTTAGAGAAGGGGAGCGACCCATCAGGCAAGGGTCGCTCCCCTGTGGGGCAAATTGTGTTTAGCCCATTTCTGCCCCCCTTGGGGGCAGATTGGTCGATTTTAGGTCAATCTGCCCCAAGGGGGCAGAAACCACTAGGCACCGGGGATTTGTTTTTTGGCGCCAATGTCACGCAGGAGGAGCGACCCCGTAGGCAAGGGTCGCTCCGGGGGGGGGGGGGTGGGTGTTCGGGGGCAAATTTATTTTAGGCCATTTCTGCCCCCCCTGGGGGCAGATCGGCCTATTATTAGGCCGATCTGCCCCCAGGGGGGGCAGAAACCTCTTGTTGCCAGGGCAAATTTTTTTTTTGTGTTTTTGTTTTTGTTTGTTTGTTTTTTTTTAGAGATGGGGAGCGACCCATCAGGCAAGGGTCGCTCCCCTGGGGGGCAAATTGTGTTTAGCCCATTTCTGCCCCCCTTGGGGGCAGATTGGTCGATTTTAGGTCAATCTGCCCCAAGGGGGCAGAAACCACTAGGCACCGGGGATTTGTTTTTTGGCGCCAATGTCACGCAGGGGGAGCGACCCCGTAGGCAAGGGTCGCTCCGGGGGGGGGGGGGGTTGGGGGGGTGGGTGTTCGGGGGCAAATTTATTTTAGGCCATTTCTGCCCCCCCTGGGGGCAGATCGGCCTATTATTAGGCCGATCTGCCCCCAGGGGGGGCAGAAACCTCTTGTTGCCAGGGCAATTTTTTTTTTTGTGTTTTTGTTTTTGTTTGTTTGTTTTTTTTTAGAGATGGGGAGCGACCCATCAGGCAAGGGTCGCTCCCCTGGGGGGCAAATTGTGTTTAGACCATTTCTGCCCCCCTTGGGGGCAGATTGGTAGATTTTAGGTCAATCTGCCCCAAGGGGGCAGAAACACTAGGCACCGGGGATTTGTTTTTTGGCGCCAATGTCACGCAGGGGGAGCGACCCCGTAGTCAAGGGTCGCTCCGGGGGGGGGTGGGGGGGGGGTGTTCGGGGGCAAATTTATTTTAGGCCATTTCTGCCCCCCCTGGGGGCAGATCGGCCTATTATTAGGCCGATCTGCCCCCAGGGGGGGCAGAAACCTCTTGTTGCCAGGGCAAATTTTTTTTTTGTGTTTTTGTTTTTGTTTGTTTGGTTTTTTTTAGAGATGGGGAGCGACCCATCAGGCAAGGGTCGCTCCCCTGGGGGGCAAATTGTGTTTAGACCATTTCTGCCCCCCTGGGGGGCAGATTGGTAGATTTTAGGTCAATCTGCCCCAAGGGGGCAGAAACCACTAGGCACCTGGGATTTGTTTTTGGGCGCCAATGTCACGCAGGGGAAGCGACCCCATAGGCAAGGGTCCCTCCGGGGGGGGGGGGAGTGGGTGTTCGGGGGGCAAATTTATTTTAGGCCATTTCTGCCCCCCCTGGGGGCAGATCGGCCTATTATTAGGCCGATCTGCCACCAGGGGGGGGGCAGAAACCTCTAGGCGCCAGGGCAAATTTTTTTTGTGTTTTTTTTTTTTTGTATGTTTGTTTTTTTAGAGATGGGGAGCGACCCATCAGGCAAGGGTCGCTCCCCTGGGGGGCAAACTGTGTTTAGACCATTTCTGCCCCCCTTGGGGGCAGATTGGTCGATTTTAGGTCAATCTGCTCCCAAGGGGGCAGAAACCACTAGGCACCGGGAATTTGTTTTTTGGCGCCAATGTCACGCAGGGGTAGCGACCCCGTAGGCAAGGGTCGCACCTGGGCAGGGGGGGTTTGGGGGGGTGGGGGGTCAAATTTATTTTAGGGCATTTCCCCCCCCCCCGGGGCCGGCTGAGCTAGAGGCCAAAATCCACAGGTAGGCACTTTGCAAAAAACACCTCTGTTTTCTGTGAAAAAATATGTTGTGTTTTGGGCCATTTCCTTTTGTGGGCGCTAGGCCTACCCACACAAGTGAGGTACCATTTTTATGGAGAGACTTAGGGGAACGCTGGGTGGAAGGAAATTTGTGGCTCCTCTCAGATTCCAGAACTTTCTGTCACCGAAATGAGAGGAAAAAGTGTTTTTTAGCCAGATTTTGATGTTTGCAAAGAATTCTGGGTAACAGAACCTGGTCAGAGCCCCGCAAATCACCCCATCTTGGATTCCCCTAGGTCTCTAGTTTTCAAAAATGCGCTGGTTTGCTAGGTCTCCCCAGGTGCCGGCTGAGCTAGAGGCCAAAATCCACACGTAGGCACTGTTTTCTATGAAAAAATGTGATGTGTCCACGTTGTGTTTTGGGCCATTTCCTGTCGCGAGTGCTAGGCCTACCCACACAAGTGAGGTATCATTTTTATCGGGAGACGTGGGGGAACGCTGGGTGGAAGGAAATTTGTGGCTCCTCTCAGATTGTAGAACTTTCTGCCACAGAAATGTGAGGAACATGTGTTTTTTTAGCCAAATTTTGAGGTTTGCAAAGGATTCTGGGTAACAGAACCTGGTCCGAGCCACACAAGTCACCCCATCTTGGATTCCCCTAGGTCTCTAGTTTTCAGAAATGCACAGGTTTGGTAGGTTTCCCTAGGTGGCGGCTGAGCTACAGGCCAAAATCTACAGGTAGGCACTTTGCTAAAAACAGGTCTGTTTTCTGTGATGTGTCCACGTTGCGCTTTGGGGTGTTTCCTGTTGCGGGCGCTAGGCCTACCCACACAAGTGAGGTATCATTTTTATCGGGAGACGTGGGGAAACGCTGGGTGGAAGGAAATTTGTAGCTCCTCTCAGATTCCAGAACTTTCTGCCACAAAAATGTGAGGGACATGTGTTTTTTTAGCCAAATTTTGAGGTTTGCAAAGGATTCTGGGTAACAGAACCTGATCCGAGCCCCGCAAGTCACCCCTCCTTGGATTCCCCTAGGTCTCTAGTTTTCAGAAATGCACAGGTTTGGTAGGTTTCCCTAGGTGCCGGCTGAGCTAGAGGCCAAAATCTACAGGTAGGCACTTCGCAAAAAACACCTCTGTTTTTTTCCAAAATTTAGGATGTGTCCACGTTGCGCTTTGGGGTGTTTCCTGTCGCCGGCGCTAGGCCTACCCACGCAAGTGAGGTATCATTTTTATCGGGAGACTTGGGGGAACGCAGGGTGGAAGGAAATTTGTAGCTCCTCTCAGATTCCAGAACTTTCTGCCACAGAAATGTGAGGGACATGTGTTTTTTTAGCCAAATTTTGAGGTTTGCAAAGTATTCTGGGTAACAGAACCTGGTCCGAGCCCCGCAAGTCACCCCTCCTTGGATTCCCCTAGGTCTCTAGTTTTCAGAAATGCACAGGTTTGGTAGGTTTCCCTAGGTGTCGGCTGAGCGAGAGGCCAAAATCTACAGGTAGGCACTTCGCAAAAAACACCTCTGTTTTTTTCCAAAATTTAGGATGTGTCCACGTTGCGCTTTGGGGTGTTTCCTGTCGCCGGCGCTAGGCCTACCCACGCAAGTGAGGTGTCATTTTTATCGGGAGACTTGGGGGAACGCTGGGTGGAAGGAAATTTGTAGCTCCTCTCAGATTCCAGAACTTTCTGCCACAGAAATGTGAGGGACGTGTTTTTTTAGCCAAATTTTGAGGTTTGCAAAGGATTCTGGGTAACAGAACCTGGTCCGAGCCCCGCAAGTCAGCCCTCCTTGGATTCCCCTAGGTCTCTAGTTTTCAGAAATGCACAGGTTTGGTAGGTTTCCCTAGGTGCTGGCTGAGCTAGAGGCCAAAATCTACAGGTAGGCACTTCGCAAAACACACCTCTGTTTTTTTCCAAAATTTAGGATGTGTCCACGTTGCACTTTGGGGTGTTTCCTGTCGCCGGCGCTAGGCCTACCCACGCAAGTGAGGTATCATTTTTATCGGGAGACTTGGGGGAACGCTGGGTGGAAGGAAATTTGTAGCTCCTCTCAGATTCCAGAACTTTCTGCCACAAAAATGTGAGGGACATGTGTTTTTTTAGCCAAATTTTGAGGTTTGCAAAGGATTCTGGGTAACAGAACCTGGTCCGAGCCCCGCAAGTCACCCCTCCTTGGATTCCCCTAGGTCTCTAGTTTTCAGAAATGCACAGGTTTGGTAGGTTTCCCTAGGTGCCGGCTGAGCTAGAGGCCAAAATCTACAGGTAGGCACTTCGCAAAAAACACCTCTGTTTTTTCCCAAAATTTAGGATGTGTCCACGTTGCGCTTTGGGGTGTTTCCTGTCGCCGGCGCTAGGCCTACCCACGCAAGTGAGGTATCATTTTTATCGGGAGACTTGGGGGAACGCTGGGTGGAAGGAAATTTGTAGCTCCTCTCAGATTCCAGAACTTTCTGCCACAGAAATGTGAGGGACATGTGTTTTTTTAGCCAAATTTTGAGGTTTGCAAAGGATTCTGGGTAACAGAACCTGGTCCGATCCCCGCAAGTCACCCCTCCTTGGATTCCCCTAGGTCTCTAGTTTTCAGAAATGCACAGGTTTGGTAGGTTTCCCTAGGTGCCGGCTGAGCTAGAGGCCAAAATCTACAGGTAGGCACTTCGCAAAAAACACCTCTTTTTTTTCTCCAAAATTTAGGATGTGTCCACGTTGCGCTTTGGGGTGTTTCCTGTCGCCGGCGCTAGGCCTACCCACGCAAGTGAGGTGTCATTTTTATCGGGAGACTTGGGGGAACGCTGGGTGGAAGGAAATTTGTAGCTCCTCTCAGATTCCAGAACTTTCTGCCACAGAAATGTGAGGGACATGTGTTTTTTTAGCCAAATTTTGAGGTTTGCAAAGGATTCTGGGTAACAGAACCTGGTCCGATCCCCGCAAGTCACCCCTCCTTGGATTCCCCTAGGTCTCTAGTTTTCAGAAATGCACAGGTTTGGTAGGTTTCCCTAGGTGCCGGCTGAGCTAGAGGCCAAAATCTACAGGTAGGCACTTCGCAAAAAACACCTCTTTTTTTTTCCAAAATTTAGGATGTGTCCACGTTGCGCTTTGGGGTGTTTCCTGTCGCCGGCGCTAGGCCTACCCACGCAAGTGAGGTGTCATTTTTATCGGGAGACTTGGGGGAACGCTGGGTGGAAGGAAATTTGTAGCTCCTCTCAGATTCCAGAACTTTCTGCCACAGAAATGTGAGGGACATGTGTTTTTTTAGCCAAATTTTGAGGTTTGCAAAGGATTCTGGGTAACAGAACCTGGTCCGAGCCCCGCAAGTCACCCCTCCTTGGATTCCCCTAGGTCTCTAGTTTTCAGAAATGCACAGGTTTGGTAGGTTTCCCTAGGTGCCGGCTGAGCTAGAGGCCAAAATCTACAGGTAGGCATTTTGCAAAAAACACCTCTGTTTTTTTCCAAAATTTAGGATGTGTCCACGTTGCGTTTTGGGGTGTTTCCTGTCGCCGGCGCTAGGCCTACCCACGCAAGTGAGGTATCATTTTTATCGGGAGACTTGGGGGAACGCTGGGCGGAAGGAAATTTGTAGCTCCTCTCAGATTCCAGAACTTTCTGCCACAAAAATGTGAGGGACATGTGTTTTTTTTGCCAAATTTTGAGGTTTGCAAAGGATTCTGGGTAACAGAACCTGGTCCGAGCCCCGCAAGTCACCCCTCCTTGGATTCCCCTAGGTCTCTAGTTTTCAGAAATGCACAGGTTTGGTAGGTTTCCCTAGGTGCCGGCTGAGCTAGAGGCCAAAATCTACAGGTAGGCACTTCGCAAAAAACACCTCTGTTTTTTTCCAAAATTTAGGATGTGTCCACGTTGCGCTTTGGGGTGTTTCCTGTCGCCGGCGCTAGGCCTACCCGCGCAAGTGAGGTATCATTTTTATCGGGAGACTTGGGGGAACGCTGGGTGGAAGGAAATTTGTAGCTCCTCTCAGATTCCAGAACTTTCTGCCACAGAAATGTGAGGAACATGTGTTTTTTTAGCCAAATTTTGAGGTTTGCAAAGGATTCTGGGTAACAGAACCTGGTCCGAGCCCCGCAAGTCACCCCTCCTTGGATTCCCCTAGGTCTCTAGTTTTCAGAAATGCACAGGTTTGGTAGGTTTCCATAGGTGCCGGCTGAGCTAGAAGCCAAAATCTACAGGTAGGCACTTCGCAAAAAACACCTCTGTTTTCTTCCAAAAATTTGGATGTGTCCACGTTGCGCTTTGGGGCGTTTCCTGTCGCGGGCGCTAGGCCTACCCACACAAGTGAGGTATCTTTTTTATCGGGAGACTTGGGGGAACATAGATTAGCAAAACAAGTGTTATTGCCCCTTGTCTTTCTCTACATTTTTTCCTTCCAAATATAGGAGAGTGTGTAAAAAAGACATCTATTTGAGAAATGCCCTGTAATTCACATGCTAGTTTGGTCACCCCGGAATTCAGATATGTGCAAATAACCACTGCTCCTCAACACCTTATCTTGTGCCCTTTTTGGAAATACAAAGGTTTTCTTGATAGCAATTTTTTACTCTTTATATTTCAGCAAATGAATTGCTTTATACCCGGTATAGATTGAAAACGCACGTCAGGGTGCAGCTCATTTATTGGCTCTGGGTTCCTTGGGTTCTTGATGAACCTACAAGCCCTATATATCCCCGCAACCAGAGGAGTCCAGCAGACGTAACGGTATATTGCTTTCGATAATCTGACATTGCAGGGAAAAGTTACAGAGTAAAACGTAGAGAAACATTTATGTTTTTTTCACCTCAATTTCAATATTTTTCTTTTTCAGTTGTTATTTTCTGTAGGAAACCCTTGTAGGATCTACACAAATGACCCCTTGCTGAATTCAGAATTTTGTCTACTTTTCAGAAATGTTTAGGTTTCTGGGATCCAGCATTGGTTTCATGCCCATTTCTGTCACTGACTGGAAGGAGGCTAAAAGCACAAAAAACTGCAAAAATGGGGTATGCCCCAGTAAAATGCCAAAATTGTGTTGAAAAATTGGGTTTTCTGATTCAAGTCTGCCTGTTCCTGAAAGCTGGGAAGCTGCTGAGTTTAGCACCGCAAACCCTTTGTTGATGCCATTTTCAGGGGAAAAACCACAAGCCTTTTTCTGCAGCCACTTTTTCCAATTTTTTTGAAAAAAACGAAATTTTCACTGTATTTTGGCCAATTTCTTGGCCTCCTTCAAGGGAACCCACAAAGTCTGGGTACCTCTAGAATCCCTAGGATGTTGGAAAAAAAGGACGCAAATTTGGCTTGGTTAGCTTATGTGGACAAAAAGTTATGAGGGCCTAAGCGCGAACTGCCCCAAATAGGCAAAAAAAGGCCCGGCACAGGAGGGGGAAAAGGCCTGGCAGCGAAGGGGTTAAGACGCGATATCGGGTCGGCGCGTCCATCTCGTTTTCTTAAAAAAATTATGGCGACAGACGCGGACGACTAACATCAGATACCAATCCACAACAGATGAGACCGGCGGCTGTAACTTAGCACCCCTTCATCAAACTATGTGCAGCTTTAATCAGCACCATATCGGGCCTGCCTCGACATTCTAATCCTCAAGATATGGGCCACATATAATCATTTTTCAGAGCACTCCGCATTTACATAAACCTTTTAATTTGGAGCACCTTTTCTCGCTCAATACGGTTAAAGCTATAAATAGCGTTTTTCCAGTACCTTTGTTCCTACCATGATGGGCACACTGATAACGTTTTCCTTTGCAAGATTTTGAGTTATCTCTGCTAATCGTTAAGATCTCTGTATTTCTCACATACATAGACTCTACCTTTTACTTACCAAGGCAGCTGCTATGTGGTATTATTTTACTGCTCCTGCCTTTTTCCTCATGTTAACTTTTGCTCACCATATCATCAATTATCTAACCTTACCGTAAATATTACATGACGGTTGTATGTATCTATTTTGCTGATTATCAAAATGGAACAATGCTTAAAATAACTGTTTGCCTTAGCAAGCCGAATATTGTCTACAGGGTATGCCCGCAATTATATGTCATATTTTACACCTAACATTGACAATGTTATCATTACTATCTCTACTTAGACTAATCCTAACCAGCACATTCACCTTCACTCTCCCACCGTTATTGTAATAATTAGTCACTGGCACTATTAACCTTGCTCCTGTGATAATTATCTGTTGCCTACCATGACTATATTCTTGTTCACAATCTGCAGGTGACTTCTTCACACCTCCTCCTTCACCCTATTTCTCTAATTTATATTTTTTCCTAGCCAGTATGTAACACAAGCACTAGAACCACCATAGCTTCTAATTATTCACTTTTCACTCTTCTTAGCATTTCTATTTTCCCGCATCACCAATCATTGGGATAAAGGGGGTCATTCTGACCCTGGCGGTCGTTGACCGCCAGGGTCAACGACCACGGGAGCACCGCCAACAGGCTGGCGGTGCTCCCAAGGGCATTCTGACCGCGGCGGTTCAGCCGCGGCCAGAAAGGGAAAACCGGCGGTCTCCCGCCGGTTTTCCGCTGCCCTACAGAATCCTCCATGGCGGCGGAGCGCGCTCCGCCGCCATGGGGATTCTGACACCCCCTACCGCCATCCTGTTCCTGGCGGGTCTCCCGCCAGGAACAGGATGGCGGTAGGGGGTGCCGCAGGGCCCCTGGGGGCCCCTGCAGTGCCCATGCCAATGGCATGGGCACTGCAGGGGCCCCCGTAAGAGGGCCCCACGTAGTATTTCAATGTCTGCAAAGCAGACACTGAAATACGCGACGGGTGCAACTGCACCCGTCGCACCTTCCCACTACGCCGGCTCAATTCTGAGCCGGCGTCCTCGTGGGAAGGTTGATTTGCCCTGGGCTGGCGGGCGGCCTTTTGGCGGCCGCCCGCCAGCCCAGGGCAAATCCCAAAATACCCTCAGCGGTCTTGCGACCGCGGAGCGGTATTTTGTTGGGGGAAGTCTGGCGGGCGGCACCCCCAAAGTGTCTCTGAGAACCTAATCTTTCTGCACGAATCCGGGTTTCCACCCCTCGGTCCTGCCTTCTGCTATCACTCTCTTTTTCAACACAATCAAATTAATTTTTCTAGTCGTATGTTGTTTTCTTTCTTTCAGCCTTGAGAAAGCCCTGGCGTATGCGCCTGTGGGGCGAAACACGTGTTGGCTGACCCTTGTTTTCTCTCTGGATCCATCCTGTTGTATCTCAATTGGGAGTTACTTGGCTGACCCTTGTTTTCTCTCTGGATCCATCCTGTTGTATCTCAATTGGGAGTTACTTGTCTTCTAAAATAAATAATTCGAATTGGAGTAACAAAGACTTTTGTCGTAATCCTGTTCATCCAAATTTACTGAACTCATGGCACTTTGATCCTTAACAAAGACTTTTTAAGTGGGACCTTACCTTTTTCCTAACAGAGCAATATGTTCAACTTGTACACGTTAGGGCCTACACAGTAATATGCCAGATACAAGTTAGTGGGGTAGACCATAAGGTGGAGGTTTCTCAGTTACAACTACAGTGAGGTCATTGTGAGTTACATTAAAGCAAATTAGAGAACCTGGAGGGAAGGAATCAAACTGTGATGGGCTCTGCAGAGGGTACCATAATAGGAACCCAGGAAGGGAGTGCTGAGGGGTCAAGCTCCTTCGCACAGGTTTTTCCCAAGGACAAACCATGTGTATCTCTAAATTTAATTTCTAATATTGTTTACACAGTAATATGCCAGATACAAGTTAGTGGGGTAGACCATAAGGTGGAGGTTTCTCAGTTACAAATACAGTGAGGTCATTGTGAGTTACATTAAAGAAAATTAGAGAACCTGGAGGGAAGGAAACAAACTGTGATGGGCTCTGCAGAGTGTACCATAATAGGAACCCAGGAAGGGAGTGCTGGGGGGGTCAAGCTCCTTCGCACAGGTTTTTCCCAAGCACAAACCATGTGTATCTTTAAATTTAATTTCTAATATTTTTTAAGAAATCACTGCAACTGATTTATAGGGTACCAACTCCAGGAGTTAGTCCCTTGGGAAGTTTAAGGCTAGCTGAAAAATTGAACTGAGATTAGGTTTGCAGGAACAAGATGAAAGGAGGACAGAGACACAGGAAAAAAGGTTTGTGAGGAGAGAAAAAGGGAGCATGACTAGCAGGGAAGGGAAAGTCAGGAAAATCAAAAGGAGAGTGAATTGGAGTAAGAGGATAAATTGAGAGATGGAGAAGCTCAGGACACCAGCAGATACAATTACATCTGCCAATACTGATTCCACTCCTAGGTCTACAGGAGTATCTGCCAAGGTTTCAAAAGAGATTGTTCACATACATGTGGAAGAGCAAAGTATTTAAGGGTGGTTTGTGAGCTTTGGGACTGCTTGTATAGCTCAGCCTTTGAATTCTGCTTCTAAGGAAGCCACTTTGAAGAGTGTCTTGCAAATACTAGGTACAATAGGCATCAGAAGGATGCTGGTGGCTGAGCAAATGAGTTATGAGCCAGTGAAGGAAGCTTTGATAAGGCAGTTTGGGCTTGTGACTGCTCAGTACCTACAGAGCTTTAAAGAAATAAATAGAACGGATGGTGTTCCATTTGAAGCCTGTGTTGTGTGATTTGAATGAGTGGTTGACAGAGATAGAGATCAAGTATTTTTATGCACACAACCAGTTGATGGTTAGAGAGAGACTCAAGGAAGAGTATCTACCCAACTTAGACATTATCTGTCAGATCTGCTAGAGGAGGGTTCAGAAACATGTTTAGTTTTGGCTGATAAGTGGTTAGCTAGCAGGACAACAGAAGACTTCAGAAGAACAGCTCTAAGTCAAAGGGAGAGCGGCACGCTCAACAGAGTTGCTGAGAACAGGCGGGTGGGGTCCAGGGCAATTCCCAAGTTTCTAAGGGGAGCAATAAGCAGAAATATAATTGTGATCCAAATGAGGAAAAACTCCTGGAGAAAGTTCTTCCTACCCAGGGTGTTGATTTCTTGTTTTAAGTCACAAGGAGGCTTTTAGGTGAAAGATCCTATTTGAACCATAAAAGTAAAGCAGTGAGTTGGAGAATCCGTTATTGTGCTGCTGTATTGTTCCTGAGGTCTGAGCTCAAGCACCGCCCACCCTACCTCCCAGAGAAGGCCTTTGACTGCTTGCAATTGCTACCACTGACAGTCAAGTGCTGAAGGGGTTGTACTTGGTACAGTGTGCACAGCCATAAGTAGACAGCCCTGGGACATCAGAGGCAAAGGACATTAACCCCCAAGGCGGAGGTCAAGTAGCCCCTGCTTGCCCCATGTTCCCCCAAAAATGGTCAGACAGAGACAGAAGAAGGAAAATAAAGATAGGAAGACAATTATAAAACAAGGAAGCAGTGTGATAAAGTGACAGGATGTTGAAATTAAGAGGTATAAGGAGGATTCAAGACTATGAAAACTTGGTTTTTGATAACCCCTAACTCAGCAGTGCTGCTGACAACTCCTATCAAACCCGTCGGCCTGCACTTATTGTTTTCTTTTAACAAATTAGGGGCCTGATTTAGAGTTTTGCAGAGGGGGTTAGTCACAAATGTCATAGTTGGGACTCTTGCTCTGGGCAAGACTGCTGGTTAAAGGATGTCAGTACTTTTGTTTGTAGGCGACTAGGCCTTTCCTACAACAAGTCGCAACTGTTGTCCCAACCTTACCGGCTCACTAGCAGCACCTCACCAGAAACACAAGAGGAAAAGGTGATTTGTGGTAGCCTTTACACCTGGACTCGAGAATAGGACATCTCAGGGAGTGTCGTGGTTAAACGAAGATTACCCCTTTCTCACAGATATATCATGTCTCATACAAACACAGGCAATGACAAAGATGCAGTGAAGTTTCAATTGTTTTTTATTCAGCGTAACTGCAATTTGCGATAAGTTGCATGGACTGCAATGATTAGGATAATGAATAATGCAAGAAACAAAATTGTGAAGACGAGAGTCATTATTACAAAGACCCCCACCATCTTGCAATGCATAAGAAAGACATACAAGATGTAATATGCCCTAATACCCTAACGTGAAAGGCCTAACCTCCTACCTAAAGGAGAGCTGGGTTTGCTAAACCTAATCTGCCAATGCCATGTCCATGAGAGGAGCCCCCAGCCCTCGTTATCTTGGAATAAGGTCTCTATCTCAGACTCCGCAGGGACACGAAGACTGGGTCAGCGTCAAGACAACTGCAGCATCGATATCAGCGATGGTGGTGATGCCTTCTGGTTGGAATCCCTCTGATTATCTGTCTAAAGTGCAATGTATTTATACAGATCTACAATAACCCCTGAAGTAGGTGTGTTCCCAAACAATAGATAACAGACATGCTTGGGAAGCCAATTAATATAAACAATCCCTTGAAAGTACAGAGAGGTAAAATCCCTAAGTGTGAACACCTACTGTTTGTTTGTCTTTGCTGCTTGATCTTGACGCTTTAGCGCTGTGACACTGATAATGTAACTCATAACAAGTCGCCTAACTATAAACAAGGCAGCCATCTTAGAATCAATAAATAATTAAATGGGCTAAGACAGAGCAAGCTAAGTAGGTTAAAAGTCGCTAGGTGACGGGGGCACGAGCTGCAAGCCAAAGGCTAAGCTAACTCCTGTTATCCCATTAAAAACGAAGTAGGATTCACTACACCCTCCCCATTGCCGTAACAGGTATGACGAAGGTACAGGAACCCAAAACGCTAAGATTGCTCTGAACTCAAAGCTAAAAGCATAAAAATCAACTAAAAAATCTTTTCAAATGTGCTAAAAAAGATATTAAAAACAATTCATCTAAAATACATACAGAGCTGTTAATGTCAACCATGACAAGCACTGCGTGCCAAGCAAGTTAATGTAAATGCATAGTTTTTAAATCGGGAATGGCAAGTCAATTAATCAAATTATGTGCTGTACGCATGATCTTGAAGAGTGTCATCGAAGTCACCAACCAAGGACCTCAAAAGTGAGTCAACATCCTCTGATGTCAAATCGAGTGCTGGGTGGACAAACGGATACACAGAGCAGTAGTAAGCAGTATTTCCTGGTGTAACGTTCTCAGTTGCAGTGTCCTCATCCGTGGTAGATCTCAAAACGGAAGGCTCATAGGTGGCCTCACGGAGCAACCTCAGTCTCAAGGGGCATGACCATGTATGAACCCTCATTGTGGACATCAGCAGTGCGTGGTCCACAGGAGATGTCGGTGCAACAGCAAGACAGACCATAGGCAGATGTTTAAAGAGACACCATATGCAGCGGAAGACTGGTTATACGCACCAGAGAAGGGGCCGAAATGACAACAACAGTCATGCTCCAGTTCCACCAGCAAGGGTGCACCGAAGGTCTGAACCATGCGCTACGGCACAGTGGAGTTGGTGGGAGCAGCTCCATTGCTCTGTGTAGCTGGAAAGAAACAACCACTGCGAATCAGAAGAAATAGCAGTAGTAGTCCGCCAATCAAAGCCAAAATAATTGGAAAGCCACCAAACACACTAAAAAGAGCGAATGGATGGCTGACGGGATGACTCCGAAGACAGTCTGGAAGATGGATACGAAACCAGACCCGACAGCCTTAAAGAAGTGAACAATCCCAGTGGTGCTTGAAGCATTAAATATTCTGGATACCAGTTCTCCAAAGTGCTTGGGGAAGTTGGTATTTAATAGGGATTGTATCTCGGCTGATGATCTCGCAATCTGGAGAGCATATGTCTCTTTTGCGGATGTCAAGGCGACCTGTTTTTGAAACAAAGCCCCTTTAGCCTACTCAGCTTGTCATAGTTCACATTAATAGTATCTATGTGGGGCCACATGTCAGATACTTTTATCGCTCATGTGGGGGGAAACAAAAAATATCCACAACAGGTATTGACCTTCGAGACCGAGATTGCGTAGGCAATTTCTGGTCGCATGCCGCAACAGCTTTGATCGCTCAGTACCACATAACTTCCATTGGAAAGTACATGAAATACCGGGCGAATCAAAGGGACGGGAGTACCCCTCAACAAACAGGCCAAATTTGCGACCCTGCATTGCAAAGACTGTGAAGAGACACCTGCTTGCATATCATGGAATCACGAACAGCAGTCTCACATTCGCTTCCACTAAGAAAGACCTCTGTTTCACCGTTCAGACATCTGTAGTCAAAGGGCAACTCCCACTCTTCCTTAAAATAGCTATCTCCTAGTTGCTCGTACCTTCCCACTGCAAGATGTTTCAGGCAGCTCGAGAAACGAAAGGTCAAAATCGGTAAATTAATTATGCCATATAAGAGCCAGATAGTTGAAGGACTCTCTGCTACCGTGAAGGGCAATTTATCTATCTTTTCTACGCGAAGCATGGTGAAACTAGCCTCCCTTTTAGCCATTGTCTGTTGTTCCTTGGAAAAATTCAAAGCAGTGAAGAATTCACTCCCGTTAATATACTTCCATGGAATGCGGCCATTTTTCAGTGTCTGTAGAGTCCAACCCAGATGCATGATGGAACGTAGCTGTGTTTGCCCATGATATAACCGGGACAAGTCTGTCTGAGTAATATCAATAGCAGACGACACTATATTTGATAGTGAATAAATCCTGTTGGACAGTGTATTCATGCCGTTGTTGACAAAAGCTAATGCCTTTTCTAAATTTTCTTTATCCAATTGCCTTAAACGTGCAGCAGCCTCAATCTGGGAAAGTTTCCAAATGTCATTATACATAGCATATAGAAACCTCTTTCAGCGCTGTTTCCTAGGACCCAGCAGAAAATCCTGCAAGTCTATATCTTCAGAAAGAGTATTCAGGTGTTTCTTAACTGCGGCTAATGTGTTGGTCTGTACCCATTGCTGGCACAGCTTACCCACACTGTATGTCATAACTATACCTGTATGTTGACCCGATACAAAGCGAGGGTCTGGTCTGTTAATTGAGAAACCCCCTGAAGAGTTCAAAAAATGCGCCTAACACTCATTAGTGTCAGTAGGCCAGATTAACCACCCACCGGGGCTAGAAAGTGAAGAATTATAAGTACCAGCCTTAACCATTGCATCTAGCTTGTCCTCGGTGGTATTGAGGAAGTATTGCCAATCTTTAAACCTTGCCGGAGTGGGGATACTGGGGCCCCTATTTATACTTTTTGACACAAAACTGCGCTAACGCAGTTTTGCGTCAAAAAAATTAGCGCCGGCTAACGCCATTCTGAAGCGCCATGCGGGCGCCGTATTTATTGAATGACGTTAGCCGGCGTTAGCCGCCGGCGCCGTCTGGTGTGCGTTAAAAAAAACGACGTACACCAGGCAGCGCCGGCGTAGGGGGATATGGGGCTTGGCCGTCAAGAAATGGAGCAAGTCAGGTTGAGGCAATTTTTTCGCCTCAACCCGATTTGCGCCATTTTTTTTCACTCCCAACCCCCATAGAAATGACTCCTGTCTTAGCAAAGACAGGAGTCATGCCCCCTTGCCCAATGGCCATGCCCAGGGGACTTCTGTCCCCTGGGCATGGTCATTGGGCATAGTGGCATGTAGGGGGGCACAAATCAGGCCCCCCTATGCCACAAATGTTTTTTTTTTAAAACACTTACCTGAACTTACCTTAATGTCCCTGGGATGGGTCCCTCCAGCCTTGGGTGTCCTCCTGGGGTGGGCAAGGGTGACAGGGGGGTGTCCCTGGGGGCATGGGAGGGCACCTCTGGGCTCCTTCAGAGCCCACAGGTCCCTTAACGCCTGCCTTTTGCAGGCGCTAAAAAACGGCGCAAAAGCGGCCGTACGTCATTTTTTCTGACCCGCCCACTCCTGGGCGTGAATTTTGCCCGGGAGTATAAATCCGACGTACATGCCTCGGAGTCGATTTTTTAGACGGGAACGCCTACCTTGCATATAATTAACGCAAAGTAGGTGTCCACGCTAAAAAATGATGCTAACTCCATGGACTTTGGCGCTAGACGCGTCTAACGCCAAAGTATAAACATGGAGTTAGTTTTGCGTCGGAATTGCGTAAAAAAAAAACAATGCAATTCCGGCGCAAACGGAGTACAAATATGCCCCTGGGTGTGTTCAAGTCTTTAATTTTTGCTAACCCCAGACAGGATGTTTGCTGAATTGTGTCAGTTAAGAAAATCATTTGCACAGGAATCAGGCATGCTTGAAATAAAGCCTCCCTACCCTGTATCTGCCAATCTTGTGTTCCACATACACTTTTCAAATAAATAGTGCTCTTCCAGTATTCGTAACCTTCAACTGCGAGCCGGGAAACAAAGGGATCTGAATAAATCAGTTTTGTATCATTTAGCAAAATTTTCCTAATTTGTGCCGGAGGTATTTTAAAATAATACGACTCTGCTTTTCTTGTGTCATGCCCAGAAAAGTATGTACATTTATCACTATAGTACTTTGGGCTCCCCACCGGTGGTGTAAAACAGTGTTCCCACTGTGTGTAGTTTAATACTGGCCTGTATCTAGTGGCACGGTGTAGGTAGTAATGTCCCCAATTGTAATAGCAGAACATTTCCCCATAATTCATTGTATTTTCATATACACCATCACTTTCGAAAGCGGAATAGTCCTTCATTTCAGTTAGCATGGAATCAACTGTTTGGACATCCCAATCATCAGAGACAACATCAGGTGTATTTACATCAGTCATTGAAATTTTGAACACATATGGTATTTGAATAATTTCAGTAGTCCTGTATATATCGAATGGAACTTTGTCCCACACAATCCCATCAGAAATCGGTATTGCTGTAACATTTACAGGGGACAAGTCTGTGAAGAATGATATGGAGTTAAAATTTGATCAACAGGCTCCACAGAGGATCGATCAGGAATATAGTGACCATTTATAAGCAAAAAGAAAACAGTCACAAAACCAATCCATAACAATAATGCAATAAATGTCAAAAAGAACCATAAATAGTTCCATGGGTATTTCAAATAGTTCATTTTAAGCGATTGATACAGCTGACTTCTTTCTGAAACATGGTCAATCACAGTAGTGGATGAATCCAAAGAAAAATCATCAATGTCAATGAAATAGCCAGAGGCAGTCTCTGCAAACTCGGGAGCCGGTGCACCATCTGTACTTTGTTCCACTTCACGAGGGGACTCTTGGTGGACAGTGTCATTAGTCTGTGATGTGTTTGTGTAAAAAACAGCTAGATCTTGAACCGAGGTGGTCACTGAAGTAGTGACTGGAACCAACAAGAGTTCATTTTCCGCCCTCCCCATGGTCAAGGAGGTGTCTGGAACAGCAGTTGACATTGTTGCATAGTCTGTAGTAGTGATGTTCATCCTACTATGTAGATGTATGTTTTGTTGGGTAGTGAGAGGGGATCGGGAACCACCCTTGGTCTACTGTGAAGGATCGGCCACATAGTATAGTTTGATGTCATCAATGGAGATGAATCTGTTCGTCTCAGAACCAGACAGTGGTGGTAAGATGACAGTCCTGGTGCCTTGAATTCCCAAGACTGGTACAGGTGCTCTGTCTGATGGACCAAACTCCTTCTTCACTGCGATCTTCTCACGAACCAGATCCCCAATTTTAGGAATCCAGCCAGTCGAAGTTTTCGCTAAATCCCTTATTCCTAAAATGGCAGCACTTGCAGATGATTTATCATCACGAAATTGCTGAAGCTCCTGTAAAACAAGGAGACGTTCATTTATGTCAAATGGTGTTTCTGCTGTCACCATACCAGGGGCATCAAGATCTGGGACATACATAGGTATCCCAAAGAGAACCTCATATGGAGTGCATCCCCCCAAGGACCGTCTAGGCAGATTATTCAGTGCTCTCTGGACCCCATATAGGTGATGTAACCAACTGCGGCCTGAACCTAATACTCGAGCTGTTAAGGACTGCTATAGATCACGATTCCCCCTCTCCACGACCAAATTTCCCTCAGGATGGTATGGTGAGGAGTAATGGAGTTCAACACCCATTGTCCTCATGGTGTCCCTGAATGCCTTAGAGGCAAATGCAGGGCCCTGGTCCGAATGGAACGCTGCAATCGCATATGTACCAATAAATATAACCAAGTCTTGTATAACAGTCTGGGCGTCAGCCGACCGCTGTGACCATACCCACAGGAATCTAGAACAAGAATCTACAGTGACTAAAATGTATTTGTATGCATCATCAGGCTGTAAGGGACCACAATGGTCCAGGTACACACACTGTATCGGCCTGTTGGACACTAAGAGGGATGTCTGTGGTGGGCGTTTGATATTAGAGCCCTCGAGCTGCTGGCAAATGTCACAGCAAAGGACATACTTCTTTGTTCGTCTGCATAGACCAGGCCACCAGAAGCGTTTCTGTAGGAGTGTTATCATGGCCTGTATACCAGCATGTGCAGAAGCAACACCCTCATGCGCTGCTTTAATTAGATCTAATCTCTGGTCTTCATTGGGGATCACTCGGTCTCCAACCCCAGGAATTGTTGTGTAAGCAACATTCTGCGCACTGATATCATAAGTATAGTTTGTAGGGTATCCTTTCGGAAGGGGCTTGCCTGCAGCCGAAGCTTTAACGGCAGTCAATATTTCATTATCCAATCTCGTCTGAGAACGAGTCACTGTAGCCACAGAAGCCGTAGCTACCGCTGCTTTGGCTGCTTCATCAGCCAATGTATTAACGGCAACGTGAACTCCTACACGTTGGTGTCCCAATGTATGGACTACATGGACACACAGCAGCTTATCCTTAAGATCAGCCACCCTCCCCCACAGTATTTTGTGTTTAATGGTGTTCCCTTTAGAATCTCTAAACCCGTTCGGTTTCCAATGATTGAGATAGTCATTGTATGACTAGACGCAGTAATAAGAATCACAGACTATTATGGTCTGGCATCCTCGTTCAGTATGTTAGAGTGCTAGAAGAAGAGATTTAAGCTCAGCCAACTGGGCTATGAAGTCTCCTAAGGTCTGCGTGTAGGTATTGTGAGGGTGGAAAACCCCATCTTCCATCACTCTGCTCATGGCTGTGCAAGCTGACGAGTATTGATGTTTAGTACCTAGAGCCGGTTGTGCTGAACCATCGGTGTATATGACAGTATGGTAGTTGTCCAGTGGCAAGATGTTTAGAGGAGCAGGGTACTCTTGTTCGTACTGGAGAAATTCTTGTGTCTGAAGTTTTGGATCAAAAATCTAATCGACATCAGTGGCGGTCAGAAACGTTGCCCATTGAATCCAACGTGGATGTAATGCTTTAGCGTTAGGGACGCTTGCTTTGGTGACAGCCCCTAAGGCCGGCACCGGGGAGACAACAATAATACGTTTCCCCTGAGTAAGTGGCCTCTCTTTTATGACGGCCATCTGAACTGCCGTCAGAATCTTTTCTGTTGGTGCAAAACGCTGTTCAGCATTGGAGTATAGATGTGATTTATATGCTATGGGTACCGTGTCATCCTCATTAAAGGTGACATAAGTAAATCCAATGGCACCAGCAACTATTCTGATGACCAAATCTTTTTTTATTGTCATGTTTGTGCAAGTGTTTAGCTTCTAGCTTGCCCTGTTGCATTTCCCTAAGGATGCGTGTGTGTTCAATTGTCCAGTGTCTGCTAGAAAAATTGGGCTGAACCAAGTCATAAAGTGGCTTGATCCGTTGTGCATAATCTAGAATGTATGTTCTGCCAAAATTAAAGAAACCTAGTAATGACTGTAATTTCTTAAGCGTGTTAGGAGGGTGCAGTTGAGCAAATTTTTCTAGAAAGTGCAGGGCCAGGCTCTTTCCCTCGTTTGATAGCTCATATCCCAGTAAAAATACGCTAAGAAAGGCTATCTTGCTTTTCTTGAAATTTAATTTGTAACCGAGGTCTGCAAATCCCAAAATGATCCGATCGGCCCTCGCAAGATGGATGTCGAGGATGTCGTCTGTGAGATATATGTCATCCACGTAGGATAACGCCTCGGAATCGTTATCGTGTAATATTGATGTTACACGGGCTGAAAATAGCCCCGGGCTATTTTTATAGCCTTGAGGTAAACGACAAAAGCGTTTCTGAGAGCCAAATGAGAATGCACTCAGGTCCCGACTTTCATGTGCTAAATTCTGGCAGAAGAATCCATTAGAAATGTCTAATGTTGTTTTATATTTTTTACGCACTATATTATTTATTAGTGCTGTGTGAATTTTGTATAGCATATGTACGTGTATGACTATTTAAATGTCTCTAATCAATGACTATTCTATATGAATGGTCTGGCTTTGCAACAGGGAATAACGGATTATTCATTGCAGATGTACAGGCCTCAATCACTCCCTGGTACTCAAGTTGGGCGAGGATCTCCCTCACCGGTGCTTTTGCTTCATGTTTAACAGGATATTGTGGCTGCGGTTGGGGTGTAGACCTAACGGGAATAACATGACAAGGAGACTCCTTGTCCCAACCTACATGACTGCGATATAACGCAGGTGCCTGCGCTAAAGCCCATTCAGAAGCATTGGCTTCTTTGTCTGCTTCCGGAAGAAGATCGGAGAAAGAAGGCAAAAGGACATCTTCCCCATGCGGGAGCTTGCGGACGTGTTCAGGTGGCCAGTCTCTTTCGGCTAATAGGATATCATTAGTAAGTTCATCCCAAAATATCACACTAATAGTGCGTTCCACGTGTCCATCTATCTGAATTTTCAAGTAAAAAACCCTATTGGGTGGGAGAACGCGGCCGTACGCTGTTTCAACTGCAATAAAATCGATAGTTGCTGTTGCATCCAGATGATCTTTCAGACTCTGGCGACATATTGTTACCTCTGCCTCGCTGTATAACAGAGTCACTGCCCACGTCTTGTTCCTCAACAGTGTTCTCAAGTATACTGGCATTTTTAGCTGTCAGTGCTGTCACCTTCTTCTTTTTAAACTGTGGCTTTTGCTGAGGAGTCTTGTCTTCTTGTTTAATGGTAGACTGTTGCGAGTCTTTCTTTTCTTTCACGTGTTCAGGATGTCGATCTGGACGGCCCCCTATCTCGCTACGTCTATCCGGAGCATCCTGAAAGGAATGAGAGGGACGTGAATCAGTATATCTGTCTGGAGTTTTAATGTTCTCCCTATTTCTGAGAGTATATCTCCTTTCGGAGTTCTCCGGGTTTGGAGAATCAGCTTTCTTATTTCTTTTTTCTTTGAAATCTTTTTGTTTGTCCCAGCGCTTCTTAGAGCCCTCTTGTGCCTGCTTTGTACCCTCCTTATGGGTGGTACGTTGTAACTCCAATTTCTTTGGTTTAGCTCCCAAACTATCCCATCCTATATTAGTATAGGTATTGGAAATAATTTTCGGTAGCTGTCTCTCTTATTCCTGGGGTGGAGTTTCCCGGAGATGCTGGCGTATCGCCAGTGCTACCGCTTCCTCTTTAATGTTACTGAGTATTATTGAGGATACGGCGTCAAAGTTATGCATTAATTTCCTCCCCAAATCCAGGGCTGGTGCAGCCCCATGCTCATTTTGTATTTATTTTCACACTTCCAGTAAATTGGCAAGTGTCGGGGGACCATGTGTGGTAGTATATATGGCAGCGAAGACTGTATCCCATGTGGCACAGTCATCCACCGACGGAACCATCCCAAAAGGCAAGCACATAGTAAGCAGTCTATGTTTCTCCTGTAGTCCCATATGGGGAAACACAGCTTCCAGCTGATTCTTTTTCTGGGCAATCCAGAACGGTATTTTTTCCCATTCTGCGGGCACTTTACCCATAATAGTATGCACTGTTTGTGGATTAATCCCAGTAGCCAATTGATAACCACCAGGTGCTGGCGGTGCTGGACGTGCTGGTGTTGTGTTCAATGTTCGCATTACGAACTGAACTAATCGTCTATATAATGTCACCAATTCATTATATAAATCACGCAGATCTGCTATTGGCATATTTTGCATGCTTGGGTGAGGTGTGCATGTGGCAAACATAGGCCATGTTGGTCCGTCATTACTTAATGGACCTAACCTCACTCTTTGTAGTACATGTGGTAGGGCGCCTTCAAACCAATTCTGATGCTCTTGGTATGTGAGTGATATTTCATGATACTGGTATGCTCGGTACCGTGTAGGTACGTTTGCAATTTCATATGCAATTTCATATGTGTGGAATGTGTTCTCTGGTCGACCTCAGGAAAGGTGACCCAACAGTAAAATGTTTCTGTTTGGTATGCTTCATTAGCTTCTATTATAAGAGTAACATCCCCGCCCTCATCTGTAAGGCCATGCATTAATAAATGTTGTGTTAGTGCTTGTCTAGCATTTTCAGGAATGTCAATGGTATTAGCCATATTTGTTCAGAAAAACGGAACACCAAAAATGGGGAGCAAAGTCCTTTTATGAGTTTGAGCTCGAACAACCTACAGCTTAATCGGGTGTTACCTTTTCGGCTGAGGAGGATTTTCCCAAAGACCACGGACGTCTCCGTATAATGGTACTTAGGGTACCTGTTTTCTGTGAGACAGTGATAATCGGGGTATCCATAAATTAGTGCCTAAACACCATTGTTGGTGGCACCATGTCGTAGTTTGGACTCCTGCTCTGGGCAAGACTGCTGGTTAAAGGATGACAGTACTTTTGTTTGTAGGCGACTATGCCTTTCCTACAACAAGTCGCAACTGTTGTCCCAAACCGGACCGGCTAACTAGCAGCACCTCACCGGAAACACAATAGTAAAAGGTGATTTGTGGTAGCCTTTACGCATGGACTCAAGAATAGAACATCTCAGGGAGTGTCGTGGTTAAACGGAGATTACCCCTTTCTCACAGATATATCATGTCTCATACAAACACAGGCAAAGACAAAGATGCAGTGAAGTTTCAATATTTTTTTATTCAATGTAACTGCAATTTGCGATAAGTTGCATGGGCTGCAATGATTAGGATAATGAATAATGCAAGAAACAATATTGTGAAGACGAGAATCATTATTACAAAGACCCCCACCATCTTGCAATGCATAAGAAAGACATACAAGATGTAATATGCCCTAATACCCTAACGTGAAAGGCCTAACCTCCTACCTAAAGGAGGGCTGGGTTTGCTAAACCTAATCTGCCAATGCCATGTCCATGAGAGGAGCCCCCAACTCTTGTTACCTTGGAATGAGGTCTCTATCTCTGACTCCGCAGGGACACGAAGACTGGGTCAGCGTCAAGACAACTGCAGCATCGATATCAGCGATGGTGGTGATGCCCTCTGGTCCGAATCCCTCTGATTATCTATCTAAAGTGCGATGTATTTATACAAATCTACAAGGACCCCTGACGTAGGTGTGTTCCCAAACAATAGATAACAGACATGCTTGGGACGGCAATTAATATAAACAATCCCTCGAAAGTATAGAGAGGGAAAATCCCTAAGTGTGAACACCTACTGTTTGTCTTTGTTGCTGGATCTTGACACCTTAGCGCGGTGACACTGATAATGTAACTCATAACAAGTGGCCTAACTATAAACAAGGCAGCCATCTTAGAAGAAATAAATAATTAAATGGGCTAAGACAGAGCAAGCTAAGTAGGTTAAAAGTCACTAGGTGACGGAGCACGAGTCTGCAAGCCAAAGGCTAAGCTATTCCTGTTATCCCATTAAAAACGAAGTAGGATTCACTACACAACTGTGATGGATGATATCCAGTCCACCATATTATGACCCCATAATAGCCTATGGAGATTGTGATATGGCAGACAGGATATCTGTCACAGTAGCCAAACTCTAAATCACGCCCTAAATGTGAGGCACACCCTGGCAGTCTAATTGTGAAGCCTATGACTCATTACAAGAAGTTTAATTCTACTTTGTGTGCGAGTTGTGTTTGTGGACAGACCATAATTCTGACCTAACCACAGCACTCCAATAATTGTCCCCTGACACAATTTATGGGGAAAACTATCAGAAAAAAAGGCAGAAATATGCAGAAATTTGGCGATGTAAACATTGATTCTATGTGTTATTCCTGATTGTCCCAGCGCTTCTTAGAGACAGCAGAAAACACAAAGAACCGAGCAAAGGAGGTTTGTACTACATCCAGAAATACACCACTGTGTTTACCAGGTGCCGTAAATACCACCACCACACGGAATTGAAGCTGTTATAGTCTATTTGCAGGATTTTTTTAGACCTGAATTGCTTTAGTCGACGGTCCCCACATCAAGCCATCTCGCCAGTTCAGTCCTTTGAGAAGTGTGGAGGAGCAGGAGTGCTTTCCCGCACCTCAAGGTTTGCAAATGGGGACTTCCTTATTGAGGGAAAATGACAGGTCAGTATAAGAAAAGACTCCTAAAGTCTTGATTTTCTGTCAGGTGGTGGATGTAGGGCTCAGAATACAGAGACGGTTACATTTTGCAGTGGGGGGGTATATAACCCAGAGCTTTTCCTTTTTCTTATTAACTTTCATATTTGGTCTAGGTCAGTGGTTACCCACTCTCTGCCCCTTCAGCTCATTCTTGCAGTTTTCTGCCTTGTCCCTTTGTGACGCTTTTCCGTCTTTCTCTTCCTCCGTATTTCCCATTTTTGTCTTTTTCTGGCAGAAATGCCTGCTGCAAAAAAATAAGAGCCGGCCCCCAAAATTAAGTGCCGGTGCCTCCCTCCGGCTCAAATGAAGCACTTGTCTAGGCAACCAGTAATGTCAAGTCCCAAGTCATTTTCCCGGTAGATATGCTTTTGGGCATTGTCTCCATTCATCGTGACTTGGTGCAATCAAGGAGGCTGGAACACATGATATCTATTTCACACTCGGACAATCCGACCATTCTGTTTTTGTCCTGATCTACAGTGCCTTGCGGAGCAGGAAAAATTAAGAAGAATCAGAGTTATGTTAGCTTTCAGTGACCGTGAAGAGGAGCTCCTCTCCACTGACAGTGAAAGTGTATTCTATCTGTCTTAAGAGCAGGAACCAGTGAAGTAACAAAGTCCTCGCAGCCCCCGCATTAGGGAGGGGGGGAGCGCAGCACACTACACTGTGTACGGGCGGTAGGTCACTGACTGGGTCCAGGAGGCCCGGGGCCCCTCTAGGGACTTTGTATCCCCCCCCCCCCCCCCCGAAGTTTCATTACTTGGCAGGAACCCCCACTGACCGTTGTTAAACATTTGACTTTCTTCCACATATTCTTGTAGCGGTTATGTGACACCTTTTTTCGAAGAATTTGGTGGGGTGGGAAAATGGGAAATTGTACTGCGGGTGTGTTAGGGTACGGCCTAGGCTTTTTGGTAGAGCACACATATGCCTGTGATGGTTTCATAGCGCTACGAAGGAGAAAACAGCAGGTGCCCTGCTAAATCAGCAGAGAGAAAAGAGGAGCCATTGTTTGCAATTTCTAGACTGATAGATATTGAAAATAGCACTACGCGTATAAGAAAACTCACCCCCGAGTAAAGGAACCAAAGCTCTTTCCACCAGGACAATGCTTATTAAACAGAGAGACTTAGAGAAGCAAAGGACTGGAAGATCTAAGCAGGTGAGAAGCATGTTACACTCGAAAATCATTGGCCCGAATTTACGTAGAAGTTACGCAGTGCGGCGAGTAAAGTTGCTGAATTGCGTTGCGTGAAAGAGAGAAAAACGTCACATGTATTAAGATGTGATGTGGTACTGGTCTGCTCTCTTCCTCTGCTTCTGCATTTTTGGCTGACGTGCCTGCGCAGACACACTTGTGCCTTGGAGCCAGGGTGTCTAGGTGAGGGAAGCATGGGTTTTGTGCTGGAAGGGGTCCCTTGCAGTACAGAAACTAGGCTGTAAGTGGTTCCCCACTTTGTTTCTGTGCTGTACAGTTCTAAGGGTTTTAATGGGTGGTAAAGACCCTGAACACGAGTTACAGAGACCTACTCCAGATGAAGGCCGATAACGATTGAGAGGGCCACAAGGGCCGTACTGCTATTAGAACATGGCAGACCCTTTGGAGGGAGTGGGGAGGGGATCAGGGAAAGAATGTCCTATATTAACAAGCATTGGCAAAGGCAGTGAGCCTTGCTTTTGGGACTTATTGTCTCTTCCAATGGTTCTAGCCATGTTGTACAGCATCCTCAATGCTGTGCTGAATGGCTTTTATGAAAGGAAAAAAAAGCTATACATGGGCTTCGGCATAATTTTGTAGGATTTGGCACCAAGCGTGTGCGCGCCTACAAAATGACTCGAGTACCTTTTTTTTCTGTTTGCCTATCCCAGCTGAATTGGTAAACAAAAAAAGTTTAGGCAGTATAGGTTTTAATATGTCGTTGGGGGGAGGGAGTTGGGCAGAAGCCGGCCCATGTTGTGTTGGGTCTCCTCATCCCATTTTATTCCTATGTCTACCATGGCTCTGCTCGAGAGAAAATCGAGGCGCACACCTATGAAGCTTGCATTTATCAGTCTCCTTCTGACGCACACCACGGTTCCCGCTCGTTGAGTCCTCAGGATCCCTGGCACCATAGGAGACGTGTTAGATGTGTTTGGAGCCATGAACTGGAAAGCAAACAACTGGTAGACAAGCTGCAGCGAGCACCGAACAGTTATCTCTTCTGCACAAGGATCACCAGTGCTTATTTTGTAAATAAAACCCGTTGCCGGTACTCAAAGTCCTCCTCTTAAACACGCGGCTGCTGCAATTAAAGGTGGGAACACGGAATACTGAGGCGGCGCAATCCTGAAGCCATCTCCAGCCTCTTCAATCCATATAAAGCCACTCCCTGCCCCTTCAGCTCACTCTAGCAGCTTTCTACTTTCTCCCTTTGTGACGTTTTTTTCGTTTTTCTCTTCCTCCGTCTTTCCCATATGTGTCTTTTGCTCGCAGCAAATGCTTGAGGCAGGTGAATAAGCCACGGCCCTTAAAAATGAGTGCCGGTGCTCAGCACCGGAAACAACAAGCACAAATTAAGCACTGACCTGGATCACCCAAGGAGGTCTCGTGGGCTAGAACCTACCAACAGATAAGGTCAAGAGACGCTGTGTCAGCATTAGACCCTGCGAGGAGCAGCAGCCCTCAGCCTGCCAGATTTCTCAGTTTTATTGTAGTTCCCGGTACAACTTTGCCAGTTGCCGCAGGCTGCACTGAGTTATCGTGCGCGTGCTCAGAAGATTATCTGCATCATTCAAAGTGTCTGTGCTCCAAAGAGGTTTCTTCCCATGAGCTGCAGTGCCTGTCATCACAGTGGATGCCACAGGGCCTACCCTAGCACTTGCATGTAGGTTCTCCAAATGCTACCAGTCAGGGGCGGCTCCGGAGCGTTGCCCCTGGCTGAGCCGGCAGCAGAAAAAAAACGATAGTTCATGTGAAGGAAGGGGCGGGACTGGGCCATGGGATAGAAGGGAGGAGAAGGAGGAGATAGTGCACCTAAGTGCACATGTCTGTTTGGCTGGACGGCTGTCTCAGGCTGGCCAAACACACATGCACACTTAGGTTACTGCAGCCCAGCTGTATTGAACAGTCATGCTGGAGAAACTGCACAGGCCCCAGGGTTGTGTCTGAGCGGCAGTCCAAGCTGCTCAGACCAAACCTGATGCTGCTTTCATGCTAGCTTTAGCATGAAAGCAGCACCAGGTTTGCCGGGGAGCATGTGCTGGTGTCCCAGAGAATGCTGAGAAAAGGGAAGAGGAGAAATGAGCGAGGCGGCAGGAGATGTCAGAGTCCGTGAAGCTGTTTATTTTTTTTATTTTTTATTTTTAATAATAATTACACCTAATAAGATGCTTGATAAGAAAGTGACCATCTAAGTATATCAAATTTATTTTACATACTCACAATGTGTAATAACAGTGGATACAAAGTGCAGCTTCACTGTCAGATGTTAAACACAAGCCCATCAGTGCAATTTGAAAATAGCTCTACCGCATACTTCTCTACTACATTGATGGCAATAAATCACTCCTCCCAAGGTAACCTCACTGATCTTTTTACTCTCACTAGACTAACACAAGACTAGTGAGACTGGAAAGTCAGCTATTATGATATACCAAGTGATTAAATCGCAAAAGATTTTGTCTCAGAGCCCAAAGTCTTTCTTGAAAGCCCACCACTGGTGCTGTTAAATGTCAGGGTTGTAAAATACCAAGGCTGCGTAGTCTCGATTTCACCTCATCCCTTTTTCATCCACCAGCAGACACTTCCTGGTCCTCCAGCTAACTCTTTCAGGTTCTTTTTTTCCGTGCTTTCTTCCTCTGTCACTGTTTTTCCTTCTTTCTCTTCCTACCTTTCCCCTCTTTTCTGCCTTTCTCTCGCTTGTTCTGAGTCGAGGTATGATCAGTGCTTTAAATGGAAAAATAGAAGTGCAGGTACTCTGTAATAGAGTACCTGCTTGTTTCTGAGAAGTGCCGGTACTCTCCAATTAAAAGTATTACGATTTTCTTGAGATATGCCGGTACTCTCCCTCTCAAAATAAAAAAGTGCCGGTACTCAGTACCGGAGAGTACCGGCCCATTTAAAGCACTGGGTATGATGATGATAAATAAATCCAACCCCAAAAAACATGAGTGCTGGTGGGCCCCAGATGATGGATAGCAGGAAGTTTGAGAATCAAGGAAGAAGCCAATCGGTGGCCATTTGGAGGAAGCACCTCTGAGAAAGGAGTAGGAAGAAACCAAGACCTGAAAGCCCTGATGGCAAATGCCTTGACATCCGACTGTTGCACTTGAAAGCGGGGAGCCAGCTCAGATGACCTCAGTCAAGTGCTCTGCAGGCAGGTTCAAGGTCAGCCTGGCTGACGCATTACCAATCAGGTTTAATCTTCCACACCCAAACTAGGCCTAGATTACATTTTTATTTCTAATGGCAAATTTCAGGATTTTAAGTAAAGCAAACATTATTAAATGTGTTAAGATTTCGCATTTCATGTTTTTGTGTATATTTTTATACTAATAGGGCACCTCACATAAAACAAAAAATCTTACTAGGCACCAGCAGGAGACTAGTTTCCTTCAAAAAATGCCTCTTTGAAAGATATTTTTGTCTCAAACTGGTCTCCCGCCTGTATCTTCTAATTTTTTTATGCCAGTTGTGCGCTCACTAAATTAAAGTCATGCAATATATACGGGCAAACCAAATTTCGTTATAAAATGTGAACTTTCATGAAATTTCACAGAACTTTACAAAACAATATGGCATTTTGCAGACCCTAAGGTCAAACACCCTGGACTCATATCACACATGTACTGCTCTTGGCACCCAAATCACCTCTTTACCAGCAGGCAGAAAGACCAGTTGAAGGTGACCTGGGGGAGACTGAGTAGTACTGATATCCTTTAGCATTACATTATACACTACACCTAATAAGATGCATGATGAGTGAGTGACCATCTATTTATTTTAAATAAGCACAATGTGTAATAACAGTGTATGCAAAGTACAGCTTCGCTATCAGATGTTAAATACAAGCCCATCACTGCAGTATGGTGACAGCTCTGCCTCGTGCTTTGCTACTACATGGTGACAAAGAACCACTCCTTCCAAGGTAACCTCGCTTACCTTTGTACTCTCACTAGACTAACACAGGACACCGGAGAACCACAAGGGTACCACAGTCCCAGTCATATTAGCAACAGAACACATTTTCATACCAAAATAGGACCCTGAGATTAGATACACAAGGAGTGCACAATTCTCTCTCTTGCAGGGAAGAAGGCAGACTACTCGAGTAAGATTAAGAGAAGGAGTAGAAGTAAGAGTAGGAATAGAAATAGGAGTAAAAATAGGAATAAGAGTATGAGTACAAGTAAGAGTGAGGGTAAGACTAGGAGTGAGCATAAGAGTGAGAGTAAGAGTCAGTTTGAGAGTAAGAATAGAAATTAAAATAGGAGTAAGAGTGGGAATAGATATAGAGTGATTGTAAGAGCAAAAGTAAGAGTGACAGTAGGAGTGAGCAAAAGAACAAGAGTAAGAGTGTAGACTCTTCATCAGAAGCGCTTCATCCAGGCTCATTGTCCGGAACCAAGGCTCACCTGTATACTGAAGATGAGGTTAGAAGATGAAGGGGGCACTAGCAGGACTTTAAAGAATAAGGGGCATGTACACAAGGAACTGGTGCATCGTCTCTGATGGCTGATTTTCTTGTGTCGCCCTGCACCCCCCTAAAGACACGATGGAAGTGCTGTATTTACAATACAGCACACCACGGTGCACTTTAGGACAATACCGTCAGAATTTTTGACGCTATTGTAGCACTTGGCTGGACTAGCTCCAAAGATTTTGTTGCAAGTCCAGCAAAGCACAGGGACACCCATAGGCTAATGCAAAAGCATCACTTTAACATCTGCCCTGAGTAGGGAAAAGGACGCTAGAATGGCACAGTGAAATCTTGTGAATTTCACTGCACCATTTTTTGAGGCCTCCCTGCAGGGAAACGCCCCCCTTGCATACATTATACCTGGTGCAGGTATAATGTGGTGCAAGGGGTTACAAAGTGGCACAATGCTTGCATTGTGCCATTTTGTAAATATGGCACAGGGTGGGGGTCTGGTTAGTGCTGCTGTACTGTAAAAAGAATAACGCTAAGGCAGTGTTAGGGGCTTGTAAATATGCCCCTAAGTGTTTGTGCAGGAAGCTACAGTGGCTTAGCGGTTTGGGTCTGTGGACATACATTAAAGGTTGGAAGGTTAGTATTCCCTATCCTAATTGACCCTGGCAAAGTTACTCCTGGTGTTAGAGGCAGGAATGGTGCGAAGATTTTTATGGCCACAACCAAAATAGAATTTGACTAGTAGGAGCGCTCCCCGCGCAGTGGACAAGGCCTTCTATGACCTTATTAAGTATTTTGGTACCCCCCCTTAGACAGGCAGTTTGCCTTACTTCACATTATATCCTCCTCTGCTCAGTAGTTACAAACACAGTAGCAAGTACATAAGTAAACAGGACTCTTAAAAACCCTGATTATTTGTTGTGGCTCTCTCCCGATCACCTTATCAGCAAACAACAGACTGTTTGGGCAATTAAGACAGAAACATGTCAACCGCTAGAATAGTAGTGAGGAAGGCTGTCCAATTCACTGTCCTAGTCAAATTAGATTTTAATATTGTATAAGTGAGGCAGGGAATAATAAAAAAGGATTTTGATCTTCCAGTTCATACAGTTTGAATTACCCAGACTCTTCTATGATAAATCCATTGATCACTGCTGAAGAAAGAGCTCAGAAGGAGACCACTTAGTAACGCATCTGCTGGCAAGAGGAGCTACCCCTAGTATGAAACATGTCACCTAGAGGTCTGTTTTCTATTTATAGATGCAAACATACTAATGCCCCACTAGTGAGCCCTTGACCCCACTCCTGACAAACACAGTCTTTAGTTAGCTGAAAGGTGGGAACAGAAGTCAACACTGCAATGCTATTAAATACAGTGACCTTTTAAGTCATAGGCAAAGTGAGCTCTGGCCCAGGACCCCCAGATTTCAAGGGGCCCCCTCCCTAGACATCTGTGACAGTCCAAGACTGTTTGGCGCTTTTATATACCCAGGATGTATACTTATTCTTTCATTTTAGTCAACCCTGGCTGCTCTTCCTGAAAGATAGTGAGGGTTAAAATTATCTATGAGATTCTGGTTAAATTCAACAAGTCTTTAACATTTTAAAGTGCATAGGTCTGGCCCAACTGCACGAGCCTATGTCTTTATACTTTGTGTCACTTACATTGCAGTAAAGGTTGGCAGTGTGCCATCGGACTCTGAATACCAGTCCTGTGGCTGAGAGGCAGTGCAGGAAACAAAACCACCCATCAGCACTGTATGTTTGAATGGTGTCGACAGACAAAGTACACCACTCATTGTGAATAGAAGGTTTGGTTGAACCACTAGTCTTCCTGCCTTTCTGGTGCAGTCCAAGGGGAGACTGCTTGTGCTAAGGTAGTGCCCATGGTGGGTCACGTGTCAGTGTGCAGAACATCTTTATACTCTCCCTTCTTGATTGCACGGTCCGTGTGTTCCCACTGCTGGGTCAGTGCAATCACAGCATAGTGACAAATGGCTCAGGGTGCTTGCTTTTTGTATAGGAGGTAGTGGAGTGCATTAACCAAAAATGTACCCTCCGTATGCACAGGCCTAAAAGATGAGACACCAGTCCACTGCAGCACATGCAGCATGCTTGTTCACGCCACTAGTCTTTCTGCTTCTCTGATGCTGGCCATCCAGAGAGAAACTGTTGCAGGGTGGTGCTCAGATTTAAGCTAGACAAGAAAGGGAGTTGTCAATGATCCCACCATAGTTAAAAAGGGTGTGAATGAGCTGAAAATGTATAATTCCTCCAGAGTTGTTCTGTGCATGGGGCCCAAAATTATGTCTGGTCCAAGGCCACCAAAACCCTTAAAATGTCCCTATTCAAATGTTCAACTAGTGTGTAATGTTGCTTCTCCTGTTTCTGGAATTAAGGTGAAAAATATCCATAGTTTAAGCACACAATACAGATATGATGTATGCGTAACATGCACATCACTTGTCATCAGTCTTATCCTTTCGTCCTTTGGAGGATAACTTGAGAATTGTTAAATGTGCCACTCATTTGTGAATATCACCCCATTATATGGATGTCAGATTATACTGCCATATCTTGGAGCAGAAATTCACAGTTTATAATATATCCAGTTGTGCACTTCAAGGGCTGTAGCAGGTTTTTTTGCTAACTGAGGCACATATTGATACTATTTGTCTGCCGCATTTGCGTCATTTTTTGACACAAAAGTAGCGCAAATTTACAAAATACAATTATATTTTGTAAACTTGCACCAATTTTGTGTAAAAAAAATAATGCAAAGGCGGCGCAAAAAAATATATAAATATGGGCCTGAATGTTTCTAAATCTATCAACCTCTGAAGGATGAAAGGCTGATTCTTAGTGACTTGCAGCTCGCACTAGATGCTCAAAGGTTTGGTGTTAATGAAAGAACATTTGAATGCTACGTAAAAATGCATACAGTCAACAAAAGTGAACTAAACAATCCGATTAGCTGTAGGAAAAAAATCTAACTTTGTTTGGCATTTCAATCATATTTCATAGGTTTCGTGAACTTAGTTATGTATACCCATTTTAACTACAGTAATAAGAAAGAACTTCTGAAATAGTTGGTTGAAAAGGCACCGATAGTCCCTAGGGGCTTAATAAGATTTAATAATTTGTAGGGAAGAAGATCTGATATCGCCTTGATCCCAGCTGATGAGGTTAAATTTATCCCACGGCCGATATTCGGAGCAGAAATTTGTGTTGAATCTCACGAACCAACAAGGCATTGCAGAAAGTAATATTTACCTCCTTTCACTTGCAAAGGGCCCAAAAATGCCAACCTCGCGATGTTTACTAAACCAGGTGTGTTTAAAAAGTGGTGAAGACCAATATAATTTGTTTCTTTGCTGCTAACTAGGAGTGAAGTGAAAAACCTTCATAACGATGTAGGTAGAAGTTATGGGGGGAGATCACGTTGCACTACTTGGAGGAAATATTCTCTATAATTGGAAAGGAAAAATAATGAGAATTTCCAGAGATGTGTAAAATATGGATAAGTTAATAAAAAATACATTTAATCTTGATTCATCTACTGCTGATATAACCGGGGGTTTAGTCAATAGATGCAGTTCGCAAAGACTGAGATATTTAGAATAATGGCTCAAAAATATTTTACTATGTCTATTACTAATACGCCTGTCTCAGTAGAATAATTGTAAATACATTTTGCAATTGTTTAAATGTGATATACACCATCAGCTAACCAGCCGAGCAATTTTTTTGCTGCTCTGCATGCTGAACGACCATTTGTACACCAAAAATCTACGAATTTTTACTGTGCTTTTCAAAAATGTAGTTGATGCTTTAATAAGTGAGTGTACCAGAAGGACAGCAAGAGAAGAGGTAATTGGCCTAGCGACTCTCAGAGACAAAGATGATTTTAATCTTTTTGTAATGATTTTGGATTAACTGTTAAAATGAAAAATTATGTTATTGCTTCTGAAACGTTTGGCTGAATGTGTATTATTGATATATAATCTTTACCACACCTCTGCTATCAAGCAGCACCATTACGATGCAGTCTTTACAACTCAGGTGAGTACCATGGAGGCCGTTTATAGGAACCTCACAATGCAGGATTTAACCATGAGGGTACTTTTTTTTTATACAATGTGTTGTAAAGGTCAAGGTGCTGCATAACATTTGTGGTGAAGGTATGTGAGCTAACAACTTACATCCCTGATGGACATCTGTGTCAGTCTATTTAGTCTTCTGTATCAAGTGGAGTTATCTTTGCTCCCCATTGCTTTGGTTATAATATTAAATGGAAGTGGACATGTCTTTTTACCAATTTATGCACTTTTTCAGTGAGACAGAAGAGCCCCTGCCTCCATCACTGCTGCAGGAAATGGAATGAGAAAGAGTTTACTAAAGTTGAGGGAAATGATCCATTTATTAATTAGTGATCTTCATTACATCAACTCTGTACTTCCTCATCTCAGTCCTTAGTACACTCCATCCATGGTTGAACCCTCTCGATTTGCTTAGTAATAGTATTGTATGACTTTTACCATGGGGGTAAGACTGCTAAGTTTAGGGTGGCAGTTCCACTGCATGTGGGTGACTGAGTCAGTCCCACACCGACTGGAAGCTGTCGGCCTGGCTTCTTAAGCTATCTAGCAGCACCTCACCCAAACCTAGAAAGTAAAGGTGATTTGTGGCAGCCTAGAAACATGACACTCTGACTCCCCAGGGAAGTCGTGTTGGAACAGATTTGACCCCTTTCACTTAGTTGCACAAAGGCTCACACATGCGAAGGCAGACAAAGAAATGCAGGATAAATTTTAATATATTTATTGAAGCAACTTCATTCTGTGGTAAGAAGGCATAAGCTGTGATTGTTAGGAAGATGAAACATAATACAGTGATGATTTTGGCCATTAGATTAAAACATATAAACAGTTCCAACAGCCTGACTGTTGAAAAGATGTTCAGCAGGCGTAGAGTAGTTGTCTTTGTTTTATTAAACACACATTAAGATTGTTCACAGGACAAAACATCCCAGCCCCTCTCAGTGTCTCAACGTCTTCTCGATATCACTTCGCACTTCATCCCACGGAATCTCCGTAGTGAACATTCCATTCAGCTTCAAATTCCATTTGACTACTTAACAGATATAACACATCTCCCCCCTCAAATGACACAAATAAAAGAATTACCTACAATCAACAAACACCCCAAAAAAAACATTGAAAGGAAACACATGGAGAAACTTTTAACACCACATTTCACATCACATTGTAGTCCTTTAAACGTGAGGGAAACTTGACGCTTCTGTTCGGTCTTCTCAAAGCTGCATCATTTGTAGTTCCCAATGTTCCTTCATGCTATGCATCAGCTTTTCCTATATCCTTAGTGTTACCACAAAATTTTACCACCCTATTCAAATTCCATATACGGTTATCATCAGTTTTTACAGCATTGGTGAAAAGTTTTAACACTCGCATCGGATATGATAACTTTCTCCCCCCATACTTAGCAGAAGGACTTTTTCTCTTGACCAAATCACCAATATTAACCACAGTCATCTTTACAGAGTTCTTTCTTTCAAAATTCAGTTTACTCCTTAATGCCTTTTCGTGCACTTTACATTCCCAACTTTCATCGACCACATCCATACTCTTATTACTCAAAAGTTTATTTACCCAATTAGGTTCAAGAATCGTACTGCCACGCCTGCCTCTAAATAAAACAAATGGTGTTTGGCCTGTAGTTGAATGTGGAGTGTGCCTATATGCTCCAACCTTTTTGATAACTTCCTGTTTCCAATTTAACTAACTGTTCTTTGCTGTGGTGATGGTCTCTTTAATAACACGGTTAAATCTCTTAACCATACCATTGCATTCAGGATGATACAAGGCACGCAATTTATGTTTTATGCTGCACCCCTTCAAGAAATCTTCCATTTCCTTGGAAACTAGTTGAACACCATTATCAGTAAGAATCGTGAAAGGAATGCCTTCCCTGGCTATCAAATCTTTCAGGAACCTTATGACCTTCTCAGTTTCAATGCTTTTGGTAAAACATATCTCAGGACATCTAGAAAACATGTCAACAACCACAATGATGTATTCAACCGAACTCTCATTAAAAATGGGTCCTAAAATGTCCAAAGCAATATCCTGCCATGGCCCTTTTGGTTTATCCCTTATTACCATTGGTTGCACTCTGGGTTTCATGGCTTTCTCACTAATGGCACACTATACACAATCTCGTACCACCCTTTCAGTTTGAGTAACCATGTCAGGGCACCAGTAAGAAGAACATAATCTTTCTTTAGTTTTGGAAATGCCCATATGGCTAACATGTGCCTGATCAATCAACAGATTCCATACACTAGTAGGAGGAATTATTCTTGTTCCCCTCAGTAGCAAGTCACCATCCACCGCTAGTTGATCTCTTACACTTAAAAAAGACCTACAATCTTCACTACCCTGATTCTTATTCTTTCAACCCACTTGCACCAACTTCATGACCTCCACTAGAACACTGTCAGCCTTAGTTTCTTCATGCCACCTTTCTTCGGATATGATTTCGTAATCCACTTCACATACCCATTCAAAGTGCTCCAACTCAATACCTGAACTAACATCTCCAGGATCGTTCAGATCAGATGGGACCAGTCTGGATGAAAACATCAGCTGAAAAGTTGTCAGAACCATGGACATATCTTACTACAAAATCATAGTCTTGTAAGCTTACAATCCACTTAGTGATCCTTCCTGGTACGGCCTCAATGCCCTTTGAACTGAAAACTTCACACAAAGGCTTATGATCGGTTCTTACCGCAAACAAACCACCCCCAAAAATTTTTTTCAACTTTTTAATGGCCCAAAACACTGCAAGTGCCTCCCTTTCTATAACTGAATACTTATTCTCGACACCTTCCAAGCTTCTGGAAATGAAAACAATGGTGTTCTCAGGACCAAATCCACCTTGTTGTAACATAGCTCCCAAACCTTTCTCACTAGCATCAGTAGTCAAGATAGACTGCAAGTTAGGGTCAAAGTTTTTCAATTTCAGGGCTTCAGCTAAACCTTTCTTCAATTTTATAAATTCCCTTTCACATTCTTCATTCCATGCAAAATCTACCCCTCTTTTCAATAAGAGTCTCATTTTATAACAGGAACTCGCAAAATCTTTAACAAAGTTATTATAAAACTCAGCCATTCCTAGAAATCGTATCAGTTCCTCTTTTGATGTAGGGGAAGTCAAACCCTGAATAGTATTCACCATATTTTTTGGGAGTATTAAGCCATCAGCGGTAATAGTGTGGCCTACATAATCAATAGTGTCAACAGCAAATTTGCACTTTTCTGCCTTGATGGTCAAGTCGTGTTCAGAGATTTTTTCCAAAACGTTCCTGAAACTTCTATTGTGCTCCGTCGTGTCTTTGCCATAAACTAAAATATCATCTTGGTAAATACACACACCACAAATGCCCTTCAAGGTTCGTTCCATTACCCTCTAGAAAACAGGGGCAGCAGAAATCAAACCGGACGAACCTATAAGTACCAAATGGCGTAATGAATGCTGTTAGATTCCTGCAAGATTAATCTAACTCTATTTGGTGAAAGGCCGAAGTCAGATTAACAGTAGAAAATACTTAGGCCCCAGACAACATGGATAACAATTCGGAAATATTAGGAAGAGGATACTTGTCAATGACCACACACTTGTTAAGCCTGTGGAGGTCCACAGGCAACCTTATATTGCCATTAGGTTTCTTTGCGATCACAATAGGGGCCAACCATTCTGTCCCTTCCACCTCCTTCAATCCTTCAACTTTCTCAATTCATTTTGTAACTCATTCCTCACTGCAAAAGGAACATAGCGAACTTTGCTGCAGAATGGTACTGCACCAGGAACTAGTCTGATTTTGTGGGAATATCTTTTCATACACCTAATCTTGTTGCTGAAAATCTTGCTAAACTCTTCGCGTAAAACAGCTGAAAGATCAGAGGTGCAGACTTCTTGATCAACCTTATTTATACTTTGTCTATCTTTTACTATTGGGTGGAGAACTATTAGGATCCAGCATCATGCCTAGATCCTTCTGATGCCACCAACTTAAGATACTGTCACCATTTTTAGAAACATAAATTTTCCCTGAAGTGTACCGTTGATCGCATTCAATCAGACCTTTAAAATAACCAGGCAGATCAATAGGTTCACCGACATATGCACATGGTCTAATGTCAGGTTTTAATAATTTGACATTTCCTAAAAGCTCCTTTTGATAAAATGAGTTAGAAATTATAGTGATTTTAGCACCTGAATCAAATAGTACTTTAATTTTTTTCTGTCAACAAAAATGTAATCTAGAGGACCACTGAGATTATTACCAGACACTTGTAAAACTACCTGTCCACAGAAGAAGTCAGAGGTATTTTCATTTTTACCTGACCGACTCTCAATTGAATCAATTGTTTGTTTAGATTTTCTTAAATTACACACTGTCGAAAAATGCCCCTTCTTTTTACAAAATAGGCAAAAACTGTTAATTGCTCGACAAGACTTATCATTTGCAAAATGGCCTTCTTTGCCACACCTGTAACATTTCTTTTTAACAGCATTGAGTTGATTCTCTGTTAATAAACTTGTTCAATTTAGATTTACCACCTTTCACAATGCTAACATCCTTGGTAGGATTTGTTTTTCATCTCTTCAACACACCTCATGGAATGTTCAATTTTCTTTGCAAGTAAAACCACTTCATGAGTTTGAGTATCATCCAATAGCTACAATTCATCACGTACCTTATCAATGTTACACCCTAGCATGAATTGATCACGAATTCTTTCATCCAGTGACGCGCCAAACTTGCATGAGGAGGCTAAACGTCTCAAATCTGTTATATCATTCTCAACAGTCTCACCCTCAAACTGAAGTCTTTTGCCAAAATAATATCTTTCCAAAATAGTGCTAACTTTCGGTAAGTAGTGTAAATATAACTTTCTAATGCAGATTTCATATTCATTAAGACTGATAGCTTCACTGTCAGGAATATTAGGAAGATGGTCAAGAACCTCTTTACCATCTATTCCAAGACAGTGTAGTAACAACGCAGTTCTCCTTTCCGTACTCAATGAAGTGCCACACACCCTAACGTACCTCTCAAATACCTTCTTCCATTCCCCCACTTAATGGGTGGTTCCCCAGGAGTGGAAAGTAAGAAAGGAGGTGCTTCAACATTCTGCATGGTAATCATTGAAAAACAACCAAAACGTTTATATTTAACCAAATTTTAATATAAGGTAAGAAATCCTGCGGCAAATTCTCAGGGTAAATAAGTAGTAAGTGCGTGCCTATCGCAGTATTATGACAGGCAAACATGTGAAAAAAAACAAATGTCAAAGTCAGCAGACAAAGCGTGCCCAATGGAACTTCAGAAAATAGAATCACAAGAAGCTCTGTATGAAGTTCAGTTGTCCGAAGAGCGCAGCAGAAAAGCAGAGTCTCAGGTAATCCTTGAAGCTGAGAGAATAAGAGCTGTGGAGCTCAGCAGTGCTCTTGAGTGAAAAAAACAAACTACTTGCTCAGCCTCAGTCCATCGGTGAAAAGGAGCACAGCAGTGCAAAAGATTCACATGGCACATTTATCAAAGAGCTACAAAGTCAACTGGTTTGGCTGCCATTTCCTGGATGTATTTGGTCTGTATCTGAATTGCTTTTAACTGGGCTTCACACACTAGAGCAGCAGCAAAATGCGTTTTTGAAAATTAAAGGCGAGTCTCTAAATGCTCAGTTACGCATGTATATGCTGTTGATGGTGTTCTCCTGAATACCTGGGTTGGTAGGAGACTGCCACGCTAGACCGCATCTGAAAGTTCATGTGTGTGGTTTTTGTTGTCAATGGTGTCTTCCTGAATAACAAAGTTGCTAGGAGACCGCCACGTCAGACCGGAGAAGGATGCTACCGCAGAGATGCGTTGCCAGGATACCAATCAAACAAAGCAACAAGCACGTTTAACGAATACGTTTAAGCACGTTTAACCACCGTGGAAATTGTTGAAGGAAAACAACACAAAGTCTCACCACCGTCAGTAAATACCATGCCTGGAAATATAAATGAAGGCGTATTAGTCACAGAAGTGTCACGTCGGAGTTGGGATGCCATTTTCACACGAAGGGAAAAGTTTTCCCGCTCGTCGCCAGTGTTGAAAAGATATTCAGCAGGCGTACAGAAGTTGTCTTTGTTTTATTAAACACACATTAAGATAAGTTC
The DNA here is from genome assembly GCF_031143425.1 of Pleurodeles waltl. Lineage (NCBI taxonomy): Eukaryota > Metazoa > Chordata > Amphibia > Caudata > Salamandridae > Pleurodeles > Pleurodeles waltl. Next base: position 66,123,282 of record NC_090441.1, on the reverse strand, counting down.
ACAGGACAAAACATCCCAGCCTCTGCTCAACGTCCTAACGTCTCCTATCACTTCTCACCTTCTCTCCACGGAATCTCCTTAATTAAGATTCCATTCAGCATCAAATTCCATTTGACTGCTTAACAGATATAACACTGACATAATCATGAGATCTAACAATTCCTACCTACACCCTAAAATGTAACATGGGAGCATAGCAGTGTTAGCCCTTCTGCTCGTCCTGGTCTGTTGAAGTAGCCCGGACCACAAACCTGAAAGGTGGGCAAGGGTCTGCCTGTGGTCTGCTGGCAACCTTCTCAGTTGGCTGGAAAGACAAGGCCAGGAACAGCGGAGCTGTCAATAGATGGATGTACATTCCCAAATAGCCATGGCTGGAATGCCCTCTATCCTACTTTGGCTTATACTATGTTTATATAACAAAGCGAGTTGTGTTCTAAGAACAGTCCTGATGTCATGATATGTCTAGGGCTTGAGGTTTGACTCCGTAACTCTTGGAGCGGCAATACTGGGGAAACTGTTGTGTACAGGCATGATACCCTTGAGCAGGGCCCAGAGTGAAATGTTGTGCAAAGAACTGAAAACATGAGCAACAATGCTGTCGCAGTAAGACAACTGATTAGAATATAACAACTACCATGCTGAAAAGTGAGCTCTGCTAAAATAAAATGAAATGAATTCAATGTGTATGTAGGTAAAAGGGCACAGGTTACAGGCCTAGGGCTAAAATAAGAGTGCCCAAACAAGGTGCTGAAAGAACCCATGACAATAGGAGGTTTCTAAGGTGAAAGTAAAAATGTAAATACAGGTGGGTAAGGTTATAATAAGCAGTGAGAAAAAAAATTATAGCAGAAGCTTTGTTAGCTTGTCTTCAACTGATGACACATTGTGAAATAAAGATTGGGGTGAGGAAAGCAGAGGAGATGGTAATGGATTGTGCCCCCAGGAGTTATTTTATAGCTCACTCACCTGAAATGGAAATCGTAATTAAGGTAAATGTTCTGTTGTTGTATTGTACGCCTGTGATACTTTTAGGGAGGCATATGATATACTTCTAAGAGGATGCTCATTACCCTTAATGCGCTATGTCTGAACCTGTAGCAAAGGAATTGAAACCTGGCAACAAAACACTAAGGGGGTCATTTTGACCCCGGCGGTCGGCAGTAATATGGAGAAAAGTACTTCCAACAGGCTGGCGGTACTTTCCTCCTTATTGGGCTAGAGACATCAATCTCCAGCCCGGTGGCCGTCATCACTACGGGATTATGACCCTGCCTACTGCCATGGTTTTCATGTCTTCCTTACTACCACGAAAACCATGGTGGTTAGGCACTATCAGTGACAGGGAATCACTTCCCTGTCACTGATAGGGGTCTCCCCCACCCCCTGCCCCTCCACAGGTTCCTCCCGCCCCTCTTCCTCTCCAGACCCCCCTTTCATACACGCCCCTCCCTTCACACACCCATTCCCACATTCATCCACGTATGCATACATCCATTCACACACACATCGACACACACATACATACACACAGACATGCATTCACACTACTCAACATACACACACTCACACTCCAAAACATGCACACACATACAACATGCAACACACACCTGCATTCATGCATGCACAGACATACACACCCACACAACACCCCCCTCTCCTGTCAGAGCACCCACTTACCTGTGTCTAGGGGATCCTCCAGCAGGAGACGGGATGGGGTGCTGCTGCCAGCAGCATCGTCCGCCAGCAGGACACCGCCAGGCCGTATTAATTCTCATAATACGGCTAGTGGCGGTCTACTAGAGCCATCCGCTGGCATGGCCATAGCCAGATTTCTGTCATCCTTCTGGGGGAAATCCAGCTGTGGCCATAATTTGGTGGACGGCTGGTAGATGCGGCGACGGTCTTTTGGCAGCTGTTGCCGCAGCGGTAGGCGTTTTTTACCGCAATGTTATAATGAGGGCCTAAATGTGGTGAGCCATTCAAAGCTGAAAGCCAGTCTTGAGCCACATTCCTTGCTCTGGCTCAGCTCCCTGTCCTCTTGGACCTTCGAGACGAAAATGAGCCAGGCTCTCATTTGACTTCTGCTTGCCACTCATGTTCTAACTTCATATTCTTAGAATTAAAGACAAAGCAAAAAAATGAGCAAGAGAAAGGGTTATAAAAGAACTGCTCAATGTTGAACCAGAAAATCTGGGATCAATTCTGGCTTTCATGATTCATCAAATTGTGTGATCCTTGACAACTGTTTTATTTAATTGAGCCTCCTTTTGCTGGATTATACCACATGAGATCACCTTCAAATGTGTGAGTTTAGGATGAGCGCTGTACAAAAAGCTCTTGTATTTAATTTAAAAAAGCTATAATGTTCTGCCATATGTTATAAGATTGCAACCCACATATTGGGTGCACATGACCTCTGACTTGCCTCTTTGTTCACTAGTGGCATAATCAGTGGGACAGGATCATCAATGTTTTTAAAAACTATTACTTTTAATACATGCTTCTCAATGCGGTGGTAGAATCTGATGCACAAAGGTGAAACTTTTTACCCTGTTAAAATAATACACTTTAAAAAAAGAATTAAACAGATTATCATAGTTTTACATAATGTTTGTTGCACAATTAACTTGTCATATATTTTTATGGCAAAGTTCCGTTCGGGTAGCCATGTAACTGAGCATTTAGTGCATGTACAGTGCATGGCTCCCTGGCCTGAACATGAACTGTGACTGTCAAGCTGAGCTTTGCTCAGCCTGGAGACACTCTTCATGTTTGCAAAAAGGTGGGGTGGGACCCTTTCACCCTGAAGGACGGGCCGCTGCTTCAAGACTCCCTGATAATTTCTTGCTCCCCCACCTCAGAAAACACTTGTCAGAACCATTAACAAGGAACAACAATTTATGAATGCATCATATGAAGAACATGGATTAATCTGGAAGCCAATGTACATTTTTGTATACTGAGTTCCAAAGAATCCTGAAGAATCCTGAAAAACGTTGTATACCCCCCGGCACATATAAACATTTCTATTTCTGCCAGCTTTCGGTTTAACTGAGTACAAACTCCCTTGTAGAAAGCTAACACATTTGATACTGGTTGAGTATCACCCACTGTATAGTTCTCAATTCAATCAGTCACCTAGTTGGAGGTCATGTCATAGTCCTGGCACACTGAGGAATGGTGTGATCTTGGACAGTGTTTCAGACTATCTGGATTCCTATAACAAAGGAATGCCTGGAGTCAGACGTTTTTTCACCTGCTTCTCCCAGGTTATACCATCCCTCAGCAAACAGATTGAACTAGTAAGGGGGAAGGCACATATTTTTATAACCAAATGTCAACAATGATGTTGAGCTGTTAAACAGTCGCTTACCCTTTACTCCTGCACAAACACGTAGGGGCATATTTACATGCCCCTACCGCCACCGGAGTGTCACTTTATGTGATGCTCCGGAGGCGCTGTGCACTGTGCCATATTTACAAGGCAGCGCTAAGCCAGCTTTTGTGGCTTAACGCCGCCTTGTAAATATGGGCCCCTCTGTTGCAGTTTTCTGCGGCAGGGGGGAATGCAATAGGTGTTGCTGTGGCCGTTCCACCCCAACACCCATTGCTTTTGACGCTACCCCAGATTTACAAGAATTAGTAAATCTGTTGTAGCGCCAAAAACCTGCACCACCCCAGGGGTGGAGCTAGCATAGCGCAACGAGGAGTAAAACTTTTATTTCTCCATGTTGTTTTATTTCTCCGTGTTGCTGCAAAACTCCATGAATGATTGTTTATGTGCAGGAAAGTGTTCCTTCCTGCACATAAACAATCATTCACTAATGAAGATTTGCTACTTCTATGTGAGCTGCATTCTGCAGCACACAAAGAAGTAACAAATCACCATTGTAGATTGTTCATGTGCAGGAAGGGACAACTTCTGCACAGAAACAATAATTCCCTTCAACGCAGACACTCTTGCACTATTGTGCAAGGATGCCTGCATTGGCACTGGCAGCTAAATTTAGCACCAGCGCTAGGAGAAACACAGGGGAGCGCCCTTTTTGTGCAAATACGGCACATCCCTGCATTTCAGAAGTGACGCAGCGTGGTGCTGCCAATTTTGGCGCAGCACTGCACCAATTCTGTGTAAATATGCCTCTATGTATTCTCACTATGCCCTTGAGAATCAGAGCGGAAGCAGTCCTTGTGACTGGGTTCAGCAGTTGAAAGTTGAAAGACACACTTAGGGCCTGATTTAGAGTTTGGCCGCCAGTGCAAAAGACGCCTGAAACAGCAGCTTTCACTGCCTACGGCCCTCTCCTGAATACACCCAGCTCATTCAGGACTCCATGACTTACAGAACTCTGCCTCGTGGAATTCCATAGAGTTTTTAATCAACTCTGTGGAAATGCGCAGAATGGAACTACATGAACTCTGCCCAGGCCTAACTTACATACACTCTCTCTCGCCCATAAACACACTCTTACCTGCAAGCATGCACACAACATACCTGTTAAAGCATTTTTACATAGCACAGCTGTCATGGAAGGACATATTTCAGTTGATTGTACTCCATTTCTATTACCCTGTTAGTGAATAATATATTATTATTCACTATCAGTGTAATAAAAATTGACAGAAAACCAAGAGAGTGGGGCCCAACTAACGTCCATAGGACGAGCTCCCACTGTGTTCCTGGCACTGAATTTTCCACCTCTCAGGCCAGGGGTAGCAAAAGCAGTGCCAGGGTAGCAAAGGGGAAGCCAAGGGTCGAAGCTGCGACCCCTAAATGACGTTCATGCCTGAGCAGCCTTGAAACAGCAGCAGAAATAGTTTCCAGATCCACGAAATTCTGCATGTGAACTTTACAAATAAATACACGAAATTGCAAGTCGGCTGGTTCTGCACACCCCCGCTTTAGATCGAGGTCGCTATGATCTCTTTGGTGTTCGATGCAGGGATCCTTGAGAGCAGCTTTCAGTCAGTGTCCGTGGTCACCGGAAGATTCAGCTCTCAGCATCACCCTGAAATTAAAGGTTCATTGTCGTCACAAAAGGGTTTGTGTTCAAGTGGACACTGTGGCTTGTGATAGAGCGTTCCGTCCTAATAAATTACCTGTATTCGGACGCTCTTGGGTCGATGAATCTTTTGACCAAGTGGGGCTCTCTTCACCCGAGATTAGTCAATTTAATCAAATCAATAATCAATAACGAACATAAGCAATGCCCTGATCAACATAACACTTCACAATTAATCCAGAAAACATTTCGGCGAACCATGACCTTTCGGCCATGAATAACCACACCAGTTCATTCAAAGTTAATGAATTTATTTCCCTATATTAACAAAGCTAGCACGATATAAATGTGTCTCAACACCAAATGATATATGTAAATGAACATTAATAGCTGTCCATAACGGCGAAAAAGATGCAATCTATGCAGCATTTGAATAACAATGCATTCGATAATAGCAACGCAACCACTAAAACTATAATCTGTAATGGGCTAATTGCATACATTAGTCAGCATAACAAGGTCTCAAATTGCATTGTGCAACAAATGAATCCTCATCTAACCTCAAATTAGCATCTGCATGTGGGACTTCATGCAAAAAAACAATTTAGCAACATTGATTTGGAAAACTCCTAACTAGGGCTCTTATCAAAAATCAGCAGTTGGTTACCTAAAAAGAAACACAATGCAATTGTACATTTTCCTTTCATATTTACCAAATTCAATCAGCATTCAAGGAAGTCTTCGTCTCACAGGTACCGGTTTCGATCAGCACGGGACAGGGCAAAGGGGGCAGGGTGGACGGGGCAATTGCCTCACAGCGGCAAGATAAAAGGACAAAACTACTACTTTATGCAAAGGGGCAGATCAAAGTTAAAGTCTCTAGGGCGAGAATTACTTAAAGTATCTTTCTCTTGATTAGAGAAAGCATCAAAGTCTCATTCAAAATGGCGTCGAACATCAATTGGCATCGTAGAAGATGGCAAAATGACGAAGTCGGCAAGATGGGCCATAATGGCTGCAATGTCCTGCAAATGGCGGGTAATGGCCAATGGCTAATGGCTGCTTTCTTCTTGTGCACCAGGTTTTTATAAACAACAGTTCAAATCCAGTAGGGTCTTCCATTGGAGGGTTCATAGGTTGGCTTCAAATTGTCCAATCAAAACCAACAATTCACAAGCTTCTACCTAGGCATACATTATCCTTGGAGTCGGGAACGTAAGTTGCAACATATTTTACCAATTAACTCACTTTCAGAGCTTCCATTGTCTGCACCTGCAGATTGACCTTGGAGCAAAGAAGAAGATGCCAGGCTGGCACGAAACCTTAAAGATAAGCATGTGAACCGATCTCACTGGAAAAGTACAGCTTCAAGCAGGAATACACGTTTTATTAGCACATTAGAAAAACACGAGCATCTAAACCGTGAGACAAGGCAACTAGGCCGAAGCCTCCACTAAAGTTATGCTAAGTTAAAACATTTCAAACAAGCAAATCATGGCACACGTTTACGGTTATGTCAGATTAGTACAATTCTAATACATCACGTTATATAAAGCACGCTTATAAATGTTGGCGAACTACTCTGAGGGCACATTTGTCCCCGTACAATCTTTATTAGTTCGGTTAAAGTCACACTCGATTATTGCGGCACTACGTTTATGCGCTAATAAATGTAAAACCTTCGTTTCTGCGTCATCAATCCCTCCTCTGATGACTATTTGTCATCACACAAAACTATTCCCACAAATTTTATTCCATTAAAATTCTGTCAGTTCTCTTTGCCTTTTAGTTCCCCTTGTTCTTGCCTTGTATTCTTCTGCCATTCTTTTCATCACTTTCTCTTCCTTCCTTCTCTTAATTCTTGCCATGATCATTAGTATTCCCCTCTTTATTCCCCAAATCCCAAAGATGCAAATTAGTATTATTAGTATTCCCTGTATTATTTTTAGTAATATTCCATTCAATTTCCCACTGAAGCAACTCCCTTTCCAACCTTCTCCCAAACTCCTGGTTCTTTCAATTCCTTCAAGTCTGCACTCTCTTTTGTTAGATTTGCAAGCATTGTTTTAATCTTCACACTGTTGTCTGGTATATACGTGCAACAGTGACGCGCACCAAGCATTTTGCAAACGCCGCCATCCTTTGCTAAAAGAATGTCTAGGGCAAGCCTGTTTTGAAGAGTCATAGCTCTTTCTGCTGCAAGTTCAGCATCCATCAGGATTATAGCACCTGAAAACTTTGTCAACATGTTATCCACTATAGTAGACAACTTTCTTATTTTGATGGAATTCAACACAACTCCCAATGAAGGAATCATGGCTCCAAATATATCTCCTACTACAGCAGCTGCGGTCTCTCTTTTCTGGATACGATGAGATCCAGACGTCTTTGGAATCACCAATAGGTCATCCAGTTGATAAACCTTTGGGAACACTATACCCAAATAACATCTCCCCCACCATCCCTTTGGAAGACGATAATAGGCATTATGCCCACAAATCTAATATACACCAGGTATGACAGGGTCAAGTCCGTTCAGCATGAATGTCCATTTGGCCTTAAAGATAAACGTATGTTTACATTCACTCGCTCCCACGAAAATGTTATCATAATAAGATTCACCACGATATATACAAAATTTCCCTACATGCCAAGCGTCTAAAGCTATTTTTTCTTGTGTTTTTATTGCGGCAAAAGCATAATTATCTACTGAAGTCCTCTTACTTAGCTCTTTTTCTAATTTCGCATTCATTTGTGCCCTTCTATCATCTGTGCGATCTAAAAAGCTTATTTCTACTGCAGAGAGCGAGCAGGTAAGGTTTTCCCTATGAGCGTGAGCTGTTTCAAAAGGTTGCATTGGCTCGAAAAATTCCCTCATTATTTTAGCATCCCAATCTTTAGCAATCTGACTTAGTTGCGTTATTATAGGAACATATGCAAAGGTAACATCATAATTTGAATAAAAATACTGTATGTTAGTTTGACCATAAAATCTAGAAGTTACTAAACTACATGTAATCCCATATGTAAGAGGCATGTGGTGATAAGTCACCCCTTCCGTTACCGATGTCGGTATCTGTGTACACACATAACAATCTTTCGCATCCATAGTCTCAACATATTCTGTTAGTAGGCGATAGAAAACATTATACGAAAGTTCCTTCTTATCATGCAAGTGTCTCTCATCTAATTCTAGTCTTTTCAATGCGGTTAGTTCAGTGACAGTAACAGGAGCAGAAGTAGAAGCATCAATTTTCTCATTCTCACCCTTACCACGCGTTGCAAGCACTATTGCCATTATTATTAGTACACATGCAGTTATCAAGCCTATACACGCATATTTACAATATTTCACTCTACTGTTTTGTGTAGCGTACTTAGTCATGATCTGTATAGAATCAGAGAGCTAGAAGCACCTATAAAGAAACGATTTAGCAATTAGTTACAAAGCTGAACGAGCGCAATGTTCACACAGTTTTCTTCAGGAGCCCAGTCACTTATCGGTTAGCAGCATTTGTCTCAATTCGGCAATAACTCAGTCTTTTATCAGTTAGCAACGTTGTCTCAAATCGGGTTTAAGAGTCAATCAGGTTATCAAAGTCTTATCAAGTTAGCAAATGTCTCATCCGGTTTAGCAATGTCTCAGCTGGTTGTATCACGTTAGATTATAGCAAGCAATGTCATTTATCACCCTTTCAATCAATAGTGTCCATAAAACTTTTCTTTTCTATTGGTATCTCTTCTTCTTCGTTCTCGAGGCTAAGAGATACAAATTCGTCGGTCCAATCGTCATTGACTACATATGCCCATTCTGGACCGGAATATCTCCTGTTTGGTATCCTTTTCCTTTTCAATTTTGCATCTCTCTTCGATTCTGCCTCACTGGTACTTTCCTCTTTGGCCAAGTCTTTTTCTTCACTTGATGTTGGTACCATGACAGACACTTCCTTTCTTTTCTCTTTCACTCTTGGCCCTTCACTGTCGTTCAACGTTTCTCTAGTTCTTAGTTTTACTGGTGATATACTTGGTCTTCTCTTTGCACTGTGTCCACTTGATGGACCTGCGATCTCTTCTGAGGAAGTTTGAACAGTTTCGTTCTGTTCTGCCTTGTCCCCTCCTTCTGGGGAGTCAATCAGGTTTTTCTTTTCTTTTTCTGTACCGTCTGCTTCTGGGAAAGCCCTCCTCTGATCAGGCTCTCCTGCTTCTTCACCTCTTTCGAGCCCTTTGTCACCGTTACTTTCTCCAGGCTCTTTGTCACTTTCAGCTGCTTCAGGCTCTTTGTTACCTTCAGCTGCTTCGTCGCTGTCCGAGGTTTCTCCTTGGTCTTCCCCAAGTGAATCGGTTGTTTCGTCCTCAGAGAATATTTCTCTCTCTTCTATTTCTGCCTGTTCGCTCTTAGTTCTGGTTTGCTCTGTCTCAGCGCTCGGCACTTTGTTATCAGGTACTGGCAGTTTCAGCGCTTCAACTTCCTCATCTGTGGGACACAACACCTTCTTTGTATGACTGGCGTGAATCCAGTTGGGAACTCCCGCACACTTCACAGCGGTAGTGGTCGTCAGGATCACTTGGAAAGGGCCTTTCCAACGGGGTTCCAGACACGACTTCCTCACGTGCTTCTTTATCACGACCCAGTCACCTGCTTTCAGTGTGTGTCCTGGACCTTGGATCGGTGACAAGGTGGTTGCGTCCACCTGGTGAGAGAAAGAGCGAACCACGTCAGCCAGACCTTTGCAGTAGTCTAACACCATATCATCTGTAATATTCAAAAGCGCGTTTGCGGGAACTGCAGGAAGTCTCATGGCCCTGCCCATGAGAATTTCGTGCGGGGACCATCCAGTCTTTCTGTCAGGGGTGTTTCTCATTGACATTAACACCAAAGGCAATGCGTCAGGCCATTTCAAATTTGTCGATGCACATATTTTCGCCATTCTTGATTTCAGTGTACCATTCATCTGTTCCACCAGTCCTGAGGCTTCAGGGCGATAGCTACAATGCAGTTTTTGCTCAATGTTCAGCGCTGCGCAAAGTAACTTTATCACCTCGTTATTGAAGTGACTTCCTCTATCTGATTCTAAAGAGATCGGGAATCCGAAACGTGGTATCAACTCCCTCAACAATAGTTTTGCAACTGTAAGGCTGTCATTTCTACGTGTGGGGTATGCTTCAATCCAGTGACTAAAAATGCACACAATCACCAACACATACTTCAGACCTCCATGCACAGGCATCTCAATAAAGTCCATCTGCATTCTGCTGAACGGGCCACCCGCCCTGCCAATGTGGCTCACGTTCACAACCGTTCCCTTTCCTGGGTTCATCTGCTGACAAATGACACAACGATGGCAAACTGCTTCTGCAACTTGACGGAATCTGGGGTTAAACCAGTCAGTTTTGAACAATCTTATCATGGCATCTCTCCCTAGGTGAGCCTGCCCATGATAGAACCGCGCTAGCTGCGATAAGAGACTATTTGGTAAAACACATTTTCCCTCATTTGAAACCCATAACTCATCTGGTCTCCTTGTACATTGTGACTTAATCCAGGAAACTCTTTCATCTTCCCTGACGCTATTCTGTAATGCTTTTAGTTCATCCATTGTGTCCACGACCTTCAAGGCAAATGCTTCAGCTGGTTCGAGTTCTGGTTCACTTATCAAATTCCATTCATCCCTGAGCAATATACAGTTCAAGGCACAAAATCTTGCGACTTGATCCGCATATGCATTTCCCAGGGAAACATAGTCCTGTCCTTTTGTATGAGCACTACACTTTACCACTGCAATTTCGGCTGGCATCTGAATGGCGTGTAACAATTCCCTTATTCTCTCCCCGTTTTTCACTGGGGACCCTGAAGAGGTCAGGAAACCTCTCTGTGACCATAGTTGCCCAAAGTCGTGCACAATTCCAAACCCGTACTGACTGTCAGTGTAAATGGTAACCTTCATCAATGTAGACAGTTGGCATGCTCTTGTAAGGGCTACAAGCTCTGCTACTTGTGCGGAATAGACTCCTTGAAGCCAGGATGCTTCCAAGACACCTGTTACAGTACATACAGCATATCCTGCTTTCAAAATTCCCAATGCATCTCTTAAACATGACCCATCAACAAAAATAATATGGTCATTTTCATCAAGCTTAGTATCCTTAATGTCAGGTCGGGGTTTTGTGCAAAATTCAGTCACCTGAAGGCAGTCGTGCTCGACGTCTTCAGCGTTCTCAATTTCAGCATTTTCACCGGGAAGCAAGGTTGCTGGATTCAACGTAGTGCACCTTTTCAGCTGCACATTCGGTGAGCCCAGAATTATTGTTTCATACCTTGTGAGTCTTGCTCCAGTCATGTGTTGCGTTCGGGAGTGGGTCAAAAGTATCTCAACTGAGTGAGGGACCATGACTGTTAATGGGTGTCCCATCACTATTCCTTCACTCTGAGTGAGGCTGATACCAACTGCTGCTACGGTGCGCAAACACCCTGGCAGTGCTGCTGCGACCGGATCCAAAGTAGCTGAAAAATACGCTACTGGTCTGTTTATGCCACCATGAGCTTGGGTCAAGACAGACAAAGAACATGCATCACGTTCATGACAAAACAATGTGAAAGGCTTTGTGTAATCAGGCATACCTAAAGCTGGAGCCCTGCACATGCATTCTTTCAATTCAATAAAAGCATCCATCTCATCTCCTTTCAGCTCAATTTTATCCAAGGCATCCTTCTGGGTCAGTTTCAGTAAAGGCTTTGCTAGAGTTGAAAAGTTGGGAATCCACTGGCGACAGTAGCTCACCATCCCCAAAAACTTCCTCACCTCCCTCCTCGTCTTTGGTGGACTCATTTGAAGTACACTTGTTATTCTTTCCTTCATTATTCTCCGTGACCCTTTCTCTATTTGATGACCCAAGTATTTTACTTTCTTCTGACAGAACTGCAACTTTGAAGGAGACACCTTGTGTCCATTCCTTCCCAAATGGTTCAGTAGAGCAATGGTGTCGGCTGTGCAGCCACTTTCTGTCTTAGATGCAATCAGTAAGTCATCGATGTACTGTACTAGGGTTGACTCGAATGGCAATTCTAACGCTTCCAAGTCTTTCTTTAGAATCTGATTGAAAATTGACGGTGACTCAGAAAACCCTTGAGGAATTCGACACCAACTGTAAACTCTGTCTAAGAATTTGAAACAAAAGAGAAATTGGCTGTCCTCATGAAGAGGCACCGAAAAGAATGCTTGTGACAAGTCAATGACTGAGAACCACTCGGCCTCGCAAGGGACTTGAAACATTATCACAGCTGGATTCGGTACTACAGGGCAGCATTTAATTATGATGTCATTTATTTTCCTCAAGTCCTGCACGATTCGGACCTTTCCACTCGGCTTTATTAGTCCCATGATTGGTGAATTACATGGACTGCTTAACACTTCTTTCAGTACTCCCTGTTTTACAAACTCGTCAATGAGTTGGGCGACTTTCATGAGGGTGTCTTGTGCCATGTGGTATTGTGGGGTCTGGGGAAAGGTTACATTGGGTTTTACGGTTACTTTCACTGGTTCCACTCCTTTCACCAATCCCACCTCTTTTCCTGTCATATCCCACACTTCCTTTCCGACTGTTTCCCGTAATTCAGCTGGAATATCTTCTTCAGTTATCATCGGAAAAAGGTTAATCAGAGGATATTCTTCATCGACAGTTTCCATCTCATCCCCTTCTACACTGTCCTCTTCTTCCCCATCACTGCTCGTCTGAATTCTAATTCCATCGTTCGAACACATAATCGAACATCCCAATTTGCACAATAGGTCTCTCCCTAACAGTGCTATCGGGCTTGAGTCACATACCACAAAATTATGTAACCCTTGATAGTTACCAATTCTGACTTGTACTGGATCTGTGATTGGGTTCGTCAGGTGCCTGTTTGCTACTCCCACTACTTGAACTGTTCTCCCTGAGAGTGGCAAATTTGGTACTTCAATGCTCCTAACAGTTGAACGTGTGGCTCCTGTGTCAACCAAGAATGAAACACGATGACCCAGAACTCTTCCCTCCACATATGGACCCTTTTGATCAACTTCCAAGGATGCTGCAAGCACACAATTTCCCTCCTCATCTGAACTTTCACTCTCCCATACATTGTTTATTCCATTCTCACTGTGTAATGGGAACTGTTGTACGGTGCCATTTGTATTCATCACCTGACCCGAGACCTTTGGAGGAACCATCACTTGCTGCTGACTCACTGGTGCCAAAGGTATTTGCATTTGCTGATTAGGTACCATGGGAAACTGCTGTTGCATTGGCTGCATTTGCGTCATCTGCATACGGGGCATCTGCATCTGCTGCGGCTGCATGGGCTGTAATCCCTGCAGCTGATTTATGGTCTGAAAATTTGGGTTTGGACCTCTCATTTTCGGTCCCCTCATTGTCTGGAATGCATTGACATCATTGTTTTGCTGACCAACACCTGCACCTTCCTGCATCACCATCGGGCACTTGCGTTTCCAATGTCCGACGATTCCGCACACGTGACACGGCATCACCCTTTTCATTGCCTGCACACCATTCGGAATTGCAACAGTGTTCAAATCCGGACCATTACTCCCAAAGCCTCCTCTGCCTCTGCCTCTCGCCTGTGGCTGAAACACCATATTTCCCTGCGGCTGCGGCTGCGATATCTGCTGTGGGAACCCTTGCAACCCTTGCAGACCTGTCTGAGCTGCTTTAAGTTGCATCACCATCACTTTCTCTTTCAACCTTTTCTGTTTCACTTCAATTTCGTCGCTACAGTATTTCGCATAATTCAACACCTCATCAATAGGTTTCGACTGCCAACAAATCAAATGCGTCTTTATCATCTGACTTATCTCTGGTCTCAGCCCTTCCACAAATCTAAACACAAAATGAAGCATGTCCTTCGCCTCTATTGTTTCCGTGCCACTATAGTTCTTGAACGCCTTCAACAACCTCTCATAGTAACCATGAATCGACTCTTTAGCCTCTTGGGCAGTTCGATCAATCTTCTGCCAATGCACATTTTTCGCGGCAACCTTCGTCTTCAAATGCTCAATCACCTTATAGTACAAGCTCATTACCATAGGTGATGGTGCACCCGTATCCCTGTCTCTCTCTGGTTCACTTGTCGGCCAACCTACAGCCCTTTTGCAGTCTTCCCACAAATCTGCCGGAACCACAATCTCAAAGAGGGTGTTCAGGTCTTCCCAAAGACATTTTGCAAGCTTCACAAACCTATCAGTCTGTTGATACCATTCAATCGGTTTCTCTCTCAGTTTGGGAAAATCATCCGTAAAAGACTGAATGTCGCTTCTGTGCCACGGTACATGTATTAATTTTCCCCCTGCTGTCTCCCTCATTGGTAACATGGTTATTGCATCACTACTCTGTGATCTTTTCTCGTTGTGCTCTGGGACACTGTCTTTCCTCTTTTCCTTTTTCTTTGCCCATCTGCTTTCCCATTTGTCTAAGCACCTCCACACTTGTGCACTCTGCAGCAATTCTCTAAGGTGCGTTTTCATGCCTGCTGACCTCATGTGTTCAAAGTCTGTGGTCCCGAAATCCAATCTATAGCTCCTGCTCAAGTGTTTTGTCTTGTCTATCTCAACCCTGTTTTTGTCAGCTATTTCTTGCAACCTTCTATGTACCTTGTTCACTTCTCTCGTAATCCTGGGACATAGATACCTCAGCTCTTCTTCCGAGTAGGACTCTAACCTATTCAAACCCATAGTCCCTTCCACCAATTCTTCTGCTTCCATGTTCAACCTGACCTTATTCAGATAGTCTTCTCCCTTCCCACTGGCTGAGCTTTGTGTGGAATTCAGACTGTTGAACCACTGTGTCAGCTGTTGCGCATTCAACCCCATCAGTGTAGCATTCACATCGACTGCCATTGATGGTTGCGGCAACTTTTCAGTGTTCGATGATAGCGGTATCATCAGTGGGGGACTCGACCTCACCACTGTTGACTGAGCACATATGGGACTAAACTCCATCAAGGACCCAGATCCAGTTGGCTGAGCCGCTATCGGAGTTGTCTCTGGAGTGTTTTCTATGTACCTCCTTTCCGTCCCACTTTGCACCATTGATCCTTGACCGCTCATACCTGAGTTAGGCTGAATGTACAAAGGTACCGGTGGACCTACAGTAATAGGTAGGGATATCGCATCTGGGTTCTGTCCATTCCCCAGGTTCTGAGGCATGTTCATTCCCACACTATGGGTCATCATTGCCGGCATGCCCGTCTGACTCCCCGTCATCTGAGCATGTGCGGTTCCCCCCTGCATCTGCTTTTGAGGCATCAAAAACTGGGTTGATTCAGCTTGTGCCAATGTTGGGTTGCGACCATTCTGTACTCCCATTACGGTTGGATCTAGAATCATTCCCGTACTGTTGTCACTGCTGTAGTACCTTGGGACCTGCGGCTGATAATTTTCTGCTGTTTTCAATATAGGCACATCTGGATATATTCTCCTAACCTGCGGTATCTGCGGGGTGAACAGTAAACTCGGGTCCTTAGATCCCGATGGCGTTTCTGAACTCGGAGTTTCATTATTCTGTACCGGTGCCGGAGGGGCAGAACTGGTACTTGGACCTTGTTCACTCTCTGCATAAGGTGGTGGACGGTCGTTCAGTAATTGCATGATGAACTCCTCATCCTCTGACTCGTCTTCTCTCCTTAACTTTTCCTAATCCTCTCTATCTTTGGAACACCTCCTGTTTGTCTTACAGGTAGCTTTCTTGCCTGTCGCCTCTTCTTCCTTAGCAATTGCGGGAAACAATTTTATCCCCTGCAATATATCTGACCTCCACACCTTCTGTGCATTATCCCACCTAGCGTCCGCTAGTGTCTTTTCTACCTTTCTTATCCTGGTCTCGAACTTCTTTTGCTGTTGCTGTCTAGCCATTAGTTCCCAAATCGCTAGAGCCTCAAACTGTGCTGGCCTTGGAGGTACCTTCATGTCGTACATCGCGAATCTCAAATTCTCTAGGATCCTTATATTGAATGTCCCATGGATCGGGAACGCTACGCTCCCATGTCTCTCTGTCAGCTTGTGCCATTGCTTTAGCCAAAGGCACGGAGCTACCCCCCTTTCCTCCATTACAATGTAAGCTGGTGTACCTTCGGGTGGCGTCTCCTCTCCTACGCTCGCTTTAATGTAAGACTCTCCCTTCATCGCACTCTTTAATGCTTTAAAAAAATTCATTTTCTCGTCTTTTATTTCACAAAATTTGTAATCAATAAGTGACTTTAATTCCCGGAATACTCTTCGCTTGCCTTTCCCCTTCCAATCGAGCCCCACGGACTGCGTCCAATCCGTGCGCGGCCCTTCTTTGCAACCAACCTATCCCAGCGCGGCTCCTAGTGACGTCACACTCACACACACTGCGGCTGACAAAGCCTCGCGGCTAGTCCTCCTTCACTCAGCTCCTCTCGTAACAACTTCTGGCATGTATCGCGAGCAACCAAATAATAATAAAACAGATCTGTCGGTTTACTACAGGAAGGGTAACACAATCGCTTCAGGACCTTAGGGATTTTTCGCTAGCCTCGGCAGTTATTCCATCTTTCTCTGTCCCCACTTTCGCAAGCAAATCTGACCCGCAGACTCTGCTCTCAACTTGTCAATGATCTATTCTAGTGCACTTAGAATTTGTCAAAGCCCGAAGTCGAAGTTTTCTTTCACTCCCTTAACACACGTACCGACTCGTTGACCACGCCCGGTCAACCTATTAAACCGACCAGACCACAACATAAAACAAGTGTCTCATACACTTTTCAACATACTCCGGAGTCTCTTGACCTCGCAGGGCCCGTCTTAACAACAACAACCACGTGGACCTTTTTCTGTACAAAGCGCCACATGCACATGAAGTTCGACGACTTCCCTACTCTCACACTCGGAGTCGCACCTCCGCTATTCTCTCAAATCCTCGCAACCTTTTCAAACAATCTGCGGCAATAAGCTGTGCAAGCGCAAAACCCTGACTTCACTCATACCGTCACTAGTACCGCCAACGCCGATTTCACACCTCCATTCTCTCCATTCGCAAGCTCCGAGATCCCGGGAAAGTCGCGGGGGACTTAGGGCATCATCATTCTCTCAATCTGTTTTACCCAAGAAAAAATCTAATTCAACACCATATACCTCTCGAGTGGGGTCTCAAAGAGCGCAACCGTTACCTCTCGAGCGGGGTCCCAAAGGGCGAAACCGTTACCTCTCGAGTGGGGTCCCAAAGGGCGAAACCGTCACCTCTCGAGTGGGGTCCCAAAGGGCGAAACCGTCCTCTGCTACCATCTACTGATAGAGCGTTCCGTCCTAATAAATTACCTGTATTCGGACGCTCTTGGGTCGATGAATCTTTTGACCAAGTGGGGCTCTCTTCACCCGAGATTAGTCAATTTAATCAAATCAATAATCAATAACGAACATAAGCAATGCCCTGATCAACATAACACTTCACAATTAATCCAGAAAACATTTCGGCGAACCATGACCTTTCGGCCATGAATAACCACACCAGTTCATTCAAAGTTAATGAATTTATTTCCCTATATTAACAAAGCTAGCACGATATAAATGTGTCTCAACACCAAATGATATATGTAAATGAACATTAATAGCTGTCCATAACGGCGAAAAAGATGCAATCTATGCAGCATTTGAATAACAATGCATTCGATAATAGCAACGCAAACCACTAAAACTATAATCTGTAATGGGCTAATTGCATACATTAGTCAGCATAACAAGGTCTCAAATTGCATTGTGCAACAAATGAATCCTCATCTAACCTCAAATTAGCATCTGCATGTGGGACTTCATGCAAAAAAACAATTTAGTAACATTGATTTGGAAAACTCCTAACTAGGGCTCTTATCAAAATTCAGCAGTTGGTTACCTAAAAAGAAACACAATGCAATTGTACATTTTCCTTTCATATTTACCAAATTCAATCAGCATTCAAGGAAGTCTTCGTCTCACAGGTACCGGTTTCGATCAGCATGGGACAGGGCAAAGGGGGCAGGGTGGACGGGGCAATTGCCTCACAGCGGCAAGATAAAAGGACAAAACTACTACTTTATGCAAAGGGGCAGATCAAAGTTAAAGTCTCTAGGGCGAGAATTACTTAAAGTCTCTTTCTCTCGATTAGAGAAAGCATCAAAGTCTCATTCAAAATGGCGTCGAACATCAATTGGCATCGTAGAAGATGGCAAAATGACGAAGTCGGCAAGATGGGCCATAATGGCTGCAATGTCCTGCAAATGGCGGGTAATGGCCAATGGCTAATGGCTGCTTTCTTCTTGTGCACCAGGTTTTTATAAACAACAGTTCAAATCCAGTAGGGTCTTCCATTGGAGGGTTCATAGGTTGGCTTCAAATTGTCCAATCAAAACCAACAATTCACAAGCTTCTACCTAGGCATACATTATCCTTGGAGTCGGGAACGTAAGTTGCAACATATTTTACCAATTAACTCACTTTCAGAGCTTCCATTGTCTGCACCTGCAGATTGACTTTGGAGCAAAGAAGAAGATGCCAGGCTGGCACGAAACCTTAAAGATAAGCATGTGAACCGATCTCACTGGAAAAGTACAGCTTCAAGCAGGAATACACGTTTTATTAGCACATTAGAAAAACACGAGCATCTACACCGTGAGACAAGGCAACTAGGCCGAAGCCTCCACTAAAGTTATGCTAAGTTAAAACATTTCAAACAAGCAAATCATGGCACACGTTTACGGTTATGTCAGATTAGTACAATTCTAATACATCACGTTATATAAAGCACGCTTATAAATGTTGGCGAACTACTCTGAGGGCACATTTGTCCCCGTACAATCTTTATTAGTTCGGTTAAAGTCACACTCGATTATTGCGGCACTACGTTTATGCGCTAATAAATGTAAAACCTTTGTTTCTGCGTCATCACTTGCCATACCAAGCACTGCAAAGCAGAGCAGCGCACAGTCTCTGTGGTGAGGGAAAAAGGGCAGGCGATCTTGTGAGCATCAATAAAGAGAGCTACCCTCTTCACACTCCTCGTACAGACTGTCCCAGTCAAGTCAAAACACTATAAATCCGGGGCAACTTTTATCAGAATGCCTTAATACAAGGAATACACATTCGCAAATGGGCTGTTTGTTATGAGTATGTCATTTGACGTCCGGGTGTGTTGTGGTGATATTTATTTTACTTATGAGATGTTAATTGCATCTGAGTGTGGTTTCAAGACACTACAGGGCGCTTTGAACACAATTTAACCGCCCTTCTTTGCAAAGTGCGATTCTGGATGCTTTTTGTGTGTTTTCTTAATTTGACAGTCACAAAATACGCATCAGTGTCAAGACAACTAGCCCAGTGAGTTAAGCTCTCAATGTCTGTGTGTGAGCTGCAGGTCAGAAGTCGACATCTCTGTAGAACCAGCTCCGGTTGTTATGTTGTCAAGATCGATACATGTTATATTCCGTTAAATGGTAACTATTCATTTGTAGTGCTTAGACACGGTAAAAAAAACTGTTATATTTTTGTGAAATAAAATACAATTTAAAAGGCCCAATCCACAAGACATGTTTATGGCTGCAAGCCAAGTATGAATAAGACACATTTATTGGCATGAATCAGTGAAACAGAGTGTGTGGCATATGTGTCCATGGGCTATGCACTCTTATATTTTCTTTTAGGTGTCGCTTGTGTGCATTGTAGCCAGGTTCACCAAATTATTGGCAGGGCTAAGATGATATGACCACTTCCGTGGCGGGGCGGGGGAGAGGGGAGACGGACAACGCATGATGGGCGATGGAAAATACTCTGGAGTGGAAGTACTCACCCGAACTCATGCAAAATAAATAAATAATGTATTTATTCATTGTGCAGCACCAATCTACATGTGCTGAATTCCTTGAACGCTGAAAGCAGTACCTAAGCGCTAATAAAAATACGAGGAAAAAATGAGCCTAGGGCCATGTGCATCAGTGTAAATTAATCACAAGACAGAGCTTACACGACTTTATCAGGCCCTCTTTTACCGACACAGATGAGGTAAAACATAAGCATTCTTTAATACAATGTACTGTTCATAATTTATATGTAAACTACATGCGATCTAAGAGGTTTATTATAGTTTTTTTTATTGGTATTTGTGTCCTGAAACTGCCTCCTGCTTGAGCACTATGAAGCATAAACTAGATAGCCCAAATGGAAATTTGATAATAGCATTTAAGGTATTTTACTGCTGTAAATCACATGAATAGTTTCAAGCTATTGAGGATTTGACCTTATGAATGAATCAAAAATTACGTTTTAAAACAAGGGGGACAGTTGTTTGGTGCGTTTAAAAATGGTCGTTTTTCAGTAGTAAATGGTCTGCCTTAAGTGTTATAATGCTAGTGTTCTAAAGGTACGAGAAATTAGCGATAGCTTTGAATTGAAGCCTTATATGTCTCTGACACCCACCTCATATATCTCTTTAGAAATTCTGATTGCTTTCATACCTTGAGACTTGTCTTTCTGAAAGCAGGGATTAGCAATGCATCTGACTCGCACACGTTCAGTCAGTAAACAGTGTGAAAGGTCCTGACCGTACCCTGGGGCACTTATGAGTTATTTGTGGGGCCCAAGTCCAGGGGCGTAGGAGACAATACATTTCTGGGGGGGACAGGGACAGCCTTGGGGACTTTCAATCAACCCTATACAAATCGCTTGTTGTTTACTAACTGCAGGCTCCGATAAATATACACAATCATATATATTGGAAGTGAAATAGGGAGAAAGGAAAGCGTGTTTTCACAGTCTGAAATTATCTTTTATTGTTATTTACATTCACACAGTAATTAGCTCAAATGTGAAAATAACATGTTGATTAACCTTGCATCTTCATGCACCAAGCAAATAAAGGTAGGAGGGTAAAAAGTAAGAACATACCCTTTGTGCCCCACACCCATCATGCCCTTCGCCTCATGTCTATTGGAACCGCACTGGAGATATCAAAAGCGATTAGGTACAACAGCTGTAAACTGTGCTCGGAAACCATAGTTCTAATAACACTTCTACTCCTCTGTGTGATCTTGGGAAGCTCAGCTCCACATCAGTCATAACTAGAAGCATTTCCACTGAAGACGCTCTTGGAGTTACAGGAATATAAACATGGATTCTTTAATCTCTGTATAAACTGCAGTCACTAATTTCTTTAGAATCGGCTGTTTGTGACGCACCAAGTCACTGCATATAAAGAAAAGACATTCACTGATTATAAAGAAAAGACATCGGAAAATGACTATGATAGGGTTATTACAGTCGAGTTCTGACATTACAGTGCCTTCTGCCAGAGCTAGCAGCCATGGTAAAAGGCAGATCAGGTCAAAGAGCATAATTAATGCAGCTGTTTAAAGCAAACAATGGAATGTTGCTTTTCTTTCTTCTGCTCTACTGTAATAGCTTGGAATGACAAAAGCTATGCACTAAGGTTTTAAGTGGTTTGTGGGAAAGTTGGTGGTGTGACCATGTATTATATGGGGTAAAATACACACTGCGTACATAAGGATATTGCAAGTCACCTTGAAGTTCATACCTTATAAACAAGCATTGGCAAAGCCAATAGGTCTCGCCTATGCAAGTTCTATTGCCTTTGCCAATGTGTTTTAGCCATGCTGTACACTAGTGAGACTACTATTCAGCATGGCTCAAAGTTAATGGCATAAAGGAGAAGGATGTGTCATCGACTGGTGTGGCGTAATGTCATGGAGTACGTAGTGTGTCCTAAAATGGAGCAGTAAACTAGCTTTAAAGGAACAGGGGTCCCTTGAATAAAATGCAACACCAATCCCATAAACAATGATATTAAAGTAGTTTGCAAATGGAATGTTTCATACATTTATTCATTCAAAATATAAAAGTTCAAATGTAGTGGGAAAACGTCAACAGGGGAAATCGAGAAAGACTGGTATTCGGGCATTACACAAGTTATCTGGATGACCCAATGACACCAATTACAAGAAAAATATAAAAAGTAACCTATTTAGTACAGTTGTTTAGAGGAGGCTGGCCTGGTTTGTATTGGGTACCTATGGTACTTACACCTTATACCAGGTCCAGTTATCCCTTATTAGTGAAGTGTAGTCAGTGTCTAGAAGTCAGGCTTTAGGGGTAGCTGTAGCAGAGCAGCCAAGGCTTATCTAGGAGACATGCAAAGCTCTTGCAATATCACTGTAGTCACACAGTACTCACACACATGAAAGAAAATACTCAGTGTTACAAAAATAAAGGTACTTTATTTTAGTGACACAAATGTGAAAAATACCATAGAGACTATACACAAATGCGAAAAATACCATAGAGACTATACTCCCTTAGGAGGTAAGTAATACACCAATTATATACACTAGTATGCAGCAATAGCAATAAAAACAGTTAGAAAAGTGCAATTAGTGAAAATCACAATGGTTAGAAATGGGCCTAGGGGAAACACAAACCATATACTAAGAAAGTAGAATGTGAATGTTGTTTTCCCACCTAGGCAAGTGTGGTGTGTAGAGGGGCGCTGGGAGGATTAGAAAACACCAAAGGTAAGTAATAGAACCCACCTCAGAGCCCAGGAAAGCAGGATTAATCACAGTAACTTTCCTAGAACACACAAGAACACGAGAAAGAAGATAAAGCAAGAACCAGAAGATACTTCAAGACACAAAGGGTGGATTCCTGGACCTAAAGACCTGTGGAAGAATGAGATTAGGTCCAAGAAGCACAGAAGAGTCCAGGGAGGACAGAAGCCCCTGCTAACCCGAACCAAGGTGCAAAAGAAGAACCACTGGTGAAGAACAACAGTCAGTACTGCACCCAAGAAGATGGATGCGGGTTCCTGGTTGGTGCAGATGATATCCCACACCGGATGGATGATTGCAGTCTGGTTTGCGTCGCTGGATTCCTCCAACAAACCTTGGCACTTGCAAAGCTCACGGTTAGCGGAAAATGGCACTGCCTGGGACCAGGAGGAGGAGTCAGAGGGGGCTCTCAGCAACTCAGAGAGCCCACAGAAGACCAGCCAATGTACACAGGAGTCCTCCAGCACAGGGACAAAGGAGTTGCAAAAGGAGGCCCGTGCAGCACAAAAACAAAGGATCCCACACCGCCAGAGAACCACTCAGGAAGCTGTGCATTGCAGGAAGGAGTGCTGGGGGCCAGAGTTACATTGTGCACAAAGAATTTCATAGAAGGATGCCAACAAGCCTTGGCGACAAAAACATGTGGTGAACAGGGTTACTGTCTTGCGTGGGAAGGCAAGCTCTTACCTCCACCAAAGTTGGACAGTAGGACGTCAGGACCATCGGGACCACTTCAGTCCACCACCCGTGATGTAGGATCCATGCAATTCAACAGGAGAGGGGACCCAAGCAGAGGGTCGTCGTTGCAGAGATGTGCCTGCTGAAGCAGGGGAGTGACTCCTTCACTCCAAGGGAGATTCGTTCATTCTTCTGGTGCAGGCTGAAGACAGGCTGTCCTCTGAGAATGCACAACCGGGAAACAGTTGCATTTGCTGGCAAGAGCTGAAGATACAATGTTGCAGAAGTCGTCTTTGCTTCGTTGTTGCAGTTTGTGGAGTTCCTGGAGGGTCCAGATGCAGTTTCTTCAGTGAGAAGGTGAAGTAAAGGATGCAGAGGATTCCTGCTGGTGTCTTGCAATCCGAATCTGAAGAACCTCCCAAAGGAGAGACCCTTAATAGCCATGAAAGGGGGATTGGTCAGCTAAACAGGTAAGCACCTATCAGGGGACGGCTCTGGCACCACCTGCTGGCACTGGCCACTCAGATGCTCCCAGAGTTCACCGCCAACTTGGAATCCAAAATGGCAAAACACAGGGACCCCCTGGAGGAGCTCTGAGCACCACACCTGGTGTGGTGATGGACAGGGGAGTGGTCACTCCCCTTTCCTTTGTCCAGTTTCGGGCCAGAGCAGGGACTGGGGGTACCTGAATTGGTGTAGACTGGATTATGCAAGGAGGGCACCAAATGTGCCCTTCAAAGCATTTCCAGTGGCCTGGGGAAGGAAGCTACGCCTCCCAAACCTGTAACTCCTATTTCCAAAGGAAGAGGGTGTAACACCCCTCTCCCAAAGGAAATCCTTTGTTCTGCCTTCATGGGCTTGAGCTTCTCAAGCAACAGGAGGGCAGAAACCTGTCTGAGAGGTGGCAGCAGCAGGGCCTGCCTGGAAAACCTCAGAAGGCTGGAATGGCAATACTGGGGGTCCTCTAAGGAGCCCCCAGAGTGCATGAAATCATACAACCAGTGCTTTCAAAAGCCTTGGGTTATGATTCCAACATGTTTGATACTAAACATACCTATGTTTGGAGTTACCATTATGTAGCTGGGAATAGGTAGTGACCTATTTCAAGTACACGTGTAAAATGGCATCCCCGCACTCAGGAAGTCTGGGAAAATGGTCCTGGAGGTTGTGGGGGCACCTCTGCTAGTACAGGGGTGCCATCACACACAGTTACTCTGCACCCTGCCCTCAGGGCTGGAGGACCTGCTATAGGGGTGACATATAAGTGACCTGGTGCAGTGTAACTGGCAGTGAAAGGGTGCATGCACCTTTTCACCCAGGCTGCAATGGCAGTCCTGCAGAAGCCTTTGCATGGGCTCCCTATGGGTGGCAAAATAAATGCTGCAGCCCATAGGGATCTCCTGGAACCCCAATGCCCTGGGTACCTAAGTACCATATACTAGGGACTTATAAGGGGGCACCAGTATGCCAATTTTGGGTGAAATACTGGGTTACCAGTATGCAACAACCATAATTTAAGGAAGAGGGCATAACTACTGGGGTCCTGATTAGCAGGATCCCAGTAGACACACTGAAAACACACTGGCAAACAGGCCAAATGTGGGGGTAACCATGCTACAAGGTTAGCATCCACAATAATGATTTACAAGCTTTTATACACCGACTTTTACATGAATGACTCAAATAGTGAATCAAGAAGTCATTAGCTCATAGTATCTCTGCTTATGCCAACTTATGTACAATATCACAAATTCAAGTCAAGGTACTTTGACCGACGATATTTCGATCCTCTAGACAAGTATCAGGATCATCCTAAGCCTTCGTTAAGCTTGAGTTAAAAGGGTTACAGAGTGCTTGTAACCAAAACGGCTGAGATAAATCGGACTCACGTCTCATATGAGTGAGAAGGCAATCAATGGAGATCTGAATCTCTAATCATGCGCCAATGCCATAAAGTAGTAGTAGAGTGGAGTAGTGTCACAGTGTAATAGAGTGTCACAGAGTGGAGTGGCAGAGTGTTGTAGAGTGGAAAGGCATAAGGAAGAGTGAACTGGAGTAGAGTGAAGGTAAATAATGTGAAGTGGTATAGAGAAAGTTGGGTAGAGTGTTACAGTGAACATAGTACATTGTTGTATAGTGGAGTGGCATAGAGGGTTGTGCAGTGGCGTTGAGCGAGTATCGTAGATTGAAGTGGCATAGAGTGGTGTGGAGTGGCATATAGTGGAGTAAATTGGAATGGAGTGCGCATAGGGAGTTGTGTAGGGAGTTACAGAGTGGAGAAAGTGTTAGAGTTTAATGGAATAGAGTGTCAGAGTGTAGTATCATGAAGTGTAATGTCAGAGTGAAGTGTCATAGAGTGGAGTTGGGTGGTCTAGAGTGAAGTGGCATAGAGTACAGTGGTGCAAAGTAGATTGGTGTAGAGTGTAGTGGTGTAGAGTGCATTGGTTTTGAGTAAAGTGGTGTAGAGTGCATTGGCGAATACTGCACTGGTTTAGCGTACAGTGCAGTAGCGTAGAGTGGTGAAGAGTAGAGGGGAGAAGAGTGGAGTGGCACAGCATAGATTGCAGTGGTTCAGAGTGCTGTGTCATAGAGTGATGCATTGCATGGTAGAGTGGAGTGGTGCAAGGTAGAGTAGACTGGTGTAGAGTGCAGTGGTGGAGTGCAGTGATGCAGAGTAGAGTAGCATAGAGTGTAGTGGCATATAGTACACTGGTGTAGAGTGCAGTTAAGTGGCATATAGTTGAGCGGTGCAGAGTAGAGTGCCATGGTGCAGAGTAGAGAGGAGTATAGTTCAGTGGCAGAGTGCAGTGTTGCAGAGTAGAGTGTCATAAAGGGCAGTGCTGTTTAGTAGAGTGGCATAGAATGCAATGGTGTAGAGTGCAGTGATGTAGAGTGATGCAGAGTAGAGAAGAGTGGCGTAGAGTACAGTGGTGCAGAGTAGAATAGAGTGGCATAGAGTGCAGTGGCATGGAGTAGATTGCTGCAGAATACAGTATAGTGGTGAAGGGTAGATTGTTGCAGAGTGGAGCATAGTGATGTAGAGTGCAGTAGCGTAGCACGGTGCAGAGCAAATTGGAGTGGTGCAGGGTACATTGGCGTGGTGCAGGATAGATTAGACTGGCATAGCATAGAGTGGAGTTGCGTAGATTGCAGTGGCATAGAGGAGCTGATTTCAAAGTAGAGTGAAGTGCCCTACAGTGGAGTGGTGTAGAGTAGATTAGAGTGCAGTGGTGCAGAAAAGAGTGCAGTGGGACAGAGCACAGTGGCATTGAGTGCAGTGGTGCAGAGTAGAATGGCTTGGAGTTCAGTGGCAGAGAGTGCAATGTTGCAGATTAGAGGGTCACAGAGTACAGTGGTGTATTGTAGAGTGGCATAGAGTGCAGTGGCATAGAGTGCTGTGGCGCAGAGTACAGTGGCATTGAAAGCAGTGGAATATAGTGCTGTGGTGCAGAGTAGATTGGCATAGAGTGCAGTGGGATAGAGTGCATTGGTTTTGAGTAAAGTGGTGAACAGTGCACTGGCAGAGTGCAGGGGTGTAGTGTACAATGGTTAGAGGAGAATAGCATAGATTGCAGTGGCGTGGTGTAGAGTGGAGTGGAACAGCATAGATTGCACTGGCGTGGAGTAGCACAGAGTGGAGAAAAGTGGTGTAGGGTGCAGTGGCATAGGGTAGATTGTTTCACAGTAGAGTGAAGAAAAGATAGAGAAAAGATAATATACTTCAATATGCTGAAGTATGTAACGATACCAACAACATAAATAATAACGCTAGGCATAACGGCCCAAAATTAAATATGGCTTCTCCCTGTTAGCCACGCTGTAATCAAGCGCTTCATTACCTAGAAAACAAAACATTAAACATAAATGTTAGAAAAATACACCCTTCTAATAGCTAAATTGTTGTGTGAAAAGGTAAAATCTGGGCTCAATCTCGACTTCACTGTTTCACCAACTGGTGTGATCTTAGGCAAATACAAATATTGTGTGTCACAGAGTCTCCTTTCTAGCCTGCAGGTGTCAGGCTGAGTGGGACTCTGTTCCCTCTTTAGATTGTCCTCATTGTCTTGCAGCTCCTCTCGAAGGCGTCCTGCAGTGCTCCTCTCCAAGGCGGCAGCAGGTGATGCAGACAGTAATCATCCAAAACTCTTTTCTCCTCCTTGTGCCCTTTGTTCTTATGAGCACCCTTAATGCCCACAGCTGTGAACCAGACAACCAAAAGGGCAGAGGGCGCAGGGGGCCTCCGACTCACCTTCATTCTGTTACCATCAGATTGGAGGATGGTCAGTACAGGGCTATCATAAGTAGCGCTTTTGTGCGCTAATGGCCCTCTGAATAATTGATGAGAGAGGGAAAATTATTGTGTCCCTTTGTCCCCCCCACCTTCATCCCCCGTGTCCCCCACCCTCCAAAATCTGGGGGGGATACATCCCCGCATCCCCCACACTTCCTACGCCCATGCCCAAGTCCCACAACCCGGCGCCTTGTGAACAAGTGCGTTCATGCAGGGTACAGTCGTCTACCTGTTTTATGCAACTCTACTTTCTAAAGCACATATATTTGACTTGGAATTTCTCTCAGTTAGTGCATATGCCGCAGACAGCACGTCTCAGAAACAGAAAAGCAATCACTGCTTGTGTTTCCGAGCTGTTTGGGGACATTAGCCTTGGGGAACAGCGGTGTTGTTCTGAGTGCTTTGCATCCAGTGGGGAGCTTTGCTTTAGGAGCTGTGGGGCTAAGCCTGTGGCGCTCCTCTCGGTGTGGCCAGAACGAAGTCTGGCTGACCCTGGGGTTGTACTTCTTCAGGGGAGGGAGCAGATTTGCTCGATAGACCAGAGCGAGTTTAGACTGGACTGCGATGTAGACCAGAAGGTTAACAGCAGAAGGGGTAAGTTGCTACAACCATGCTTTGCTTCATTTTATGGATATTTGTATGTTTCAGGGCTGGGACACTATTGAATAATATATAGCCTAAGCTTTCATAATTGGTGAACCTCTTTCCTTCACCAGGGTGATGGAGTAATTTACTCTTTTGCCCTGACGGTGGTGCTGCCAACCAAATTTTGAAATGTCCACTGGCCTAGCGGACGGTTCAAGCACTGATAGGAACTGCCATCACAGCGGTTCATGCCAATGCATTGTAAGTTTGACAGGCAGCACAGTCAACATGATGGAGCTGTATGTCAAACTTGCAAGCTTTTTTTCTCTCAAAAATAAAAGTCTCAAAGCTTGATTTTTTTTTTTTTATTAAAAAAAAAACAGTGCCCCCGCGCCATAGGAGTTTTATTGCAATGATGAGGGGGGTCATTGAGCCCTTTTCAATGCCCATTACCACCTGTTTATAGGCAAACCTCAGATGCCCTTACTCCGTCAGGCCGTTGGCGGAGTTTGACCACGGAAAAGACGAAGTAGAGTCTGCTGTCATCAAACTATGGTCCATCTGAATTCTAATAGGATGGGCGGACAATTATTCTGGCATGGTGAGAACTCTGTCACTTTTGCAACAGAGTTCCCTCTCTGCCAATGTATAAATTGGGTCCTTAGTTTCTACCAATATAGGTTGTGTCTCAAGGTTGTTAAGGTTATATATATATATATTGAGTCCTGGTGGTTCATTCTTTTTCTGTTGAGCGAAACAGAAGGGAAGGAGAAATCCAAGAAGAGACATATATCCTCTTCTTCCTCAAATTATGATAGGCCCACCCTTGCAAGATGAAGGGCATCACCATCTTCTACAGACTCTTGTGAGCTGCCTGTCTTAATTTGAAAGTTTTCACTTCAGCTTCTTTAGCAGGCTCATCTCCATCAAATGTAGAATAAACTTCCACCTCATTTAGAAAGTATGTCAGAGGAGACAAGGTGCCAGCGACCCTGGGTCATATAAGAAAGAATCTACCACTCAATCTGAAGGTGAATGCTACAGTCGTCACCTTGATAGGAAGAACCTCTTTGAATCAAGAGTATTGCTCACTATTTGATTCAATGGATTAAAAAGTGGAAAACACATTGAACAAGGCCTTTGTGGAAGAAAATCTGTCTTTGTGAACATCTACGTATGCTATATATTCTGCCCAATCACTGGTAAAGGACTTTAATGAACTGGCAGTGGTGATTTAAGAGGAAACAGACTCCCTTGACCTACTGGTGTTGATGGTGCAACAGGCTAAATTCCTGGACATTTCTTCTGACTTTCTTCATTCCACAGTGACTTCTGGTGGTGCATTGTTGGCTGCTAGAATATCCCTCTTAATGAGGGATTGGAAAGTGGACACATAGGAGACGGTGGAGCTATTAAAGATACTCTTTGATGGTAA
This sequence comes from Pleurodeles waltl, assembly GCF_031143425.1. Classification (NCBI taxonomy): domain Eukaryota; kingdom Metazoa; phylum Chordata; class Amphibia; order Caudata; family Salamandridae; genus Pleurodeles; species Pleurodeles waltl. Next base: position 66,093,691 of record NC_090441.1, on the reverse strand, counting down.
AAGGCTTTTCAAGGACCAACTTGATAGCATGATCATCAAAGCTTTCAAAAACAGAAAGCATGGGTTACCATAAAATGGGAGGTCTTCAACCACCTCACAGAAATGTTGGGTTCCCTCATTGGGCGATTATCTAAAGAGAGATTATAAATCCTCATTTTACTGCAAGAAGTAATTCCAACCCAAGAAGACAGCAAATAAGAAGTATTTACATAACCAAGAAGGATCTTCCAAAAAGAGATCCTGCCATTTTTATTTACAACCCTCTGGCCCGGTTGAAGGAAGAATTGCGAAATTCAAAAATGCCTGGGAACAGGATGTCTCAGATTAGTCATCTCTGAGTGTTGTCACTAGAGGCTGTCAAATCAACTTTCCTGACTCTCATCCAGAGAAGGGTCTCATTTTCAGACCTGTGCCAAAGGGCCAAATCAAACGCAGTGACCTTTGATAGAGAATTTTAGACTTAATGGGAAAGAAGGACATTGTTCAAGTTCCCAGCACAGATTGTAGAAGGGAAACTTATTTCATCCTGTTCTTGTTCCAAAAGCCATGGGGATCGTTCGGGCCAGTGCCAGATCTGAAAAAGGTAAACTCTTGGGTGAGAATGTTGTATATCAAGATGGTGACTCTGCAATCCATCATTCCTATGGTGAATGTAGAGTGTGGAGGATTTTTAACCACAACAGACTTGGAAAACTCCTATCTCCATATGCACATCTTCAAGGGGGACCAAAGGTTCTCGCTCTTTGCTGTAGTAACTCATCATTATTAATTTGTCAGTACTTTGTCTCAGGTTAACATCTGTCCCCAAGAATGTTTAGAAAGACACTAGCCGATTAGTAGTCTTGTTACACCTGAATATTTGTTTTCTGCACCCCTTCTTAGATGACTGTCTCATCCAGGCATCATCAAGTGAACTGGTTATGGAGCAGATAGAAAGATGTCGGTCCTTGCTGAAAGATCACAGCGTTCTGATAAATTGTGAGAAATCTCCTTCACATGACAGGCTTCAATTTGGAGTGAGATTCTATATCAATCTAGCTCTAGTGATTCTTCCCCAACAGAGAGCAATCATGATTCACTACATATCCAAACTCTTCTGTCACAGAATGCTCCAAACATATCTTGTTGGCTTCCGATACAGGGAGATCTAGCAGCGACTGTGTTTCTGGTTCCCTGGGGTGGGTTTCATCTCCAGGGCTTAATGAGGCACATCCTGGTGAACTGGATTCCTCTTTCCCAGAGCTTATCTCAAAGGATGCTGCTATCACTAAAGGGTGTCCCTTTATTTGCTTTGGTGGTTGGACTCAATCTTCTGAAAGGGATCTCTTTGTCCTCCTCTGACCCCATTACTCAGGCTCAGGGGCTTGGCTGGATCTTCACCAATTTCAGAGCTTTGAGTCTCTTCCCCAGAGCTGGAGGTTTTCCACCTGGAGGGAATTTTAGGTGGTTCGGCAGGCCTTGAAAAGCCTTTGCTCACCAAGTGCCAGAAAGGGTTGTCTTGATCAGAACGGACAATATTACGACAAAGGCCTATATCAACAAGCATGGGGCTGGGGCACACCTGCTTCTCTGTAAAAAAGTGGCTGCTATATATGCCTCCTTTCCTACTTCCCAAAAGGGAGGTGATGTCATCTCTATTTCTTCTGCATGCTCTCTGAGGACCATTCGCCCCAATTGAGCACTCTTTGTTTGTTTCTCTACTGAACACTACAAAGTCAGGTTTACCACTAGATCATCTACCTCTTGAGATTTTGAGCAAACTCTCTCCCTGGCTCTTTCCACTGTGATTGCTCTCCTTCCTTCCTCATTATTGGACTTGGGCTTCTGGTTAGATGACACGCTTACAATGGACCAGCAAATCACTAAGATATTCTCCTCCTGTTTTGGAGTCCTGAGGTGGCTAAGAAAAATACTTTATCTCCTTCCTGATTCAGCCCAAAGGACAATGGTACAGCACTGTTCATTGTTAGGCTTGATTATTCCAACATTCTTTACTTGGGTGCATTGAAAATTGCACTTAGGCGCTTACAAGTTGTTCAGAATTCAACAGCTCCGCTGCTATATCATCTTCCTAAGCATTCCTTGGACATCTCATCTTCTTCTGGACCTACATTGGTCCCAATGAGCAAACAAGTCCAATTTAAGGCACTGTGCTATATGTTTAAAGCCCTGTCTAATTGTGGATGGACCCCCTACATTAGGTCATAGGTGTCGCCATACTGTCCGAATCGGTCTCTCCACTCTAGCAATCTAAATTTTGTGGGTGTCTCAAGGTTTTGCAAAGCGAGGCAAGGTTGACGCTCCTTTTTTTACCTGGGCCCCAAATTGTGAAATTCTTTGCCTACCTTGCTTAGGTCCTGTAAGTCTTTGGATAAGTTTAAGAATCCCCTAAAGACTTGGCTGTTCTAATCTACTTCATCCCCTTCTTTTATACCATTATGGGGAAACCCCTTTGTGGTAGTCACGCACTTTATAAATCTGCATAATAATAATACAGATATGAATACTAATAATAATAAAAAGTGTGTCAGACAGGATTTTCTGGTGGAGAGAGAAGAGAGTTGGGGCAATCTCTGTGATTTCCATAAAGGGGATAGTGACAGCACCGCAGACCATTTCAACAAACTACTGCCTTCATCATGTGATCTTTTCTCATATTGTCCAGAGATGGGTTCTCTTGTAACAGATCTCTTTACCTCAAGGGTGAATTTATCAGTGGACATATTTTGTTCCTTGAACAGCGTCCCTTTCCTTTCCTACATTCTCAAAAGTCTTCTCACAGTCAGGGAGGATGGAGCTTTAGTGATCCCGATAGTGCTAACATGGCCCACTGGAGCTTGTCTTCTCTCCTTTCATCCATTAGGATATCCAGGAGAGAAGTGGACTTTTCCAAGCAGCCCCTGCCCTTGCAGTATCCAATCCTTCAGCAAGAGGTTTTGGGCAGGCTCAGTCTAGCAACATGGAGGTTGAGATGTTAGGTAGGAGGAAGAGGGGTGTTTCTGACAGTTTAACCTCCAACGTGTAGGCCTCTAGGAGGTTCTTCAGTCATACTCTAGGTATTGGGGGCCTTAAGTAAGGGGTGAGATTTGAAAGCTCTTGATCCCTCTACAGCAGATTTGTTTCAGATGATGTCCTTTTTGCAAGATGGGACCACTCTGGGTCTGAAGATTGTCACATTAAAAATTAAATGGGAAGCTATCAGAGCCTTCAAGAGTTCTTGAGGCAACATGGCTGACAATGAAGTTCTTGTGGTGTCCTTTTTAAAGGGTTTGAACAAGATCAATCAATTGACTCCTCACCAGTTTCCCAGCTGGGATCTTTTATTGGTTCTTGAAACTTTGAAAGATCCTCCTTTTGAGCCTTTAGACAGTGTAGATTGTAATACCTTAACTTTAAAAAAACTACTTCATAGTAGCTATCACATCTGCAGGAATGTTGGGTGAGGTAAGGGGCTTGTCTTGCAAACACCCGTTTTGTTGACCGCATGATTCTGGGACCTCTCCCCTCATTTGTCCCTAAGATTGATTTCTCACTTCATAGGGGACAGGAAGTGATTTTGCCACAGATTTATGCTTCCCTAAAAACGGTGAACAGATCAAACTCCATAATCTGGACATAAGCAAAGCCCTCTTTACTTACTTCGAGCATACATCTGAATCCATTTTTAATTTTGGCCCAGCTAAGAAATGTTACAAGTCTCCAGAGCCTCTCTAAATCGTTAGATTAGAACCTTCATTGCTTTGCCTTGTAGGCAGCCTGCCTGGCTTTGGTGGCAGGAATCCAGGGTAGATCCATCATGGATCTGTAAACCTGAATGGCTCAGGTGCAGGGAGGTTCTAATTCTGAAATGTATAGAACAGTCCTTAGGCTTCCCCTTTAACCCTTGTCAACCACTGCAGGCTTTTTCAGGAAGTGGAGATGATTGATCTTTGTAGCTCAAGAGCATTGTCGTCTACAAAGCAACAGAGACCAGATTTCTATAGATGTGTTGGATTCACTAACAAACTTATTTCGCATGCAATCGAAATTATCCTGGCTTTGCTTTATACATCTCAAACTGTAAGGATACGAAGCGAGGGAGGGAACAAAGCGGTAATGCCCTGAATACTTATCAGAAATGGCAAACCCTTAGTCCTAATTCCTTGCTTTGGTCCCTTACTTCAGTCCATTCCTCCGAGTCAATGCAGGCCAACTAGGCATGGTGAATTATGTACTCCTGCAGGAGGAATGGAGGGAGTAGGGGCGTTTTATCTTATTAAACGTTTTGTGGTCAGTTGTCTGGGGAGGCAGTACTGCTTCGAATTGTAAGTAATCAAAGCGAGGGATTAGGACTCAAAGTAATGTGATTACCTATAAGTAATCATGTCATTATTTTTGCTATAATACACTGAGGACGCCAGCAACCTTCAAAGAAAGTTTTTTAATGAATGTTGCATGAAACAAACACAACATTTCTCTGCAAAATGTCTGCATTAGACTCACACATCACACACATAAAAGGAAAACGGTATTTAAAATAAACTGTTTAAGAAATATTCCAGGTCATCATGGCAAGACTCTGCAGAACTGAACTGGCTCTATCATGGGTCCCCTGAAAAGGACGGAATTCTGGGCCAGAGCCCACTTGCCTGTGCCTTAATACGTCTCTGACCTTCCGTAGTGATGGACACCATCTTTCATCTTCCTTACTTCACCTTGGGCCTATCCCAGCCCTTTTGCGCCCACGCCACGTGATCCTGGATTCACCGTGGTCTTAAGTTCCTCACATTACACAGCTGTAATTGTGCGATGACAATAATTGTTCCGCTGCCGTTTGCTTTGAATAAAGAGAACATGGAGGGTTTTCCCCGCGCAATTTAAACCTCTTGCGATTATTGAAAGAAAAAAATATAACCTGCATAAAGTTTGAGGTTTTGGTATTTTTCTCCGGCTCCCACGTCGCCGTAATCAAGCGAACACAGAATGAATGTCTCAGCGTCCTCCTCAGCGCAGAGTAATGTCTCTCGAGCTTTCTTGCCCTCACAGAACTCATTAAAACAATTATCCCACGCACGGGCTAACAACCTCTTTTCCAGGTTTTTGTCTTGTACAGTAATCCCATGCGAGTTTTCCCTCCTTTTTGTTCTGGGCGAAAAGGTTTATATTTTATTTTAATTTTGAAATGCTAGGAGGAGGGAAGGTTTTAAGCCAAAGACCCCTTTTTTCAATTATTCACTAAATTTGCCATTTACGGAGAGCGAACAGGGCTGAAGGTGCAATTATCCAGCAATTCCGAGGGATCCAGCATGGCCAATTATCATCCTCACCAAGAAGAAAAGTTAATTAAAAGCACAATATTAGGACGGCCCCGGTAGGAGGCTGCGGGAGGGAGTAAGGGAGCTTGTTGGTTTGCTGGTGAAGATCGTAGCGCTCCGCCTACGATCTGCGGGGGACAAGAAAATAAAGTCAAACCATGTGAACATGTACATGAATCCCAGGCGTAGATGCTGTAAACTTTGCCGCAATGGAAGCAAAGCAATAATTCTCCAGACAAAACAGGCCATAAATGCAGGCCCTCCTTTCCTGCACGTGGGATTCGTATGACTGCAGCATGTGCACTGCCAGCTGAGCACAGGGCATGACATCTGCTTGGAGGAAACCAAGGGTGCCCTAAAAGTTGACGAGGGATCTCACTGGCTGTGGCAAATGCACCTGGGATTTTATAGCAGGAGCTTTTTCAAGTTGAGAGCTGGTCTCGCGAGACAGCGGAGGAACACTTGCACGTCCTGTCTGTGCGAGCGCCATGTTGTACGTGTATCCAGCCCAGCATGTCTAGCATGGGCGGCTCCTCCATAAGGGCGGAGGAGCGTCACCCCCCTGCCAGCAGCGGCAACTGCAAACCTGTTCCACAAAAACAATAAAAAACGTTGTTTATTATCGTTTTTTGGGAAAAGGGGAGACCACGGGGGTGACGAGCAATGAGGGGGGGTGTTCTGCACTCCCCCTCAGAGCTCATGTACGTTTGGCCGGCCGTCTCGAGCCGGCCAAACACACATGCACACAGGGCTCTCCCCAGGGCTGGAGAGAGCATGCACAGGCTCTCAGTCTGCCTGGGAGCACCCTGGCTGCGTGCTCCCAACCAATCCTGACGCTGCTCTGAGAAGCATAAGGATTGGCACAGGGCAGGCTGTGAGCCTGTGCCTGCAGGCAGAAAAGAGGAGCAGCGCAGTTCTGGCAGCGGCGGCTGCATAGGTAGGTTTTAAACATTTAAAAAAAAAAACGTAATTCACCATTCCCCTGTTAATCCCCGCTCCCTCCCCCTGCACGCCACCCAGCACCTTCAGCGATGCACGAGCCGCGACTGATATCTAGTAATGATGTGACACCGATGAGATCCAAAGGGACACAAGGAAGAGGCAGTCTGGACTGTGGCCTCTTTGAGTCCACCATGGGGTCAGGGCTGGGTTCAGTGATGGTGGTACCCGGTGCAACAATCTTTTTTGCCCCTTTCCCATGAATTCACGGATTCCCTCACAATCATCCTCTGACAGGTCCTTTCATCTCTCCATAGGCCCTCTCTCTCATGCATTCAATTTGCTTTGTAGCTCTACTCATACAAGGGTGTCAGAGAACTTTACATTTCACACACATTATACAGAAACAATTAATAATACATGTATAAATCATTCTATAGGGAATTTTGCAAAAGACATTGAGTCTTGGTCCACCTAATTGAAATCAATTGAACTATATTTTTAGATTACAGTAGTTTATATAAGTTACACTGATGTGAAATAGGATTAAACAATGGCCCTGAATACACAGAGTCTTCTATTCACACATACAGTCTGATTCTGTTGTGCTGTATATTGAATAAGATTGTCTGGACTATCAGCCTACTTTGGGCTGACTCCAGTGGTTTACTTATAAAAACAAAGTAAGTGTCAGGTCCCAACTTACTTCTTAGTTTGCACCACAGCTCACACTACCCACTGCACCTGTTAGGGGTCCAAATGTCAGTTCAGTGCTACCTGATACAAGTGTGACATTTGTTTTACTAATCCAGGCAATATCGAGCTGTAAGAATTGACTATATATGCTAGTTCATAATGATTTTTTAAGTATATGAAACTGTGAAACTTTTGGCTTTTGTTAGAAAAACCACAAACAGTACGACCTTGTTGTAGAGTGTTATACTTAGGTGCAGATTTTATAAATAAGTGCTAGTGCTGAGCAGCAGAAAACACTGGCACAAATTAGCCTTTGGCTGACACCTTGCTGTGGTTTTATATTCGGAGGTATGCAGTTTCATGCATGGGCCACAAGGGGCTGGAGTTTTTTGGCGCAGGATTCAACAGTAGCAAATAGTGAGGTCTTTGAATACAGAAAAATGTGATACTTACTACACTAATTTCAAACACAGCCTTAGCAATATTCATCACTCCTCAGGCAATACAGCATGCAAGAAAGACCAGAGAGCAAGACCAAAAGACTACTGCTTTATTGACATAGGTGTGCAGTTAGTCTCAAAACATTACATAGATAACAATAACTCTGCCTCACTAATGCATATAAAACCTAATCCCTCCCACACTTAATCCTCCTGCTAACCATGACAAACGTTCCCAATCGAACAACCTCAACATCCACGCCTTTCAGAGATCCTTCCAACCACTGTCCATCCAACCTGCCCCAAATAGGTCCCATGCATTGATGTCCTCTGGTGACTCCAAAGCCTTCTGCCCTCTCTTCACCCAGTAAATTCCTGTCCAGGCACTTTTTGGTCTTCTTCTCCTTTGACAGTTCTGCTTATCAGACTGTCGCCCAACAGCCACAAAGCATAACCTCGACCACTAATTCTGACTGTCACTCCCAACAGTCATGTAACCAGCTCATAGTATTTACTGTTCAAAAAGCACAAATGAACCCCATCATGCGTATATAATGAAGATTCCTTATCAAAAAAGTTCTCATGCTGAAAAGCCGTTCTGCTTTGTCCCGCACAAAATCACCTCAGGAACCTATTGGCCTTTCTTCAAGCCCTCTATGCACATTGTGTTTTGTGCCTCTCTCCATACCCATGTCAGAGATGGTCGGAGTTCCGTCCAGATGACATGAGCCCGTGACCAAGAACTTGCAATCAACGTCACGTCTTCCTCCATGCATTAAAAAAAATCCAAACCTGAAATCTGTTCCAAATTCTTTTTCTCCTATGACTAGCATGATTAACAACATGTTTGGACACACATGAGATAATACTAATTCCAACAGCCACAGCAACAATTGTTTCCACTGCCTCCCACTCTTACCCCAGCATTTAACTTCAGAACAATATGACCGAATGCCTAGCCCCAAGACAAAATGCCTCTTCTTCACCTGTTTCTACGAATAAAAGAATGACCAACGATTCAAATGGTAAATAATGCAATCCAAGGCCCTGCAGTAGAACCTGAAAAGACATGAGACAATTTAGAACTCACAAGCAAGTGTCGTACGACTCTCACCATCGAGGTAAGACTGCTGCTTCTGGGCGGCAGCACCGATGCATGTGGAGGACTGGGTCGATCCCACACCATCTGGCAGCTGTCGATCTAACCCTCCTGGTAGCTATCAGCACCTCACCCAAACCCAGAGAGTAAAGGTGATTTGTGGCAGCCTGCATGACACTCTGACTCTTCAGGGAAGTCCTGGTAGAACAGATCTTACCCCTTTATCTCAGTAACATAAGTCTCAGACATATAAAGACAAACAGTTGCAGAATGTGCTTCAATATATTTTATTGAAACAACTGCGTTCTATGTAAAAAAGCATGTACTGTGATTTTAGGAAAATGAAACGCAATACAATTATCATTGTGATCATGAGCCTGAAACAAATAAAATGTCTGGCATTCTGTCACATTAGTGAATCTAAAATCCTTATCTACACTTCTAGGATCTACATGGGAGCATAGAGTGATAGCCCTTCCCTGCCCTTACTTAGGGGCAGATTTACAAGAAAGTGGTGCATCGGTCCCTATGCGCCACTTTTCTTGTGTCCCCCTTTCCCCTCCAACGACACCATGGTTGCATCGTATTTACAGTACAGCGCACCATGGAGGTCATTACTGCATCAAAATGTTTGATGCTGTTTTGGTGCTTTGCTGCACAAGTGCCAAAAATGTTGGTGCTAGTGCAGCAAAGCACAGGGAGGCCTATATATTATTATGGGTACATCCCTTTAACACCTGCCCTGAGCAGGCATTAAAAATTATGGAAGAAATGGCACAGTGAAATCTTATACATTTTTTGGGCCTCCCTGCATGGGAACGTCCCCCTTGCATACATTATGCCTATTGCAGGCATAAAGTGGTGCAAGGGGTTGCGAAGTGGAGCAATGCATGCATTGTGCCACATTGTAAATAAGGCGCTGAGGAATAGCCCCTTAATGCCGCATTAGCATAATAAAAATGATGCTAAGGCAGCATTAAGGTGGTGCAAGGGGCTTGTAAATCTGCCACCTAGTCTCTGAAAGGAAGCCCCTGTCCCATACCTGAATAATAAGCAGGGGTCTGCCTATGATTTGCGCGCAGTCCTCCCAAGTGGCTGGAGTGATGAGACCAAGTTCAGCAAAGGTGCAACAACATGGTACAGCGTAAGATAGATGGCTGGAATGCCCCCTCTAACCTTATTTTGCCATTTTGATGTTTTTTATAATAAAACGTGTTGGTCTGAGAGCCGTCCTGATGTGATAATGTGTCTTTTCAGTGTAAGGTGGGCCTATTACTTAGCTAAAATCAAAACCAACAGGTCCACTGATATTGCTTCCCTACCTCACGATGACCTGCCCTGCTCCTCTTCCAAACCCTTTAAAATACAACTGCTAGGTTCGCCCTTTGATGGCACATAACCCCAGACCAGTTAGCTGTAAAAGGCAATAATGGCTAATTTGCTTGCTATAGTCATATCAGGCAAACCTTTATCAATCAGCTACAATATATGATGCCACATCTTTGTGCCTTGCCGCCATTGCCATCATAACCTGTCCACCATCTTCCCCCTGCAATTAATTAATTGTAACCTCTTGCTGAAGAGGGTGCTAAAGACTGGTCAGTAAGCTAAATAATTCTTTGTCTCCTAGTGCCCAGACCTCTAATGGTACTTCTGTCTTCTGAACATCTGCTCCCGGTGTACAATTAGTCTATGCCACAGTGAACAGGACAAAGCATCTCCTATGTTCTTGTTCACACGTGGCACGTCTTGCTCTAAATTCAGTGTTGAACAACCTATCATAAACCTCTGTAGCATGCAGCAATCTCATGTCTCTAACATTTTGTCCATTAAAGAGTTGAAGAATATTCTGATTTTCTACATGAAAAGCAATTTTGTTGTTAGCCAATTCTTGGCCTCACAGTGATAAGGCCGCCAATAGAAACAAAAATTCCAGAAAGGCTAGTCTGCATGCCTGTTGTGGCTCAGTCCGAGGCCAACATTGAGAACACCACCTGCCATCAAAGAACAAGGCAAAGCCACCTGCACCTGAATATGTTCGATTGTCCACAGAATTATCTTCCAGGGACCACAAGGTAACACCATTGAAATGTTCTAGAAAAAAATCAGCAACGTTTCTAAATCTGCAGTAACTGCTGATGAATTGTGAATTCTGTGATGTGGTAATGTATCACCAGATAGAGCAAACCCCAACCATCTGCAGAAAGTTATCCTTGCTCTCACTACTCTGCATGCAAAGTTTAGATAACCTAGCAGCTTTTGCATCTTTCTAAACTCCAATTTTTTTCAGAAATGGCCTCTTCTAATAATTTTGTCAATTTTTGAACTTTTGCGTGTGGCAGACAAGTCACCATAACCAACCATGTCAATTTCAATCGGTCTTTCTTTCATTTCTGAGGCTAAGGGGGCATTCAAAGCGTCTGTCAACAACTCAAACTCCCTACATGCTCTAGCATATTTGTAAGACTGGCATGCCCCACAAACAGGAATAGTCCATGTAATGAATAACTCCACAATGTCATTTTTTCGAGGGAAAGCCCCACTGTATAAAGCAACTACAACTCTAGAATAGTTTACATGATATGGATCACCCCATGGTTAACTCCTTATCTACAAAAAAATGGCTTTAAAAAAATATTTCTAGAAGCTCAAAGTATAATGAATTCACAAACTGTAACCTGAATGCTGACTTAATGTTGCTAAGAGTGCACCCTCACTATTAATCCTAATCAAGCAAGAGGCCACCTCCACTGAAGCAAATTGCACAGCCATGTCTTCCCTTACAATGAAACCATTCACCAACTTCCCTCCGGGCCATAACAGGCTGTATCTTGAAGACTGCATAATCCTGAGGCAAACTGTGCCTACAATTTAAGACACTGTTCATTACCAACTTGGGATCTTCACGTTTTGTTCTCTCCATCCTCAATTATACTACCAGGGATACATATCCTCATTACCTGATTGGACTACATATTTCTGTGTGCTGTGGTCACATTGTTTTTGTTTTTAGGGGATGAATCATGCAAAATTCACCTGCCATCTTCTTAGGGAGCATGATGCTTAATGGAGAGACCAGTGTTAAAAGGACCCACCATTTTGCCATCCTTCACTTCTATCCAAACCTTGTCCCTTAAATGTGTGGCATTTGCTTGTCCGATTTGAGATTTTCAGTGAAACAGTGTGCTCCAGGGCCTTGGTAATCTATGTGAAAACCCTCTTTAAAACCTCAAGGTAGCTGTGATGCATTCTATTTGTTAGGAAAATAAGCCAGGCACTTTTGCAGGATATATCATTTAACTGGGGAAAAAGCCCTTCTTGCCAAATTGTTGTCCACCTTTTCCCCACCTTTGTGTTGCCTGTCCTGTAGCTGTGGGATCCCCAACCACTAAAGAATAGGGTGTTGTCCCCCACCACATGAGCACTCTTACTTGCACCTGCATGGATCTTTAATGCAATAACCCCAGTTAAATCTGCAAGAAGGTCTGGAGTTAAATCCTTGTCCTCTGCGTGTCACTCCCACCCACTCAAAGTTGGTACACCCTATTAGGGGCCTATAAGGGACCAGCAAACCACTGGCTGTGACTAATTACATGGCTGGTCTAGTATGTGCCATTACATACAGCCATGACTCATCACCCAGTTCCCCCTATAGCTTATCAGAAAAAATACTCAACATAACCTTGAACTCCTCATCATAACTATACCATGCTAGACCTCTGAAGTCCATCTGTGCCTTCCATACAATAGCTATATGCTTAATAGTGGCTACCACCCTCTCTGGGAAATTTTCACAATACACACTCTCAAATATTAAAAATTCTGGTGTCCATGTATCCGCTATAATTGGTAACCATGGCCTACGGGCAAGTCCCCATGCCTTTTCTTTCAACCCCTACTTCATCAGTACCACCCTATGCAGCAACTTAAAGACACTGATAAAAACTTTCCATTTTTTTCTTTTGTAGTGTTAGATAAATGAGCTCCTAGAGGTATTGATATAAATGTGTATGGCAATAACTTCTTGTAGTCAGCCCTTCTTTCTTGTCTTCAACTGTTTCTTTGACATAATAGTTGTCCTTATCTATAACCTGCACCTAGTCATCTTTCCCTGATGGCCCTGCCACATCGTTCTTCCCCCCTTTATCTTTCCCAGTCCGCTGAGCATTCTCCCCTTTCAGAAATTCTGTGTGAAGTACTCCACACGCATCACCCATACCAACTGACTTGTGACCCATCCCACCCTCTTTGGGAACCTGTCAATCCCCAATAAACCTTCCCTCACCACAACAGAACTAATTTTACCCCCTTTTTTTATTTCCTCTCACAATGCCTTCAAAGTGGGCCACCTTTTCCCCTTTTCTACCCACTTGGTAGCAATTACACCTCTCTCCTCTCTGTATCACCAACTGTGCCAGCTACCTTTTTTTCACACACTGTGGCCATCCTCACCATGCCAGCACCAGGTGCTCTGTGTTCTGAAACATAAAATGCTGTTCCCCATCATTAGAAAAATCATCCATCTCTTTCTCAGAGCCATTTCTCAGATCACTGTTCACTTTGTCTTTCATTTGTACCCATTGTGGTGGTTCCCTCCTCAACCAGTTCCTCCTCATCTGCCTCATAGTCAAGTTTAAGCAACTCCTCTCCTGCAATCTGCTGAACTGACCAAAAGCCACTTACATCCAGTCTCTCCTCCTCACTTACTTCAGCATCACACTAATTTCAATCAATCCTAAAGTCCTTTAATGCCTTTTTTGGTGATGGATGCTCTTCCGGTCTTGGAAGAGCTGCATTCTGCCATGCCCTCCCTTTGGACCAGCACTCACTATTTGTTTCAGCCCTGAGCAGGTACTACTGCAGTCCCTCAAGTCGCCCCATTTTGGGAGGGCTGTGGTCCTTTCCAGGTGGGGATTACCCTAACTTGCCCTATCAGACAGTCATGGTTCGCTAGTCGCAAAAGGGGCGGGGCAGCACGTGGTGTGGACACATTATGTAAAAAAAAAAAATTGAAAACACTTACCTTCTCCGCCGCCGCGTCGTGCCACTCCTCTGCTTTGTCGCTGGTGCTGCAGGCACAGGCTCCCAGCCTGCCCTTTGGCCAATCTTGACGCTGCTCAAAACAGTGTCAGGATTGGTTGGGAGCATCCAGCTAGAGCGCTCCCAGGCAGACTGTGAGCCTGCGCAGGCTCCCTCCAGCCCGGCAACTGTGTTGCTGGGCTGGAGAGAGACCTGTGGAGACGGCGGGCCAAACGCACATGCGCTCTGAGGGAAGTGCTCTGTGCACCCCTCTCAAGTGCTCATCACCCAAATGCCCCACCCCTTTTCAAGAAAACAATAATAGGCACCATTTATTATCGTTTTCTTGAAAAGGTTTTGCAACTGCCGCTGCTGGCAGGGGCAATGCTCCTCCACCCTAATGGAAGAGCCGCCCCTGGTATCAGATCCTTTGCCTGATCTTCTGATGGTATCCACACTAACTCTCCTCTTTTTGTCCCTATTTCCACACTCTACTACCCATACCTCCGTACACGCTTACAGGACCACAACGAACTGCAAGTGAGGTCAGCAGACCCCATGTCATGAATGTTCAGCCACCCTCCTGCTCCGTGCACAAACCAGCCAATGCAGGGGCCTCCTGTGCCCTGGAGTGCACTAACGCCTGATGACTCTGGCGGGAGAAGCGCAGGCCTCTCTCCTCCCAGATTCCCATTGGCAGTCCCAACTAGTAAGCCCGTGAAGCAAGAAAGAAAAAAGCAAACTAAGAACACAAAGTAATAAATCAAGAAAAACACTATGACAGCATTACTCCTATTCATAGAATAATTTAAAAGGAAACAACAAGAAAATGTTGATCACGTCTTACAATTTCCCAATATCCTTCTCCCTGAGCATAAACAGAACAGAATCTGAAATAACATTTTTATTATGGAGTGTAAGATGTTTATTTCGAATGACTACCTCAAAAAATGGATCAGATTTTGTGCTTGCCTATATATGTTTTGCTGTGCTAATCTGGCCGGACGCCAATGTCCTTAGTGTTCTGAGTCTACTGTCACAGTTGGGTAAATGCTAGACAACTGCCATTACTCACACATACAAACTATCCTGTGCTTCTAAGTCCTACACTATCCACAGTGTGTGAGAAGGTCATTCGTGGAGCAGTAGTCTGGTTTGTTGATGCCTATATAATGATGATCCTGAGTTTTGGAATGGTGACGAGCAGACACTAATAGAGATTCAGTGTTTTCAGTAAAGGATTTTCATGACACATTATTGGACCAAGTACACCTTCTGGTCACTGGCCACTGCTTATTGGCCAGTGTCCTTCCACTAGCTACTTCACTGTGCTGGCAGGTACTTTTTTTATTTACAAATGAGCACTCCATCTGCACCATCATCCTCCTCCCACTCTTGGTTGTGTTTTTGTTTTGCCCATCGTCTGCACTGTCTGTGGGCTCCTAACATCCCACCCTCCTCCGTGTTCCGAGTTCCCACTCCCCATGCGGTCTGTAGCTTAATCTGGGCCATTACAGCCTCACTGAAGCATATCAGGGTGAATGACTGGAATACATTTGAACACATCTACTATGCGCAGCAATTTCAGTGAAAACTTATATTATTGTACTTGCCCTCACTCGCAGTTCGGGACAGCACGCTTCACAGTTATGGGCATTACAGGAGCTGTATTTCTGGAGTCAGGTGTAGTCACAAAATTCTGTGATTATTGTAATTAGTGGGTGTCTCAATTTTTAAAAACTACATTTCCCGGCTATTTCTGACAGCGGCTTCTCGTTGTCCATACAAGCTTGTCAGGCTCACAGGGAGGGCAGCTCTGCGGAGTGTGTGCAAGTCCTGAATGGTTTAATGGTGGTCAGACTTGCCATCCATTGGCGGCAGTTACATGACACCCCACTAGGGTAGGCTGCACTGGGGAAGTGGAAAAGACCGGTTGGTGTCAGGCTATACACTTGCACCCATAGAAGACACCAAGGTGGCGGTGGCCAGGGCGCAAGTCAGGTTGTGGAGGTTGTGGAGCTGAACAACACCACCACGGAGCTGGGTGCAAATGGGGTACAGAGCTTTCTGGACTTAGGGGCACTTTCTAGCTCGGAAAGCATTTACAAGTTTTAGGCCCTCATTATGAACACATCGGTTTTCACGGCCGTGTTCAGGCCGGCGGTCATTCTACTGACGGCCAGCCCCCCTGGGGCCCTGCCGGACATATAATAAACATTCTGCTGGGCCGGCGGGTGGAAACATTGTTTCCGCCCGACGGCCCAGCAGAATGCCTGGCCGGGACATTGCCAGAGGCTCCACATGGAGCTGCCATCAATACCTCTGTGCAGCGGGTGCAGCTGCACTCGTCGCGCAGATCACTGCCCGTAATTCGGGCAGTGACCTGCGCGATGGGGCACTGCACAGGGACCCCTGCACTACCTATGCCAAGTGCATGGGCAGTGCAGGGGCCCCCAGGGGAGAAAGGCCTGAGGACATGGGCTCATTATCTGAGGGGCAGCAGTGCTGCCCTGTCGGATAATGCTGCCGTCCACTGTCAGGCTGCCTGTCGGAGGCAGCCCGAAGGTGTGTGAGGGCCGCCTATGTCAGCCCTCACGCTGTTCATTATAAGGCGGTTCAGCCCGCTATGCCGGTGGAGGGCTTTTCAGCCGCCGCCGGCATGGCGGGCTGAACCGCCGGGGTTCATAATGACCCCCTTAATTTGTTCCTGTGATGTTAAGATGTTGGTCCATGTTGCACCTTCCATTTATATGCTTTGAGGGGATACTGTGAGGTTGTCAGAGTTTTAAATGCTGTCTTTTCAAGGGCCGTGATGCCAGGGAAGGTCTCTAATGGCTGCAGCATGTCTTATGCCACCCTGGGGACCCCGCACTCAGCACATGCACACTGCCTCACAGCTTGTGTGTGCTGGTGGGGAGAAAATGACTAAGTCGACATGGCACTCCCCTCGGAGTGCCATGCCCACCACACACTGCCTGTGGCATAGGTAAGTCACCCCTCTAGCAGGCCTTACAGCCCTAAGGCAGGGTGCACTATACCACAGGTGAGGGCATATGTGCACGAGCACTATGCCCATATAATGTCTAAGCAAAACCATAGACATTGTAAGTGCAGGGTAGGCATAAAGAGTATACGGTCTGGGAGTTTGTCAAACACGAACTCCACAGGTCCATAATGGCTACACTGAAATCTGGGAAGTGTGGTATCAAACTTCTCAGCACAATAAATACACACTGATGCCAGTGAGGGATTTATTGTAAAATGCACCCAGAGAGTATCTTAGAGATGCCCCCTGAATACCAGTCCGACTCCTAGTGCTAGGCTGACCAGTTTCTGCCAACCTGCCACAACCAGATGAGTTTCTGGCCACATGGGGAGAGTGCCTTTGTCACTCTGTGGCCAGGAACAAAGCCTGTACTGGGTGGAGGTGCTTCTCACCTCCCCCTGCAGGAGCTGTAACACCTGGCAGTAAGCCTCAAAGGCTCATGCCTTTTGTTACAGCACCCCGGGGCATCCCAGCTAGTGGAGATGCCTGCCCCTCCGTCCACTGCCCCCACTTTTGGCGGCAAGGCAGGAGAGGATAATGAGGAAAACAAGGAGGAGTCACCCACCAGTCAGGACATCCCCTAAGGTGTACTGAGCTGAGGTGACCCCTGCCTTTAGAAATCCTCCATCTTGAGTTCGCAGGATTCCCCCAATAGGATTAGGGATGGGCCCTTCCCCTCAGGGAGGAGGCACAAAGAGGGTGTAGCCACCCTCCTGGATAGTAGCCATTGGCTACTGCCCTCCTGACCTAAACACACCCCTACATTTAGTATTTAGGGGCGACCCAGAAACCAGGAAATCAGATTCCTGCAACCTACACAAAGAAGAAGGACTGCTGACCTGAAAGCCCTGCAGAGATGGAGACGACAACTGACTTGGCCCCAGTCCTACCGGCCTGTCTCCAGACTCAAAGAACCTGCACAGCAACGCATCCAACAGGGACCAGCGACCTCTGAGGATTCAGAGGACTTCGCTGAACCCGAAGGACCAAGAAACTCCCTAGAACAGCGGCACTGTTCACCAACAGAAACATCTTTGCAACAAAGAAGCAACTTTTAAAGAACTCACTCTTCCCGCCGAAAGCGTGAGACTTCACACTCTGCACCCGACACCCCCGGCTCGAACTCCAGAGAACCAACACTGCAGAGAGGACTCCCAGGTGACTGCAACTTCGTGAGTAACCTGAGACGACCCCCCTGCGCCTTCACAGCGACGCCTGCAGTGAGGATCCAGAGGCTCCCCCTGATCGTGACTGCCTGGTAACAAAGAACCCGATGCCTGGACCAAGCACTGCACCCGCAGCCCCCAGGACCAAAAGGGACCAACCTCTAGTGCAGGAGTGACCAGCAGGCAGCCTTCTTCCTAGCCCAGTCTGTGGCTGGCCCGAGAAGCCCCCCTGTGCCCTGCCTGCACCGCCTAAGTGACCCCCGGGTCCCTTCATTGCTTTCAATAGCAAACCCGACGCTAACTTTGCACACTGCACCCAGTCGCCCCTGTGTGGCTGAGGGTGTGTTTTGTGTGCCTGTTTGTGTCCTCCCCAGTGCTCTACAAAAAATCCCTGGTCTGCTCCCCGATGACGCAGGTACTTACCTGCCGGCAGCCCGGAACCGGAGCACCCCTGTTCTCCATAGGCGCCTATGTGTTTTGGGCCCTCCTTTGACCTCTGCACCTGACCGGACCTGTGTTTTTGATGCAGTGACTTTGGGGTTGCCTTGAACCCCCAACGGTGGGCTGCCTATGCCCAGGGGACTGACTGTGTAAGTGCTTTATTTACCTGCAAAAACTAACCAAACTTACCTCCCCCAGGAACAGTTGATTTTTGCACTGTGTCCACTTTTAAAATAGCTTATTGCTATTTTAACCTATACTGTGTGTACTACTGCTTTAATTCAAAGTTCCTTACTTACCTGTGTGGAGTACCTTGCATATTATGTATTTACTTCAAATCTTGAATCTTGTGGTTCTAAAATAAATTAAGAAAATATATTTTTCTATATAAAAACTATTGGCCTGGAGTTAATTCTTTGAGTGTGTGTTCCTCATTTATTGCCTGTGTGTGTTCAACAAATGCTTAACACTACCCTTTGATGAGACAACTGCTCGACCACACTACCACAAAATAGAGCATTAGTATTATCTAATGTTGCCACTATCAATCTCTCAGGGTAACCCTTGGACTCTGTGCACACTATCTCTCACTTTGAGATAGCATATACAGAGCCAACTTCCTACAGTCATAGTGATCTTTTTCTTGCTTTAAGCAATGTTGCACAGCAGCTTGACTGCAATCCAACATGTAAAAAAACACTGACAAAGACAATAGATTTTGCATAGGCGAAACCTATTGGCCCTACCAAAGCTTGTTAGTATATAGGTCACTTGCAGCCCTTTTTTTAATGTTTTAAAATACTCTGGAAAATCCAACATGGGACACCAGGCCAGAGCAATCATTAGCAATAAATTGCACTAGTCCAACAGGCATATATAGAAACTTACCCAACCATATGTCTCCCATCTCTAGTTTCTAACCCAAGCCTGCAGCCAGACTAGAAGAGAGGAGACAGGCAATACAATATAATGCAATGCATATTGCAGCAGCCAGGACTGCACAGAAGTTTTTAGAACATGGAGGCGATGTAGCCGAGAAGTGCAGAGTGAATGAATGGGCGCTATAGATCTTCACCCAGGTTGCTCAATGAGTTCTGTCAAATTTTACCTGCATTACTGAATGGGTATTTTCGAATTTTCTCCAGGTTACTCAGTTGGTCCTGCAAAGCTTTACCTGGATTGCTGAATGTGCATTATCAAACTTTACCAACATTACGGACCTGGTACTGTTGAGCTTTTTCCAGATTACCGAATGGGTGATGAATGGGTACAACTGAACCTTTACCCATCTCACTGAATAGACTCTATTGAACTTCTCCTGCAATACTGAATCCGTGCTTTTGAACTTTACCCAGGTTACTGAATGGGTCCTGTCGAACTTTGTCTGGATTCCTGAATGGGTGCTATTGAACTTTACCCTCGTCATTCAATAGAGGCTGTCAAAATTTACCTGCATTACAGAATGGGCTCTGTCAAATTTTATCCAGGTAATGAATGGATCCTGTAGACATTTACCTGAATTGCTGAATGGGTGATATCAAACTATGCCTACTTCAGGCAGTGCTTAATTTGTGCTTGTTGTTTCCGGTGCTGAGCACCGGCACTTATTTTTGAGGGCCGGCGCTTAGTCTTCTGCCCCAAGCATTTGCTGTGAACAAAAGGCACATATTGGACAGACGGAGGAAGGGAAAAACAAAAAGGCGTCACAAAGGGAGAAAGCAGAAAGCTGCAAGAGTGAGCTGATGGGGCAGGGGTGGCTGTAAATGGTTTAAAGAGGCCCGAGGTGGCTTCAGGATTACACTGCCTCAGTATTCCGTGTTCCCACTTTTAATTGCAACAGCCGCATATTTGCGAATAGGGCTTTGAGCACCGGCACGTTTTTATTTACAAATTAGGCACTGACTTCAGGTGTTGGAGAATGTGGTGGACATTATTTTTGTTAGCTGACTTCTGTCTCTCATTCGCACTCTACCTGTGTTCAAAAAAGACCAAGCCAGTTAATAGCCCTCTTTGTGTTCTCTACAGATTTTAAAACGAATATTTAAAATTGCCACCTATTGAGAGTTCTCAGTCTAAATATATAAATATACTGATAATTGGGGAAGTGTGACAGACATGGTGTCCTGCCTTCAAGCCTGATGTTATGCGGGGTAAGCGCATTTACATGATTTAGAATTAAACAAACTACTGCAACTAATCTGTTAATGAGGGAGTTATAATTTTGGTTATAGATTAGACTAGCTGATAAGTAATATGTGATGAAATATGATTGGGCGTTTCTACTTTTGCTCTTTTTGTATATATCGTTTGCTGGGCTGTTCGTCATTTCCTAATTATTGTGACTCATGTCATATGTAAAAGAACAGTATATAATATATAATTTTATAAAGCACTAATATTTGTGTGTGTGCTGATTTCTGGGTTTAGGACGGGGCTCCACAATAGCACACGCAGATAAGAGATTCTCCAGTAAGTATTGTTAAACTCTTAGCAATCCTACTCATACGAGCATGGCTGCGCACGTGCTAGTTTTCCTTGTGTATGAAAATGTCGCAGCTTTCTTTTGGAGCTTAGGAAATCTACCAGATATGACCCAAATACGTCTGGGGAAAATTGACATTTGTGCCTTTTCCACATGGTGTGTGAGAGGAAGCGGATGCAGTCTTTAATATTCTGCTGAGCCATTGCATTACCAGAACAGATGGGTGCTCTGAGGCCACGAAGTCTGGCATTAATTACTTCAGTGAAATTTGAATGTGGGGTAACAGGGTGCCATGGCTTGCATGGTTGTGGCCTGCAGTACAGTGTGGCTGGTTATCTTATATGTTTCAACATCTGCCCTTAAATACGTTTTGAATTACAGTGCACAATTATTAGTGGTTATGCTATTTGGGGTGAAAGTTAAGTAGTTGGACTTTCTTCAATCTGTTGCTTATTGAATAATGCTTGTGATTTGGAAATGACACTGATTATTTGAGGGGTGCTTTTTAAGAGGAAAGCCCAATGTATGTGTAAAAGGTTCACGGTGTATGTATCGCGCTAATAAATGCTTGTATTTGCTTCTGCTGAGATTGTCTAGTACACTGTGAAGACGTTGTTGGTCTTGCCTTGCTTTTATGAGGCAAAGACAGTGCCAGTTGTGTTGCTACCATATGTACCAGATTTATGTTTATGGAGCATTCACTTTTGGAGAAGGAAGTGAAAGATGGAACAAAGCTGGGGAGGAAGCAGGGTGTCCAGCTACTTCCATGAGTACAGAAATGTGTAGTGTGGTATGGAAGGATGAACTGGTGGGCGCTCTTTGTCCTCCCCTCCTAGCATAAAAAATAAAAGACGATGTATTATAGGGTTTTACCTGTTTGCTAATATGGAGAAATTTGATACATAAGGGGCAAAGTCCTAGAATCTGCATATGCTCATATTGACAGACAACTGCCTCCGCAGGAGCCCTTCAAAGAACCGTGTACACAGTGCAGTTGGAAATGTAGGGTAATACAACTAACCGCTCGTTTTTTTGTGTTTATTTTTTCTGTCCGTTTGGGGGCATGCGTAGTTACGCCACTACCAAAGGCCAATCAGATAACTAACCACGGTGGGCAGGCGTCAAGGTCATCCTCAGGTGAACGGCCAGCGAAGGTCAAAGGGCACGTCTTCTATTGGTAAGCGGACTGATGCGACAGCGCATCAGTGGCAGTTGATTGTAACATCAACTTCCTTCATCTGGCCTAATGATAATAGAAAGACAGGGGAACAGCAGTAGCCAGAAGGCGAGCGGCACTGTCAGCTGGCATATCAGCAGTAGTAATGTATCTTTCCATCATTTGTGGCAGAACGATTAGCGTTAGACATGGCCGCGCTGAGCTGTAGGGACAGCCGCAGTATCCCCATCGCCTTCCCGTCTTATGCTGGCAGCTGGCTCACATCAGAGTACTGGCGCTGCAGGCAGAAATGGAGGCTACCAACTGCTCAACACTGCCTATTTATGTAGTGCGCGAGTCATATATGATCGCGCGGTGACCCCGCCATCCATTCAACATGTCCGACTGAGTGACTTTGAAAGAGCGTAATTCTTCCTCTGGGGTAAGTCATGCAAGGAAGACGCACCGCGGTAAGCTGCTTATAGGTTAGGTTATAGGGTTTGGCAACAGGACATACACGTTCTTGGCTTCATTACTTGAATAAACTATGTGATCCTGGACACGTCACTTTAACACCTGGTGCCTCAACTGAGAGATTAAAAAGAGGTTTCAGTAGCCTCCAGTATTTACCAGGCTTGGCACAGCAGTGGCATAACTAGTGTGAGCGAGCGAGGAAAACGGGTCCGATGACTGCTGCATGGCTAGTAAAGTAGAACAGTAATCAGGGTTGGGTGGGGCCTCAGACCTGTGGACCCTGGTGCCACTACACCTACTGCACCGTTGATAGATACGACCCTCATAGTGGTTTAATCCTGGCACGCGTTGGTGTTAAAATAATGAAGTACAGCTGGCAGGCTGTCACTGTACCCGTTGTGGTGAGCTTTCTACCGCCCCCTCTCTCCCCCGGGTCCGGTTCTATGCCTCCTGCTTTAAATGAGTAGGTATGACAACTATGCATAGGTAGGTACCGCCTATCAGCCATCACTCAGTCTCTTCTGTTGTTAGTCACTCAGACTGTTATTGACTGCGTTGTTATTGCTATTCACAACCTTTCTTGTCAAGGTGCCATTGCTGCTCACAGTAAGACGGTAAACATCAGATTCACACATCACTGTCTCAGCAGTAAACTGGCACATTAATGACAGGCTGGCACACCAGAGGCCATCTCAGGCGTTGCACACGGCGGATGTATTTTCACCAAGCACTTGCGTTAGCTGCTGCGTGATGACGTCAGCGCGCTGCTCTAGCGGAGGAGGGAAGCTGATATGGCATTCAGAGTTGCCTGTTATTGAATTATTCACAAAATGTCAATGAAAAACAGCCGACCGGCAATTAACACGTCTGTAGGTATCAGCAGCTTGGCATATTACTGTCAAGCTGACAAACGAGGCCTATCAGGCTGGGCGAAGCATCGTCACATGCACGCGCTTACATACATTGCTCATGCATACATGCCAAAATTCTGAAATAAAAACGAGAGATTTGGAGAAAAAAAATCTGGGATATTTATTCTCTTCATGACCTACATTGAAGTGCAGAAAATGCTATACGGGTGACAGCTAAACCAAAGTCCCTTTGGGCTAAAAAAAAAAAAAAGGCGAGTCGTCCGTCTGAATCAGGTCCGATGGCATGTATGCTTCTGGCTTGCAGGTAGAAGATATCTACGCTGTTCCGATGCAGCAGTTAAGGGATCAGAGGCCAGGGAGGTTAATGTTTTATGTCAAAGTATAGAGCATAAAAATATCGACCACAATATTAAGCTGGAGATAAGTAAAACGAGGTAAGGTGAGGTGATGAGTCCAGGATCACACAGTGGAATGAAATGGGAAGCTGGGATTAGAATCTATATTTGCTCAATTTACAATAGGCAATTTAGTTACGAGAATATACCCCGACCTTTTATACTCATCTAATGTTAATATTATCATTTCACCAAAATCAATGGGTTGCAGAACCAACGTTTTTAATTCTACACCTTTATAATCAATAAGAAATCATTTTATTAGTGCCAGGCTGAGTTTTTCGCGATGCTAACTAGTGGCTACTGTTGTATTTGTGGGTTGTCATAGAAATAGAAACGTGGCCGCCATATTCATGATAACACGAGGTACACAAAAAGTGATGAGTAGAATGCTTGAATTACTTTTAAGCATGGGTAGTTACTCTGGTCCGTATTTTTTTTGCCCACAATGTCACCTCGTGTAGGTACCCGCCAAATCAGTTTTGATCCTGCTCCCATAGTCCAACCCCAACTGCTGGGACCGACTCCTTCTGAATAAGAACACAAGCAACAAAAGATCAATTTTAGTTTATGAGAGCTTCTTCAGTCAGGTGCAGCTTGAGTCCTTTGGCACAGTGAGCACAGGACACATGCCCGGGCATACCCTTTGTACATAGGGTATCACACTGAGGTGCACAAAAATTCCAGTCAATCGGTTTTTTGTCCACCATGCCACCTCAGACAGGATCTAGCCATGTGTCAATCAGACTTCATCTTGCTCCAGCAGGAGCAGGCTGACAGGCTGGGTTGTCTCTGAATGGGAACACAAGCACCCCTAGACCTTTTTTGGCCACTTGGGGATCTCTTCCGTAGGGGGTAGCTTGAGTCCTATGGCCCAGTGAGGCCAGGACCCATGTCTTGGCATACTTGTTGCACATAGGATGTCGCAATGAAGTCCACAAAAAAGCGATGGATGGAATGCTTAAATTACTCTCAGCTACTGGCAATTTGTGTGGGCCGCATTAGAGTTGATCGTTCTTTTTTCCCTCTTGCCGCCTCTGACAGGCACTAGCCATATGATGACATGGCATGATAACATGGTTGCCTTGCTCATGATAACACAACTGATAGAAAAAGCTGCAGTCTTACAGCCAGCATTACCCGGCTCTTCCTTGGACATCCATGAAGTGAAGTGCGAATCAATAAGCCCACATTTCATTATTATAGGTTTCATAAGTTTCATTATTTTAGAATCATTCCACTGATTAGCTGACAGCTCATAATCGCTATTTAAATAGTTGATTGATACCGAAAACTGTGCACAACCAACCTTGAATCTGCGATTTTCAAAGGGCAGCAGGAGGGGAAGGGATTTAAAACAATGAAAAATGTCCCTTTTACCTTGTTTGTTGTGTCTTAACCTCCCAGATTTCAAAATGTATAGTTTCTATCAGATTAGTGGAATTCAGACTATTTACCAATGCACTTTTCTTTTCTTGTAACAAACACTTTTATTAAAAAGTAGCAGATTTGCAAACTTAACTAATGGGTAGGGCTGAATGATCTCATTCCGAATGCTGGGAGATGTGAGTGGTCCTAACATGAACAAAATTCAGACTTTTTTCGATGCTCAGGCATGGGATTTATTCTGCTATTAGAAGAAATATGAATTTATCATGAAAAATAAACCATCACGTGAAATATCTTTTTCATTCAAATTATATTGAAGACTTAGCTTTCAGAAGAAGCAAACCCTCAGCCTTTGCACTAGCAGGTGCAAGGCTTTTATTTGCATATCGCCAGGTGCTGTTCCAGTGCTTAATTTGAGCCGGTGGTTTCCGGTGTGGGGCACCGGCACTTATTTTTGAGGGCCAGCACTTATTTTTCTTACTCAAGCATTTACTGCAAGCAAAAGACACATATGTGAAAGATGGAGTTCCAAAGGGAGAGAGCACAAAGCTGCAAAAGTGAGCTGAAGGGGCAGGGAGTGGCTGTAAATGGATAAAAGAGGCCCGAGATGGATTCAGAATTATGCTGCTTCAGTATTCTGTGCTCGCACATTTAAATGCAGCAGCCGTGTGTTTCAGAGGACAGCTTTGGGCACTGGCATGTTTTTATTCACATATTAAGCACTGAGGCATCAATCTGGTCTAAATCTTTCTGAACGAATATTACCTGTTGGAGAGACGAAGGAAATACAAAATGAGCGTGAAGCGCTGAATCATCCTATTTCAGTAGTTTGTGGCAGCGACTTTATTATGAGGAAATTCATAAGGATGGCTTTTAAAGGTTTTATTTTATTTTTTGCCTGCTTTAGCTATCATAACTACAGTTTGGTTGAAAATAGGATGTTTCCATCAAAACTCAAAGATTAGAGTCTGCAGTGGGTTCTTCTGCAGCTGAGCCTGCCTACCGCGGACGGGCAAAGAGGAGAACAGATGCATCAGCAGGTCCCTTTTTGTTGATCAGTATCACAAATCGGTTTCTGTGTAACCCTCTTCACTTGATTTATGCCAAATTACTACACCCCCTAGCACAGAACCACTAGCATGTCGGGAAAGATACGTTTATAGGGTTGAGCCTGCGAGTGCATGCGCTAGCACATGCGTCTCGCTTTCAAGACTATTGATTACAGTCAAGGGCTTGGAGCCTGCCTGTTGCTCACCACTTGTTGGTTTGCATGGCACCCTTCTTTTCAGCCTCCTAATTACTCAAGGCATGCCTAGCATCATTTTCGTTCCTGTGTGTGAAGCAGGGACTAAGCCCTGATTGAGTCAACTCAATTAGTGCCCGTCCACTGCTCCCGACATGATCGAGGTACTATTTTTTCTTTTTAAGTTCTAGTGCCCTGCAACCATCATGCATATGAGTGGCAAAAACGTGCCCAGCAGGACAAACAAAATAGCAATTTTTTATTTTTCAAAGCTAACTATCTTTTTATTTTTCTAAGTCATCTTTTCTCACTTTCCACTCATGTTTTCTTTACTTTTTGTACGTGGATGCTCTTCTCAAAAGATGACAATTAGCTTGTTTGGATTATTGCAAAACAACAGTGTTTCTTTATTATGTGTAATCCCTAAAATAATGCTTTAACACATAATCGTGCAGTACACCTCAATCCAAGCCACTCTGCCCCACTACAATCCACCCCAATCCCACACCAATCCACCCCACCCCAATCCAATCCACTCCAATCCACCCCACTTCAGTCCTCCCAAGCCATCCCCATCTAATATGCCCCACTCCAATTCGCTCAACTCTAATCAAAAACAATTTGCCCCACTCCAAAACAATCTGCCAACTCCAATCCAAAATAACCTGCCCCACTCCAATCTGCCCTAATTCAAAACAGTATGCCCCACTCTAGTCTGCTGCACTGCAATCCAAAAATGATCTGCCCCATTCCACTCTGCTCACTCCATTTCAAAACAATCTGCCCCACTCTAGTCCAAAACAATCTGCCCACTCACTCCATCCTGCCCCACTTCAATCCAAAACATTCTGTCGCACTCTAATCTGCCCCATTGCAATCTGCCCCAACCCAGCTCAAAAAAATCTGCCCCCTTCCAATCTGCCACACTCCAGTCTTCCCTAATCCAGTCAATAACAGTCTGGCTCACTTCAATTCGCCCCACTCCAATCTACCCCACTCCAACTCA
The DNA here is from genome assembly GCF_031143425.1 of Pleurodeles waltl. NCBI lineage: Eukaryota > Metazoa > Chordata > Amphibia > Caudata > Salamandridae > Pleurodeles > Pleurodeles waltl. The sequence continues at coordinate 66,066,534 of NC_090441.1, read as the reverse complement.
AAACAATGCACCACACTTAATCCAATCCACATCACCTCAATCCAATCCACCGCACTCCATCCCAATTCACCTCACTCCAATCCACCCTGCTCCCATCCAATCCAAAGTACCCCAACCCAATCCACCCCACTGCAATCCAAGACAGTCTGCCCCATTGCAATTGAAAACAATCTGTCCCAGCCCAATCCGCTCCACTCCAATCTGCCCCATTCTGATCCAAAACAATCTGCCCGCTCCACTCTGCCCTACTTCAATCCAAAGTAACCTGCCCTACTCCAATCCAAAGCAATATGCTCCACTTCAATCCAAAACAATCTGCCCACTCCAATCTTCCCCACTTTAATTCAAAACAACCTGCTGCACTACACCCTACCCCACTTCAATCTACCACACTACAATCCCAGATAACTCACTCCAATCCAAAACAATCTGCCACACTCCAATCCAACCCTCACCTCACCCCAGTCAAACCCACTCCATTCCAATTCACCCCACCACAATCTACCCCACTACAACCCTGTCAACCCTAAACAAATACAATCAACCCCACACAAAACCAATCCACCCCAAATCTATCCCAGTCCAATCTACTCCACCCCAATCCAATACATCTCACCCCAATCCACCACACCCCAATCTACTCCAGTCCTATCCACCCTACTCCAGTCCAGTCCAGTCTAGTCCAACCCACTCCAGTCTGATCCACCCTATTCCAATCCAACCCACCCTACTCTAAACCAACCCAACCCACTCTAATCACCCCACTCACTCCAGGCATCCCACCTCACTCCGATCCAACCTATCCTACCCCAAAGAACCCCCCACTCCAATCCAACCCAGCTCACTCCAATCCAATCCACCCACTCCAATTGAGTCCACCGCTACCCAATCCACCTCACTCCAATCCAATTCACACTTCTCCAATTCACTTTAATCCAACCACTCAGTCCCATCCAGGCCACATAATTCCACCCTACTCCAGTCGAATCCACCCCACTCCAAACCACCTTAATTTACCCCACTTCAATCCAGAATGGCCCTCTCCAATCAGTCCACCCCACACCAATCTGCCCCACACTGATCCAATCCACCCCACTACAATCCAATCCAATCCACTCAAGTCCAATCCACCCCTATCCAATGCAGCCCGATCCAATCCAGTACACCACACTCAATCCAGTCCACCTCACCCTAATCAACTCCTCTCAACCCAATCCACTTCACTCAATCTAATCTACTTCACTCCACTCCACCCCAATCTGATACATCCCAATATGATACACCCCACTCCAGTTCATTCCACTCAAGTTCACTCCACTCCAGTCCACCCCACTGCAGTCCAATTCATCCCACACCAATCCAGTCCACCTCACCTCAGTGCAATCCACCCCAGTCCAATCTATCCCAGTCCACTCTACCCTAATCGCATCCAATCAACCCCCTTTATTGCACCCCACCCAACCTACTCCATTCCATTTCCATCCACTCAACCCCACTCAAGTCCACCCCAATCTACCCCAGCCCACCCAGTTCAGTCCACCACATTCCAGTCCAATTCATCCAGCCTACCCCACTCCAATCCACCACATTCCAATGCAATTCACCCCACTCCAACCCACCCCATTCCAATCAACCCCACCTCATCCCACTTGAGTCCACACCACCGCACCCCCATTCCAATCCAAGGAATCCACCCCACTGCACTCTTATCCACCCCTACCTCCTTACAGTCCGTTCCACCCCACTCCAATCCATTCCAGTCAACCCCAATCCAATCCAAAATACCCCCACCACCATCCAATCCACCCCCTCCACTCCACCCCACTCCAGTCCACCCACTCACTACAATCCACCATACTCTACTCCAGTCCACCCGTTTATCCAAATCCAATCCACCCCATCCCAGTTCAGTCCACCCACTCCAATCCATCCAGCCCACCCATTCCAATTTATCCCACCCCACTCCAATCCAATCCACCCACTCCAATCTAATCCATCCCACTCCAGTCCAGTCTAATCCACCCCACTCCAGTATAATCCACCCCAGCCCACTCCATTCCACCACACATAAATCCAACACACCCAACCCCTATCACTCCAAACCAAACCACCTATCCATTCCAATCCATCCCACTTGAATCCACCCCAATACAATCCACATCACCCCATTTCAATCCACCTCACTCTACTCAACCCACCCCACTCTACCGTAATCCAATCCACCCCATTCTACTCCAATCCAATCCTCCCCATTACCTCAATCCACCCTACTACCTCAGTCCACTCCAACCTACTCCATCCTATTCCACCCCACTCCACTCTGACACACTCTGTCACTGAACTCTACCTCCCTCTAAGCAACTCCACAACACTCTAATCCTCCTTCTCCACTCTGTGACATTCAAACAAATCCACTCTACGACACTCTACTCCCCCACTCCAGTCTGACACTCCACGCCACTAACTTTTAGCCATTCTGAACAGGAGCCACACTGGTGTACAACATGGCAAAACACATTGCCAAAGCCAATAGCTCTTGTAGTAGCGAGATCTATTGACTTTGACAATGGTTGTTTTAATTGCTGCCTCAGCCAGGTGGATTCTAAATAGTTCATTTCAAAGCACATCAGCATTATCAAATACATACTTTTATAATTTATTGGGTAGCTGCTTCTCTAACCAATTTAAGACCCAAAAAGGGGTTTTCAGCTTGATACTAAGATTGGTGGTGGTGGGCATCTGAGGATTTTAGTGCAGCTTTCTTGGAAGCTGTGAAAAGGGTGCCCTTTAGAAAGGGTGCACTCCTTGCCTACTTCCACTCCCCATCTACCAAAGGAAAAGGGTGCTGCCCGAATCTCCCAGAAGGTGAGTGAGGAAGCTCTTTTAGCTGAGCCTTGAGTTTAGATTTAGATATGTCTCCAGTCTTGTCATTTGATAACGCTAGAATGAGGACCCTCTGTACGTCCGAAAGTGCCTGGGTCTTCCTCATCATCTGCAGTACCAATATCATCCATTCCCTATGGAAGCCACTTTACCCACCAACAGTCCCTTTACAATTCTGATCTTTTAATACAATACATTTGTTTCTTCTCCGAATTTTATACACCTCTTTATTCTGTGCAAAAGAATGTTGACAGATAGATTTATTAAATAGCAACGGGATGTGAAACTGAAGAAAAACGAATGTCAATAGTCTTCCAAAAGTAATAGAGAAGAAGGACATTATTCCACTCTCTAACAAATTTCCATACTTTTGTAAATTTACATTATGGGATGATTTCTTTTGTAAATATTTGTAAGATATTTTTGGAAAAAAAAACAGATATAGCTTTCTATATGTATGCATGTACATGTGTGCACATATGTACGTGTTCATGAAGGTTAGGTGTTATAATAACGTAAAGGATGGAAGGACCCCTCTTTCAATTGCCCTGTCTTGTGAATCTTGTCGCTCTAGAGGGCTTTTCTATCAAATGGTTAAATATTTCATACCATATCCAGTGCCCTGCCTCCCTCCAGTGCAGACCTTGTTATGAGATTCATAACCAAGTTAGACACCGAAGGAATACCACACTTTTCCGTACCTATCAATCAAACAACATGTCAAAGTCTTTTAAATCAAATTTATACAAAGACTGCTCATGGTGATGGGATGAGGTCCTGTTTGGAAAGTGATGCCTGTGGCTTAAATATTTGTTTTAATAGCTTCTTTCCAGGAAGTGAAAGCATATTTCACCTCCAAAGGGCACCTACATTACAGGACAAAGTACCACCAGATTTCAAATAGTCACCGACCAAGCTATTGAGTTTGCGTTTTATTAATTTACTGTGTTTTTGTTGCATTAGGTTGTAATGAGTATATGTTTGTTTTTGTGATGTTTCTTTGGTAGTTCCATGAAATTTGTATGTGTTCGTTGGTGAGTAATTCTATGTTTGTTTAGTTGACAATACTAGTTGTATTGATGGTGTCTGTTAGCTGTAAGAAAACGAGTTTCATATGTTGTGGTACAGCAATACCGGGTTCGGTGTTGAGGGTAGTGTTGCACTACTATGGGCTGACCTCATACTGCTAGGGAGGGGTGCCACAGTACTGTGGGTGGGGTGTCACAGTGCCACATAGTAATGTCACACATCTGACACAGAATCACTTGCCCCTGTCATCCTTTGTGACTTTCTCAAGCACTGTAGTCTTTTTTCGCAAAAATGGTATAGCAGCTTTACATAAGGTTGATTCTGGCGTACTGCAGTACACATGTGTTCTTTGGTGAAATCAGGCATGCAAGTTGCTTACACTGGCTGGGAGTGCTCAAGACTGCTGTCACTTGATGGTGACTTCTTGCAGTGCTGGTGTCGTCTTCTGAGATAACTGTTGCATCTGACTGAGCCATTTTAGTGGGAGGCAGGGCTTATTTTGAGCCGGTGGTTGCCCCTGGGGGTCACAGTACTTATTTTTGGGGACCAGCACTTATTTTGCCACTTCAGACATTTCCCTAGAGGAAGAGAATGAAAACACACAAAATGCAGGCCTGTAGCCAGAAGTATATTTTTAGGGGTCACGGCCCTTGTCCCTGACCAAACATTAACAGTGTGCTCTATAGAAACATTCCTTCCCAAATACTGGTTGTACTACTAAATACCACCCCCAGAATATCCTGATACAAAAATATCGAGATTATCGAAAGGTAAGTTCACATAGGGAAGTATACGTTTACTCTTAATAACTGCACATCTAGATACCTGGAAAAAAAATAATATAAAAATATAGGTGATTTTGTAAACTTGGGATTGGTCTATCTGAGGCACGTGACCTGAGGACACTAGTTTCATTTCCAGTTTAAGATGGCCAGGTACCAGCACTGCCTCTAAAGCTCTGAGTCTGATTTCAAGGTTTGCACCTAGGATACTTCTCTTTGATAACAGCTCTCATTGATGCTGCTTGAGGGGTACCTCCTATTTGGAGCTACAAAGTCTTCTGCTTCCAGAATTATGGTCATTCTCAACTCTTTCACATGCAGTAGACTCTTTCCATAGAAGCCTCATGGTGGCACTCTCTATGTGACTAATATTGCTTGGATGAGCATGCACTTTTCAGAGTTGTGAATGTAGAAGGCATGGAAGTCGGACATATTTACTAGAAATATAAAATATTTACTTGCAGAGGGATTGTTTTGACATTACTACACATAAAGATAAACATCAAGCCTAATTTTATGAGCCAGTTATCAGATTGCCATATTTAAATGCACACTACAAAGCCAAATCACCTCCTTAATAGAACTTGGACTTCTCACCAACTAGGTTGTACTTTTCAGTGATTATACTAGCAAATAGGGACATGGACACATTAAAAGAGAAGGCACCAGCACATGTCACTAAAAGCAAATAGTAACAAGTAACAAGAGGGTGCCATTATTAAGCAACTTGCATAACACAATGTTGATCAAGTAACAATGGTTAAAGTGCAAAATTGTGCATTGAAATCACATTAGGCCCGGTGTATTGCCTAAAACATGCTAAGCTATAAATTCAGCTTAAAATCTGCACAAACCTTTTCTCCACGTGTATCTAGATCTCACTTTTCTCCTTTAAGCTCTCTCCTACTTTCTCCATTCTCTCCCTTTCCATCTCCTAATATCTGCCTCTCTCTACCTTTTCACCCGTACCGTTTTATGTTTGCTGCTTCATCTATATTCCCATTTATGAGACTCCTGCTAACTTGCTTTTTCTATTTACTCTTCTTTCTTTCACGCAATGGTCTCAACTTTTATAGAACCTTTTTTTCTCTCTCTTCTCTCCTATCTTCTCTGTACTTCCCAATATATTTTATTCTTCCTTTAGCCCTATTCTCCATAGACAATGTATGGCAACTAAAAATTTATCTTGTCTATGATTGGCCATAGCTGCGCCTGCCACATTTATTTTCTGACTGTGCTTTTCAATAACCAGTACCAGAAGCAACTGGAAAAGTCCCCTACAATTATGGGACAAAGCCGTTAGTGCAATATGGCCATCATAGCCCTGTATCCTATGGTCAGTTCTTGTTGGACAGGAGATCAGGCTGCATGGATATGGTGACCTTCACAGAGCAGTGGACTTTAACAAGTGTTCCACAGTTTTTTTTAAAAGAAAACGATTCTGGTAAAAATACCAGAAAAATGCTGTTTTCCAAAATCAAAGTTGGGAATTGAGGTAAATGCTTCCCTGAATCAGATATTTTCTTTTGCTGTATTGTGCAGCACGCTGTGTATGCTGAAGTTACAGCGCAAAACAAACATGAAAGGAGCCACGCTAAGATAATCTGCAGGGATGCACAGATGCCCCACTGCAAGCATTCCTACACTTCTCTAGATAACAATATTACCCCACTTGTGTGACCAGGTTATGGCCCGTGAAGGAAAAAGGCTCCCTAAACCCCCTAACACACAAGGAAGCATTAGGATTTTTGCTTTGCAAGTTGACCTATTGTGGTGATATGGGTAGCTGCTGTATTTAGGCTAGTGCTCGGTCGGACCCAGGGAAACCTGCCACATATTTCAGACATTTCTGTAAACAAGGCACTTAGGGTAGTCTGGTGTGGCTTGCATGGATCCCAATATCTCTTCTTACCCAGAATGCCCTACAGTCACCAAACATTTGATAAATAATAAATCTATAAATCTTTATCATTTTTCTGTGAAGGAAAATTCCACAATTTGTGGGGATCCAATAAATTCCTACAACCCAGTGTTCTCATCCATTTCCCAATAAAAACACTAAACCAAATGTTCACCCAGTATGATGCATTTAGGGCATTTATTATATAGGACCTTATAAAAGCAATTTATTTGCATTGACAATAAATTAGATCAACATAAAGCTCAATTAAAAAAAAACTCAACACATTTCAAAAAGCAAATTCACAGTACACAGATATTAAATTGCAATGTATAAAAATCAGAAAATGTTACCCGTTTGGAAGGAATGTCTAGAGCGGTCAATTATAATATAAATGCCTTCAGCCTCAAATGCTTTGATTATGGTTTCCACAATATTTGGTTCAAGCAGATGAATCTTCAGCGTGTTGACCCTGCCAGGGTTATTTGGATATTAATCTATTTTTGAAAGATAGCTAGTCTGTTATAGCAGTGACATGACAGGGTACCTTGGGTCATGTCAGATTCATACTACGCTAGTTGTGGTATTTACAGACCTCTGCAGTAGGCACATTAACCTAACAAACTATCTGGCTCCTGCAAACAGAATAAAGATCTCTAGAGCAGTTACATTAACTCAACAGGCTATATTTCACAACAGTCAGAGAAGGCTGGAGGCATCCAGTCAAAGGTAAGCCATGTCTGACTTCTGATGATTCTGCACCAGCCCAATAGGCCAAATTAAACACTGTGCTGTATTGGAATCTGGAATGTCCTTATTGGACATTGCTTCTGAATGGTTTGTATATTTAGTTACTGACAACCATGTCTCAGAATAGGAAAGGTCATGAAAGTTGCTGGTTTAAGAATAACATGAATCAGTGTCCTGTCAAGTTCAATCTTTTCACACAACAAGTTCTTGTTTGACATACCATATGTGAGAGGTGAGATTGAGTTCAGCAAATGCCCACTGAAATCTTCACCTCTCAGCTGTGAGTTTGAACTACTACTAGTACTACCTTTCACATCAGGTCCTCACACACAACACTGTGGTATCCCTCACAAGGGATTTAGGCCCAGGTATCTGTACTGGGGGGAATGTTTGACATTGTTCAGCATTCCATCCATCACTTGTTCTTTTTGCATTTGTTGCCCTAATTGAGAAGGATATGCCCAGTCCCTTGCTCCCCATTCCACTGGAGTCAAGCTAGCCTGGCTGATGAAGGGTGATATCCTGAAACCGGTCCCAGGATGCTTGTTTCCAGTCCAGGGAGGACCTGACTTGGCAGTTCAGACTGGACTGCTCCCATGGGGAGCAAGGTCTAGACTGATTTGCATTTGACTAGGTCCAAACTGGAATGGCATGGGTAGCAAAAAAAACGATGGATCTCAGTACTGGGGGTGAAGGTTTGACATTGTTCAGCATTCCGTCCATCACTTTTTTTTTTTTTTTTGCATTTGTCTCCCTAAATGTAGGGCCACTGGAATTATGCAATTCTGCTGCATTTTCTTCACAAGTATCTATTTGTCACATATTCTGCAGGTTTTAACCCAAAAATCTTGTTTCTTGCTCAAACAGAATCAAAGTTACTAAAAATGCTGTAACGTGCTGCTGCGCAGTTGTAAAGATTGATTGGTCACCTTTCAGTTACTTATAGCTGTATTTGTGTATGGAACTGATACTAATGAAGTGAAACTTTTGCCCAGACAGTGTTAATGTGCAAACAAATAACAAAAAATGAAGGAATACTATAAAAAGAGTGCTGCATTAAATCGCATAATTTGTGTTTTCTTGATGCATTATTTGGTCAACCTTGCTGATAATTTGGGCCTCCCCTGCCGCATGATTTCAGTGGCCCTTCATGTACTCCAAATATTGTCCCATGTTTACTTTACAAAATTCTCTCACTTCGCAGTGATATAAAGAAAGGTAAACACCATCTCCTCATTTAAATGTATCTGAATACATAACCTGTCATTTAAACTCGGTCTTTGAACAAGCAGCAAATGTAATGAGATGAAAAAGGCATTTTTATTGTGCCTTCACCTTTTGAACATCAGCAGTTTCTTTTACAACTAAACCGTACCCATTCAACTGCGAATGCAGTTTGTTTTGTTTATAAAAACCGTGTCATCTGCCTAGGTCATTTGGGGGAGGCAAAGATGAATATGGACTGGTCTGACCCTGAAATGCCCCCCCCCCCACAGGCTACAGCCTTGACAAAGTGGAAAGTCGGAGGAAGAGAAAGTGCAAAAACAGCCACAAAGAAAGAAAGCAGGAATATGTAAGAGTAAGATAAAGGAGGAGGGAGTATCTGGTAGTGCAATATGGAGGCCTAAGATGAAGTGAACACTGCACAATTGTGGTATTCGGCGTGCTGGCATAATTGCACCTTCAGCTGGGCTTCTGAGTAGGGGTGAAGGCACTGGCACTCGTTAATTTACAAATTAAGCAGTGGCGGGAGTCCATGTGCCATAAATACCTTTTGTGCATTTTAGCCTGCTCTGTGATTACCGTTGTCCAAGACCTTGCGTCTCAAGACTACTGGAGAATACTCAGGGGTATATTTATTAAACATCCACACAATGCAAGATTGCAAGCAAAGTTGCTGCGCTGCATTGTGTGAATGGGAGAGAGCCGAACAGCACCATATCTACTAAGATATGGACCCAGATTTATACTTGCTTTGTGCCGAATTTGCGTATTTGTTTTTTACGCAAATTCATGGTAAACCAAACTCCATATTTATACTTTGGAGTTAAAGTCATTTTTTGCTTGCAGGAAACTAGCTTGCGTCAATGAGATGCAAGATAGGTGTCCCCATGCAAAAAATAATTATATGGCCTTAGTGCCATATTTATCCCCGTGCTAAAATCACGCACGGAGGAAGGGGGCATTAAATAATGGTGCCAATCTTGCTTAGCACCATTATTTAACACCTGGGTCAAGGAAGGCGTTAGGGGCCTGTGGGCCTAATTCCATGGTCAGAGACCATGGAATGGGCCCACAGGTGCCCTTTCCTAGCCCAAAGAACACCCCACCCACCCCAGAGAGACACCACTGGGTGGCGGGACCCCAGCCCAGGTAAGTAAGGTAAGTACAGGTAAGTATTTTATATTGTTTTGAAACGTGCCATAGGGAGCCTTAATTGGGCTTTACTAAGACAGGATTCATGTCTATGGGGGTTTTACGTCAAAATATGATGCTAGTCTGGTTAGAGGCATTTTTATGCCTCTGACCATACTAGCGTCATCCTTTGACGCACAACCTCCTGTTCCCCTATACCTCCCCCACCTGGCTAGCATCCTTTTTCTTGACGCTAGCCGGGCCTTACTGCCAGCTACCGTCATTCCATTAATATGACGTCTGGCCGGCGTTGTGGAGTGGCGCTCGCTGGCGGTATACTTTTTCATACAACTGCGTTAGTGCAATTTTGCGTGAAAAAATATAAATCTGGGCCATGGAGTTTTCAGTTTTCTACCTGCACTGGTGTACTTGAGCTACCTAGCCGCAATGCAGGCACCATTACACCATGAGGCAAGGGAATACCTTCCTGCACAAGAACAATTCTTAGAGACATATTCTTCTTTCTGTGTGTGCTGCAGAGAGCAGCAAACCTGGAAAGAGGAAGTAACAAGGAGAATTAAAGATACTTCTCCTTGTTATGCCTCGGTCAGTTAGGCAACCATTTGGCACATACTCTAGTTTTCAAGTCTTTGTAAATCTGGGTTTGTGTCAAAATACACAGGTGGATGCAGAGAAATGCCCATGCTCTACCCATGTAACACCTACATGGCACAAAGTAAATCAAAGCAGTGTTATGTGCTAGTGTTACTTTGTATTTACTAAATCATGCAAAGCCATGCAAAGTGGCTTATAAAATTCAAAAAAGTATTTGACATCATGCTATGCCACAAAAGTGACACAACCACGATGCAAAATCATAGTAAATCTGAGCCTCAGTGCTTACGTTTTTCTAAGGAACTCAACACTGGTGCTACTAAAACTTGGGGTTGCCAAATACCTGGGCTTCCTATTCTATAATTCATGATTGTTCCATCACCCCACACTTCCTGTCTCCTTATCTCAGTATCATAAGTTCTCTTGTATCCCTGCTTTCTTCTTTTAACATTGTACTCATATCTGTTCTGCTTTTCTCTCTTTTGCTCCGGGCCAAAGTGTGATGATGAAAAATAAGTTCTGATTCACACAAAGTCCTGCTACCCATCACCTGCAACCACTAACATAAATTAAACACTGAGTAATATTCCACATATATTTTAGAGTCCTCCTGCTGCACGTGTACCCTCGACCACAGTGAATTGAGACCTTTGCCCCGTCACCTTGCTGCAGGTATAAAGATGCGTAGGATCTTTAGCCTCACTTAAGTCCAGTATGTGGAATGTATGTTGTAATGGAACACGCAATGATGGTTCCTTGCAACAAGGATAAGGCCATTCTGGCATCACTGTATCCTAAAGAAGTCCTTGAAATCTAGCCCTCTGAAACCAATAGTAGTTTCACCTTTGCTTGGTTTCTGTCTGCACTAAAACAAAGAAGGACTGGCTAAAACTGTTGTGCCTGCCTCGGCTGCCATATGTTGAGACATGCCAAGCATTTGACACCTGCTCATGATGTCTCACTCGTCTCTGCTCTAGTATACAAGCATGTGTTGCACTGATTCCCATCTTCCTGTGTGCTGGGCTTGGAAATGTCTGGAAACAGGAGAGGTTCTGCTAATTTGGCCGTCAGTAACACACATCTTTTGGACCTTCTGGTGCTCCAGTCCTCTCACGCAGTTTATAAAATAGTGTTAAGAAGGACCCTTCACCGTTTGGCTGGAATTATAATTTGCAAGTTCTGAAAATGGCATGCCTTCTCTTTGCACCTGAATTGCTACCTATACCCCCAGAAGATAAGAATTACTCTCCCAGATTCAGTTCAGTGAATTTGCATTAGGTATTTCTGCAATCCATTTAGTAGACTGCACCTGTTCAGGATTTTGAGGTTATTCCCTCATAGCTAACACCATCATAGGACACTGGAGAAGCCCTGCTGCTGTGCTCTGCATAGAAGAGGAACTGCTAGAAGATAAGCAAAAGAGCTAGCTGAAATTGACCTGTGTGAAGAAAGCACATGGAAGGAGCCTGTGCAGGATCCAGGATGATCTGCAAATCAGCTGCCATTGCCTGCACGGAAGACATCTGAAACACCTGAAGATCTAGGGTGGGCCGGGGCTATCAAAGGATGCCAGACCTCCTGGAAACGGCTAGCTTTCTTATTGCATCTCAGTAAGAACAGCAGACTTTCTCTTTCAACTAGGGGGTGTCCCATAGCTTTCAACTAATCACTATGATTCTAGAATCACACCTCTGTGGCACATGGTTCTAGAAAAATCAAAATTGAAATATTTGGTAGACCTCAAGCAAGGTTTTCACAATGAGAAATAGCAGGTCTAGTGAGTGCTCAAAGTGGGTGTCCCCACCACCTGTAACCACAACCTACTGTTTTTGAGATATGAGCCCCTAAAGTTCAGTTTCACACAGCATCCAAAATGGTCATTTTCAGTTGCCAACAACAGTGGCTTCTTGAAAATGAATTTAGAATACTTGGGTAAAAAATGATAAAACCAACCGGCAGAACCACAGTGGCCATGTTAATCAGACACCTAAACAATGCCTCTCCTTTGCAGTGAGCCACCGAGTACCCAGTAGGCTCTACACTTTTAGGTCTCGGCTATAGACAAGATTAGCTTCTATTGGTAGATATATTGTTTCCACTACATATATATTTAGAGCGGGCTTTGTGGTCTATTTCAGGTGTCAGTTTTTTGATTCAATGTAATTCCTCCTTATTCGCCCCATCCCACTTAACTAGTTTGGTCTCACAGGATTTTAATTGAATGAGCTGCCACTCTCCCTATGCATACACATACCAACAGGACCCTGCACCAGTTTTGCTAGCAACAACACAGACTTCATCCCACCCATCATCTTCAATGCAGGCACCTTCATCCACCTGGGAGAACTTACCTTTTACTTAGAAGACCGCATGACCCAAACTCTATGGCACTACTAGAAAATCTTGGAAACCTTGGCCTTCCCCAGCACATTACCGAACCCTCTCAGATTACGAGAAACCTATTGGCCCGATTGTCTCATTAATCAGCAACATCACAGTCAACAAGTTAGGAATCATGATCTGGACAGACCACACTCTTGTCAGTTTCAGCATACCTATCCTGCACCACCACAGACAATCACTGCAGCCACCCATTGCAGCTGGAAAAGCAGTGCAGAAGAGGAGTAGGCTCCCTCCCTCTTCATGTTCTGACCTGGGCAGTCCAGCAACATGCCGAAAGCCATCGATAACTTCAACAGCTGGATCACCACATGTGCCTACACCCTGGCTCACTGCTCAATGACAAGAGCCCCACCACAGGCCGGTTGGTCCACAGATTAACTGAGGCTGATGAAATGCCACAAGCAAGCAACTGAAGCTCAAATAGCAAACAAGTCAAGACACCACAGATAAAGACATCTTCAAATTAGCCCTAAGATGTTACCACGAGCAGATACGGAACAGCGAGTGCACAGCTTTTGCAGATCTCGTAAGCACAAGCACAAACAGCAGCAAGGAAATCGTCACCATCATTAAAGATTTCACCATGTTTCCTGCCACCCCTAGCAATCAAAGTTATTCTACTTGTCATCATTATCCATAGAGGTTCCACACACCTTTAGCTCCTATTTGCCCATTTCAGATGAGACTTGGAGTTGGCTTCTCAGTTACAACTCATAATTACTTCGAAGTGTAGACTGACTCACCAATAGTGAAGGGAGGCCAGTCTTTAATTCCAGCGAAACAGGGGCCTGCATCGGGGTTGTCTACGAACTCAGCCCAACAAGAGGTATAGTCACACAATGTCTGTTTAAGGATCAAATTTTGCTGTCTGAATTAACGGAAGATCTTACACCTCCTAGGCAAACCTTGCCTTTAGATGCATCTGGAGTAGATGCCAGGGTAGCTCCCCAGGTAAAGCTTTCTATAACTAATTTGTCATGGAATGTGGTGGGTCTGGCACCTCAACTAGTAAATCCAGAGTGGCAAGAATTTGTGGACCAATATGACGTTTCCAAGAGACTTGGTCGCTATGGTCTCTCTTTCGCACTGTTTACACAAACTTTTTAAAGACAACAGTATCCTCTGGGCCAGGTAGGCCCTCAGGGGGACTGATGACTTGAGTCAGAACATCAATCACTGGTGCCATAAGTGAGGTTAATGTGGGTTCCCCTGGTATTCTGTGTCTTAGTATGACTATTTCCTCTGATGAAATATACTATATTTACAACGTGTATCTCTGACCTGTAGGGAGCAAAAGGGAATCCATGGCTTTGGACCAATTTAACGAGTACTTAGCCTCCCTTCCTAATTGTGTAAGGAAAATTGTTGGGGGTGATTTCAATTGCCAACTTGAACCCTTGAGTATTGAAAGTCAGATAATCATGGCTGATGAGTATGCGGTTTGGTCCATCCCTGTACTAGAAATCTCTCCTATTAAGTAATCAATCAATCAATCAATCAATAATTTATAAAGCGCGCTATGTACCCGTTAGGGTTTCGAGGCGCTAGGGGGGGGGGTGCTGCTATCGTTCGAAGAGCCATGTCTTGAGGAGTCTCCTGAAGGTGAGGAGGTCCTGGGTCTGGCGTAGTGAGGTTGGGAGTGCGTTCCAGGTCTTGGCGGCGAGGTAGGAGAAGGATCTGCCGCCAGATGTCTTGCGCTGGATTCGGGGGACGATGGCGAGGGCAAGGTTGGCAGAGCGTAGTTGACGTGAGGGAACGTAGAAGTTGAGTCTGGTGTTCAGGTAGGTGGGTCCGGTGTCGTGTAGAGCCTTGTGTGCGTGGGTGAGGAGTTTAAAGGTGATCCTCTTGTCCACGGGGAGCCAGTGGAGGTCCCTCAGGTGAGGGGAGATGAGACATCGGCGGGGTATGTTGAGGATCAGGCGGGCGGATGCGTTCTGGATGCGTTGGAGTCGTTTGATGTCTTTTGTTGGGATGCCTGTGTAGAGTGCGTTGCCGTAGTCGAGTCTGCTACTGACGAGGGCTTGGGTTACCGTCTTTCTGGTTCCTGTTGGAATCCACTTGAAGATCCTGCGGAGCATACGGAGGGTGTTAAAACAGGAGGATGAAACTGCGTTGACCTGTTTGGACATGGTGAGGGCGGAGTCAAGGATGAAGCCGAGATTTCGTGCGTGGTTGGCTGGGGTGGGTGGAGGGCCCAGGGCGGTGGGCCACCACGAGTCGTTCCAGGCCGAGGGGGTGCGCCCGAGGATGAGGACTTCCGTCTTGTCAGAGTTACGTTTTAGGCGGCTGTTGCTCATCCATTCGGCGATGGATTTCAGTCCCTCGTGAAGGTTGGCTTTGGCGGTGTGAGGATCTTTGGTCAGGGAGAGGACGAGCTGGGTGTCGTCGGCGTAGGAGAGGATGCTGAGGTTGTGCTGGCGGGCCAGTTGTGCGAGGGGGGCCATGTGGACGTTGAATAGCGTTGGGCTTAGTGAGGAGCCTTGGAGGACGCCGCAGATGAGGTTGGTGGCTTTGGAGTGGAAAGGTGAGAGTCGGACCCTCTGGGTTCTGCCGGAGAGAAAGGAGGAGATCCAGTTGAGGGCTTTGTCTTGGATGCCGGCTTCGTGTAGACGGGTTAGTAGGGTGCGGTGGCAGACTGTATCGAAGGCGGCTGATAGGTCTAAGAGGATCAGGGCTGAGGTTTCGCCGTTGTCCATTTGTAGTCTGATGTCATCTGTGGCGGCGAGGAGTGCAGTCTCTGTGCTGTGGTTTCGTCTGAACCCGGATTGGGAGGGGTCTAGGATGGAGTTGTCTTCAAGGTAGTGGGCGAGCTGTGTGTTGACGATCTTCTCGATGACTTTCGCTGGGAAAGGGAGGAGGGAGATTGGTCGGAAGTTTTTGAGATCGTTGAGGTCAGCCTTAGGTTTCTTGAGGAGAGGTTGGATTTCTGCGTGCTTCCAGCTGTCCGGGAAGGTAGCGGTGTTGAAGGAAAGGTTGATGATCTTGCGGAGTATGGGGGCGATGGCGGCTTTGTTGAAAACGTGATGTGGGCAGGGGTCAGAGGGAGATCCTGAGTGGATGGAGTTCATGGTTTTTAGGGTTTTGGCGTCATCTACTTGGGTCCAGGTGGTGATGTGGTCGGCGTGGGAGGAGTTGTTGGGGGTGGGGTCTGGCGGTGGTGAGGTGTTGAAGCTGTCGTGGATGGCTGCGATTTTCTGGTAGAAGAAGGTGGAGAGATCGTCGCAGAGTTTCTGGGATGGAGGGATGTCGTTGACATTGGCGTTGGGGTTGGAGAGTTCCTTCACGATGCTGAAGAGTTCCTTGCAGTCGTGAGCGCTGTTGTTAAGGCGCTCTGTGAAGTGGGAGCGCTTGGCGAGTCAGATCAGTTGGTGGTGTTTACGGTTGGCTTCCTTGAGGGTAGCAAGGTTCTCGGGTGTGCGCTCGAGGATCCATTTTTTCTTGAGTTTCTGGCAGGTGCGTTTGGAGGTGGTTAGTTCGTCTGTGAACCAGGCTGTTTTTTTCTTTTCTTGGTTGGCGGTGGGTCTCTTGAGTGGGGCTAGGATGTTGGCGCAGTTGAGGATCCATTGTTGGAGGTTGATGGCGGCGGAGTCCGGGTCGGTGGGGTCGGGTGGTGGGTTTTTGGTGAGGGTGTTGGTGAGTTGGTCTTCGGTGACTTTTCCCCAGCGGCGGTGAGGCGGCAGAGGGGTGCGGTGGTGTTCGGTGTTTTTCTTGAAGGAGAAATGGACGCAGTGATGGTCGGTCCAGTGGAGTTCGGAGGTGTGGCTGAAAGAGATGTGGTTGCTTGAAGTGAAGAGTGGGTCAAGGGTGTGGCCGGCGATGTGGGTGGGAGTGTTGACCAGTTGACGGAGTCCGAGGTTGGAGAGGTTGGTGGTCAGTGATGCGGTGTTGACGTCATTGTTGTTCTCCCGGTGGAAGTTTAGGTCTCCCAGGAGGATGTAGTCTGAAGAGGCGAGGGCGTGGGTGCTTGCGAGGTCGGAGATGGTGTCGCTGAAGAGGGCTCTTGGTCCTGGAGGATGGTATATGAGGGTTCCTCTGAGGGTAGTGTTGGGGTCCGTGTGAATCTGGAAGTGGAGGTGTTCGGCTGTTTTGAGGCTGTCGTCCGTGTGGGTATGGATCTTGAGGGTAGCTTTGTGGGCGATGGCTATTCCTCCGCCAATTCCGTTGGTGCAATCTCTTCTGGTGATCTTGTAGCCGCCAGGGATGGCGATGGCGATGTCAGGGGCCGAGGAGTCGTTCCACCAGGTTTCGGTCAGGAAGGCTACGTCTGGGGCAGTGCTGTCGAGCAGGTCCCAGAGTTCGATGGCGTGCTTTCGTGCGGAGCGTGTGTTGAGGAGGATGCAGTGCAGGTGGTTTGTGTTGGTTGTTGCTGGCTTCGTTGTTCTGTTGCAGGTGAAGTTGCAGGTGCGGCAGGAAAAAGGTCCTTTGGTGTGCTTCGGGCTGGCCTGGAAGCACTCTGTGGAGGGGCCAGGGTTGAAGGCGAGGAGTTCGCTGGCCGAATAACGAAGGCATGGGGTGCGGGGGGCGCGAGGACCAGGGGGGGTGGCGCTGGGCACGGTCCAGGCGCGGACGGGCGCAGACGGGCTTGCCTCTGGCGCGCCTCCGGCGCGCCAGTCATTAAGAAGGGAGGGGGGAGGGAGGAGCAGCTGGGAGGCGGGAGGAGGGAGGGAGCGGAGAATGGGGGCGCGAGGGGGGCGGGCCGCAGGGAGGCAGCGGCAGGGAGAGAACTGCAAGCGGGAGCGCCCAAGGGGCGAAAACAAGAAAAACAAGGCACAAAAAAGTCGGGCACAATTTGAAAAACAGTCACAAAAATACACTAATGGCACAAAATACAATCGGGGTACAGCAATCAGAGGGGCACAACGGGGGCAGATGCGCAGGAGGCAAGGCGCTTTGAAAAAAACAATAGAAAAGCACTTACAGGACGGCGGAAAGTGGCACAATCAGAAGGGGCACGACGGGGGCAGAAGCGCAAGGAGGCAAGGCCCTGAAAATATAGGAAAACACTTACAGGACGGTGGAAAGCGGCACAGGGGTCAAGTGAAGCTTACTAGAGCCCACTAGACACCAGGGATGAGGCGCAGGAGGATGCCTGCGGGTGGAGGAGGGCCTCGAACACGCTAGCAGCAGCGTGGGCGGGGGTCAGAGGCAGGAGACAGCAGGTTGGTGCTGCGGACGTGGGGGGCGAGCTCTAGACCTAAGGCAGGTCAGAGGACATGGACAATGGACATCTATGCTTTACAAGTTAGTGCCCTTATGTTAAACAAGGAACTACGTGCCTGTAATGGAAGATCTAAATCTGGTAAGTTAGGTAATCATATCTATAATAGGATTAACCCTTCAAGTGTAATTGATTATATCATACTAGATGTAAGACCCTGGTCATCCATGATTGATATGACAATACTTCCTTGCTGTGACAGGGACCATAATGCCCTGACCCTCAAGATGAAAATGTTTTCTAGACTACACCCTAACCACCAAGGAGAGCTCTCAGATTGTAGACTGAGAATCTCCAGCAGTAGACATAGCATAAAAGGGAGTAGTCTGAAGCACTCCCAGGGTGCTATTAGCAAGATATATAGATTGGTTGTAGCAGGTATCGAGAGTCTGCTCTTGATGGATCAGGCAGGTGACACATGCAATCCCAGGGTCATAACTGGTTATTCTCAGAATTGAGAAACTTGTTCGACATTGAAGCAGGGTGAACAGTGGCTTGGAAGCACCCTCTGTCCTGGTATAATACATCTTGTTGAGATGCTGAGACCAATTTGGTTCTTACAATTAAAATTCAAGACAGGCCCTTAATCCAGGCCACTTGAAGGTCTTACAAAAAAGTGCTAGCCACGATCAAAAGAGACTTTGAGGGGGGACTGGGAGGATCTCTTACAGACTACCAGAACAAATGATCAGCTCTTATTCTGGAACATGGTGTGCTCAGGTTGTAAGGATGGGCACTGCACTGTAAATAATAATAGAATAGAATCTGACTGGGTGACACACTTTACCAGCCTTTACACTTAGCAAGGGGACTCGCAGTGGCACGCCTGCAAACCCATGGGTCCTGGAATTATCATCTCATCCTCTGGGGTGCGAGGGAGGGTGGCTCGCTCTGAAGGGGATGTCTCTGAAGGGGTTGATGCTCAATCCCTTGATCTCAAGCATGAGGAAGTATCAGTAGAGGGAATCAGTCTTGCCATAGGAATTATTGTTTCTAATAATGCCCCTGTACCACACAAAATCACTAGGGATCTGTTTTTGAGCAATGTGGGTCTTTGGAGCACCTACTTCTCAGTAGTTTTCACTGCAACCTGAAAGCTGCCCCTTTACTGCCTATATGGACTGAGGCTGAAATCATTCCCATTTAAAAAAAAAGGGTAATTGTGACCTGCCCTTGAATTATAGACCAATCAGTCTTATCGACAGCACCCAAAAAATGTTAAACAAGGTTATTCTGAGCCAACTTTAAGATTGGTTGTCAGCTAATGACATTTTGTCACGTCTACTGGCAGGTCTATGGTGGAAAATCGCTTTACGCACCAATTGGCTGGTGTACCAGTAAGCACTCCATTGTTACCACTTAGGAAGGACCTTGGGGTGAGACCACTGTCTGATTGGATAGGCCTTCGTACCCTCCTCTACTGGAGGAAGATCTGGGCTAACCCAGAGCTCCACTGCTATCGGCAGTGTCTTGAGGAAATCCTTTGTCTAAGTGGCTCTGGCAACATAGCATGAATAAACTATTTGAAGTCCACCCTCACAGAGATAGGGCTGGCAAATCTGTGGACCAGTCCAGGTGAGGCTCTAAAGGTCAGCTCAAAGCTACCTTTTGGAGTTTCAGAGACTTAAACCTACATTCTGAGATGGGCCGAGGGTCCCTTCCCGATGCTTTCCTTTTACTAAAAGACACTTACATTCAGGAGGACTCCTTGAATGAGACTGAGCCATCCTAAGCTAGGCATCTTTACCTACAATTTCATTATGGGACCCTACCTCTCCAAACCTTTTTTGCTAAGTGGGAACAAGGGCAGCAGGTTAGTGATCAGCGATGACCAGCATGTGATGTTAGCAATGAAACTGTGGAACATCTTGATATGTTCGTCTGCTCAGCTTATTTACCTTGCAGGAGATGATAGATAATCCCGCTCTGACGGTCGCTGGGTGTCAGGGAGTGCAATGAGGACCTCAGAATACTGAAGCACGATAACAACTAAGTGTTGCTCTTTGCACTAACTAAATACCCAATGGAAATGCGGAGGATGAGGTAAAAACTGCGCACAACATCGCTAACACTGCTAGTGGTGCGCTAATCAGCTTACTGGCTGTTAGCAAGTTCAGTCAGTGTAAACACATTATAATTTTACCCCTGTTGCCTCCAACCATCATCCTGCCAAGCTTTGCACTGTCATATTTGCTCGTGGGCATAGGTGGTAAGTAATTCGCCTATTGCTCAATGCTTATCACTAAGGGATTAAGCCAGGTGTGTAATATTTCTCCCTATTTTATAATGCTTGAACTCTTCCACATTTATGGCTCTTATGTTGTTTTAGGGTGTTTTAAATTATTTATTTCAGGAGAAAAGAACATGAATTCTAATTACATATGTATATTATGTGTCAAGCCATTTCTTTTAACTTTTTTTGCATTATTGATGTGATATTTATGTATCTTTTTGTGTTCTTTTATGGCCTAGAGTCAAAATAAAGATTTGACTGACAATATTATACTTAATTTATTATAAATCCTAAAAACTAATTTTTGCATCTTAACACTAGCATTCCCTGAACCCTACAGTCTCCTTGCTACCCCTTAATTCAAAACTTCCTTGACCTCTTGAAACGCCTATCTACCCATTAATGCTACTATCCCTAAACTGAAAAAAAACTTACTACCCCTTAACACCACCCTTCCCAGAACCATCAAACCCTTTACTCCCTCTTAACATTACTCTTTCATGGACGCTAAATACTTCTGGTTAGCTATTCATGCGCCCCTTCCCGAAACCCTACAAACTCTTACTACCCATTTACTTTCCTGAACCCTATAAACCCTTTGATGTTATTCATCCCTGAACCCTAAAAACTATTTATTATTCCTTAATGATACCCATCCCTTTACCCTATAAACCCTTACCATTGGGTACCTTACCCTTCCTTGAATCCTAAAAAGCCATTGCTACCCCTTAACAGTATCCATTTCTGAACTCAAAAAATCACTACCCTTTAACTCTACCCTTCTCTGAACCCTAAAAACATCTTCCTGCCCACTAATGCTACCATTTCGTGAGTGCTAAAAGCCCCTTAGCAACCCTTAATGTATCCTTTAATACACCCTACAAACTCTTTACTACACCTTTAACGCTCACTCGAGAACTTTGCCTGCTGAAATACTGGGAGGAATTGTGACTCAAATGACTGATTGCTTCTTATCCCCTCATTCCTAAACTGACTGTGGGTCACAATGGTGATCTCTGTTATTTCTATAACCACCTCCCTCCCTCAATTATCAATGGCCCAGTTTTGGGAACCTTGGGGAGGAGTTACTAGGTAATATGAGGGACACTGTTATAAGTAGAGGCAGGCAAAACTCATGAAATTTGCTGTTGCATAATTACGCAAAATTACACCATATTATTGAGAACTACACGAGGAGCATAAGACTGCATTTAAAGCTATGCAACCTTGCATTCAAAATGGAACCAAGGAAACAGGTTACGTTAAGAAAATAGCAGTAAATGCAACAGAATAGAAACTTCAGCAGCCAGCATTTGCTCTTGCTCTGTTCCTGTGCTCTTGGGAAAGCATTTGTGCTCAGAATGTGGTGTTTGCATGTGAATGGCAATCATATAAACTATGACAAAGCCCATAGCTCTGCTTTTAAGAGCTGGTATCTAACACAAGAGATACACTGTGGAAGCCTATTGCCTTTTGAGTAATTGAGATATCTGGCACACTTTCTAGGATTACACTATGACAAGATAGTGAATTGTAAAAGACATGCACTCATCAGAAGATGTTAGCATAAGTAGGATTTCTAGCACTCATGGTTATGTTTTCTACTTGACCGGAACATTTCTTGGTTGCTATCCGGCTACCGAAGTTGTCTACTGCAGTTGGTAATACTGTCTGTTTTTCAGTAGAGCTATCTAGTCAAAGAATGTTTTCTCTGATGATGATCTCTACTAGCCCTCAAGAATGCCATTTGCTAGGGCAGCTTGCCCTCAGTACATTTTTCATTTAAATGTCATGTAACTCTACTCTTCAAGCAAGCCCAGTCACTTAACACAATGCTCCATAATATCTATGCACAACTGTATTCACTTCCACTGGCCACTCCTGCCTCAAGACTTTGCCTTTATCCTCTTGCAACTTCATTTGAGATGTCATTAGTAATGCCATAAGCACTGTTAGTTAATGTGTCATGAGTTTTGTAATATGTGAGTTTATAAACCGTGCATAGCGGGGGCAAGTTATAGATAGATGACTGAAATATAACTGGTACATTTCAGTGATTTTTCGGTTTTAAAATATTGTTATGTGTCACTTTGTCACCTAACTATAACAAACTATTAACCTGTGTTTTTTACAGTGAATTTCTACGGTTCATTTCAGTTCACATAAGGTCTGTTTTCAGTAGATAACTATAACGTTACTTAAACCATTTTTTTCAATGAATTTGTGAGGCTTTTCTTACTTAAGTTGAGTCCTTATTCCATAAGTAGCTGTAATGTAACTTTAACCATCCACATTTTCTTTGAATTTCAGAAGCTTTTTTAACGTAAGGTAAGATCTTTTTGTCCATACGTAATTATACCGTAACTTTAACCTTTGTTTTTTTCAGTGAATTTCTGAGATTTTTGGACCATATACAGGCAGCTTGAAGCTGTGTGCATTAGTGAGATTGGCAACATGGTTTGGTGTCCAGCTGTGCTCTGCGTCCAGTTACCTATTGGTGGCTATTCTACTCATGCACATGTCCTTTTAATGCAACCATTCCCGTCTATGCTCAAAGTGTAATAGAAGTGATTATCCTCTTTTTGTGTTCTTTTACAGACTTATTTGATTTGTGTCTTCTGAGTGGCCAATTAAGTGGCTGATTTAATTGGGATTTTGTTTGTCCTCCCACAAGAGACTGTGGTACTCTGCGGGACATATTCAGCCAATGACAGGGTGCAGGTTGTGTTTCCAGTTCTGGTGTACTGCATAAGTACCACGGGACCAAGAAATACTAAAAGAGAAATTCGGTTTAGTATGTACAGGTTATTTTATTTCTAAGTTTGAGCCTAGAGGTTTCCTCACAAGCACATTTAAACTAGATGACTTACAGTTTTTTGTGAAATGTCTGTGTTTTTAGTTGTTGCAGTACCACAGTGCGTTAAAAGGTACACTGATACTTGTGATACACAGTGAAACACCATCTCATTGGCTAATATCATTAGTTTGAAGTTTTACAAGGCAATTACACCTTCTTAGTGTTATTGGGGGGGGGGGCACTTGAGAAAATGAACACCCTACTCAGTTTCTCTGGCTTTTTTGGTGTTTTCCAAAGATTTTTTTTGTATTAAAATTTAAAAAATGGCAGATAAAAATAGTCCCAGAAAGACCAGGAACAGCAGGGTGATCCACCAATAGCATAACAGTCCATCATGCAGGAGTTCTTTAGTATTCCAGAGGGGAACAAATTAAAGTGTCCACAAAGAGCATGACATGCAAGATATGCCATCGTGAATTTTCCAGATCAACCAAGACGAAATATTCTTTTGGAATCACAGGAACGTTGAAGCATATGAGTGCTTGCCACAGTAGGAAGCTAAATTCTGCAAAGTGAAAAGGTCAGGAAGAGGAAGGTGCCACCACATCCACTGCTCCTCTATCTACTGTCCACACTGGGGACATTGCTCCTCCTGATGCTGCTGCCTGTGACCAGTACACCCTGTACCAGCGAATGGCATTGCAATGTATGGACTATGCTAGATTTGTAGAATCCAGAAGTGTTAAAGCTTACAAAAGAGTAAATGTATATTTATTTTACTTATTATTTTATTATTTTATATATATATATATATATATATATATATATATATATATATATATATACATATATATATATATATATTGTTTTTATTTTTATATGATTTATTACTATAGATTTTTTAAACTTTAATTTAATCATTTATAATTTGAAATGTTATTTATAGATTTTTATATTTATTTTTATTTAGTTTTTCTCTAGTACAGTAGGACTAGAGTAATAAATAGATATGTAAATACATAGGGGGTGATTCTGACCCCGGCGGTACAAGACCGCCGGGGCAAGGGTCGGCGGGAGCACCGCCGACAGGCCGGCGGTGCCCTGCAGGGCATTCTGACCACGGCGGTTCAGCCGCGGTCAGAAGAGGCAAACCGGCGGTCTCCCGCCGGTTTACCGCTGCCCTTAGAATCCCCCATGGCGGCACAGCTTGCTGCGCCGCCATGGGGGATTCTGACACCCCCTACCGCCATCCTGTTCCTGGCGGTTCGCCCGCCAGGAACAGGATGGCGGTAGGGGGTGCCGCGGGGCCCCTGGGGGCCCCTGCCGTGCCCATGCCAATGGCATGGGCACGGCAGGGGCCCCCGTAAGAGGGCCCCGCAAAGTATTTCAGTGTCTGCTAAGCAGACACTGAAATACGCGACGGGTGCAAACTGCACCCGTCGCACCCCTGCAACTACGCCGGCTCAATTCTGAGCCGGCGTCCTCGTTGCAGGGGCATTTCCTCTGGGCTGGCGGGCGCTCTTTTGGAGAGCGCCCGCCGGCCCAGAGGAAATGTCTAAATGGCCGCTGCGGTCTTTTGACCGCGGTGCGGTCATTCAGCGGCGGTACCTTGGCGGACGGCCTCCGCCGTCCGCCAGGGTCAAAATCAGGCCCATAGTAAGGGAATATATGTGCAAGTACTATCATAATGAGTATAATAACATAAGAAGAAAAGTAGTATTGTAGAAACACAGACTCTCAAGATGTGTAATATTTGAAGTTAATTAATAAGTGTAGTTTCTAACATTTATTTATCTTTCCTCAATTTTTGAATAGCGAAATGCTTATGATAATAAAACATTTGATCGGTGTTATATAAAAATGAAAGCAGGGATTCATAAGTTTATCTAGGAGCTATGCCATGACCTATGAACATGTTAAGCATAGAATGATATACATATATCATTGATGTCCATGGGAGGAAAGAAAAATGTGTGGGGATAACCCTGCAGAAAGTGCCCTTTCCAACAAATACAATAGCACATATATTTCCAAACTAACATTTCATGAAAAAATACCTGCAATGAAATGACAAATTAGCAGAAAATGGAAAACAGTTTCTCACGTTGAAGACATTTCAGGCCTAGTCAAGTTAACATTAAGCAAAGGCACATTTGATTTCTCATTGCACTTTGCACTTGTTTAGTTCTACAACAATGTGAATGTGAATGACATTTTATAAACCAGAATTGCATGATACAGTTCATATGAACGCAGACTTTACTAATACATATATGATGTAGGCATTCGTTTTAACATTAAACTTCAACAAATAATGCACACATTACATAAACTGTTATGGTTTTAGATGCAACTTTATTCAAATAAAGCGAGAAAGATTAAAATATTATACTCAATGATTACATTTCATTTAGTGAAGTAAGGCACGCATTATATGTATCTCTAACATTACAGTGGATACACTTCAGTATTGAACTCGGGCGCACCACTTCTACCTTAGACAATGGTTAAAACACACAACTTGAGTACATGGCATATGGTCATGTTTATGACATCAAAGGTGGCAGCCAATTCTCTTCTGTATGACTCTTCAATGAGGAACTGGAGAGTCATTCTAATTTTACAATAAAAATGTCGGCATCAGAGTTTGAAGGTGCAAATGTATGCTCTGTTTCAAGGAGCAAGCGTTTTGTAAATAAGCCTGTTACTGTTATCTTGCCCCTCTCCCTGTTGTTGCCCCTTGCTGCTCACAAGCACCACACATATACAAACAAGCACTGGCAAAGCCAATAGGTTTCTATTTGAATTCTATTGACTTTGTCAATGTTTTGTACAAGTAAAACAGCAGTTGAGCTGCTGTGAAACATGGCTTAACATAAAAAAGTGCTTTTATGCAGCCAATTGTTTTTATTAGGGCAGCAACCCTGGTATGTTAATGTAGGTGATGCTAGTATTAGTAAGGTTTCCTAGAAAAAAAGAATCAAAAGAAGCCTTGTTATATGTGTTGACACATAAATGAAAAACTTGTCTGCTATTGTTTACTTTTGCCAAAAATGTATCACTTTTTTGTCCCTTTTCCAGTGTGTCTTTCAGCCAAACCTGTGCAGGGAACGGGAGGAAATATTTTGTGGTACATTGGCAATGCCAATAGCTCTACTTCCAGCACTGCAGTGAAAGCATACCTGTGTTTGTGTACTTGTTTTATTTATTGAAAAATAAACGTATTTATCAAAGCCTTGTGCATCACACACAAACGATAATATACACAGGCCAGGAGAATGTCTTCAAAATAAGCAACAGGAGGGAGACACTTTGCAGTGCATAGATGTCCATTCTTATCACTTCTTGTTCTGGAAAACTGTACAAGCATGGCGAATGGCCATAAAGCATATGACTGACAATGCAAAACATGAATCTCATGCTGCCTGACCCCAGCTTCTCTGCATCACGGCTTAAAGTACTGTAAATGGCGGTGGAGGAGAAAGACTGCAGGGACAGGCACTCAAAGAGTGCATGTTGAAAAGAAAAAAAAAGAGTGCCTGCACTGCAGGTGCCTGCAGTGGAAGGGCACTGGCCACCGGAAGCATTACTTGGTACAGGCTCCTCAGCAGGATGGCAGGATGAAGACTCGACTCAAAGTCCAGGAGGAAGGCTAAGGCGAAGATAAGGTTCTGGGCAACAGTAAGCAGGTAAGCGAGAGTGACATGGAAGCCATGTGGGAGCGAGCCAATGGTAAGTAAAGTGACATGGGAGTCAAGCGGTAGACAGTCAGTGGTAAGTAAAGGTAAGTAATGGGTGGGCTCTAAGCCCCTCTTAAGATATTTTTTCTAAATACAAGAGATTTTGCAAGCGCTGTGCAGGCAAAACCTAAAACGAGTGAACACACACCACTCATTCTCACAGTCTTTATGCTACATTATACATGTATTAGATTGTTTTAATGAACCTGTTGTGTTAAAATAAGTCAGTGGTTTTCAAACGTTTTAATGCTTAACTCCTCCAAACCCCCCCCAAACCCCTCCCCCCACACTGGAAAAATAAAAATCACTGGCCCCCCCCACAGAATTTTTCGCAATTATTCTATAAAGATGGCAATGTTTAAATGTCTAGACTTATTTAAACATTGCAGTTGTTATGTTACCTTTAAAAAAAAATGCAATGTTTTCCTGCGTAAAACAAGGCACTGTTATCTGCATAATGCTTCTTTTGGCCAGAACCTGGTGTCTCCATGAAACCCGAGATCACTTGAGGACCCCCTTGGGGGTCCCTCCAGCCAGTTTGAAGACCCCTGCAATAAGTAATTGCATTATTTTTTGTTAATGTGGCCTGTTTCTGTTCTGTGTTTCTTGTTATTCCTCCTGCACAATGTATTGTGTCTGTTTATCTAGAAATGTTGCTGTATGTGCAGATTCCTTGTGAACTCTATTAGTCTATCAATGTATTAAGGTGTGTGTATTGTATTGTAATTGTATTTTTATGTAGCATTTACTACCCCTGACGAGGTGTATACATGCTTCATGGATCACACTATTCCAAAACCCAAGGTTAGTGGACTAATCCACTGCTTATTGTTGGTTGTTGGGATTAGTTTTGTGCTTTCATATTTTACCCATTTATTGTAGAATTGATTAATAGAAGGTAGGTGGGATCATTAGCGCAGGCTACGTGAGTTAATGAAAACGGCTGGCGATATGAGTAGATAGTCAAAAGGAGATCAGTTATTGTGAAATCCAGGCTTATGCTTTCAAAGAGAGGCTGTGATCTATGCAAGGAGTTGTAGGCAATTTGCAGAAATTCAATTAAGGAGATGAAACAGGCGTGTGACTTGGAGTAGGCTATACCCAGCGAGAGGAGGCACACGGAGGATGAAGTGAATGACAGCATCATTCAAAAGGAAGAAAGAAGAGGAAACCCTGGAAATTTTTAAACAAAGATCAGATTTTCATGGTCAGTTTTAGAGTATAGTTGGATGAGGCTTTTGGGATTATTTGCAAACAGAGGAGGTGAAACTGTGCTAAAACCGTAGAAAGAATAATATGATCTATTTATAACGGTTTATAGAAGTGCACCTTTCATATAATGTTGCATTCACTCTTATTGTTTTTTGATGCTGTTGCATTTGATGGCTCTTTGTTTAGCAATATTTTGATGTGCGCTTATTGCGTGTGATATTTTTGCCATTATGAGTCCATAGTGCATTATTCCAACACTCAAAAACATACTATGTTTATATTTCTTGAATAGAATGCTTTAAAATTCCTAAACAGTGCGATAAAAAATACAAATATGAATGCAATTTATAGAATGCCTGCCACAGGAAAAGGAAAATTGTGCTTTATTGAATGTTTATATTTTTAATAGAATGCTGTAAAAGTTGCAAACAGTGCGGTAGAAAATAAAAATATTAATGCAATTTATAGAGTTCTTGCTACGGAAAAAGGTAAATTGTGCTTTATGAAATAATGTTCTCTTCGATGTATTGACTGTTGTAACTCTGATGCTACCATATGTTGCTTGTTTAAAACTGTTTTTCTAAAGGCTTTTCTTTTATGTCAATGACCCTTTGTTGACACTTGGGTTTTCATATTTTCCTTTGGAGCACTAACTTCATCTGCATTTAGAAAGGCTGTGCCTGTCAATACTGCCACTCATCAATCAAAACCACATATGACATGGCCACCGCTACCAGTGCCACTTTCTAGCCATCAGAGTATCAGTCAGCACAGTGACAATCATCGTAGTTAGTGTACTTCAGTGTACAGCTCAGTGTCACTTCTCCTATACATTCTTGAGTTATACCACTAGTGCCGCTAGCCATGCTCAGTATCACTCTTCTGTACTACTAACAACTCAAACATGGCAGAACTCAAGCTCACTGTCAAGAATCCCACAAATACCAGGTAATCAGTTGTTTATATGTGATGGAGAAAACTAAATTTCTAGTAAAGTTCTTGCAGGGGGACTTTTTTAGCATACATGGATCTGCAAGGTTATAGCAACTGAGGCCCTCATTATGACCCTAGCGGTGAATGATAAAGTGGCAGGTAATACCGCCAACAGGCTGGCGGCAAGTACTGCCAAATTTTGACCATGGCGGTGGTAACTCCCATAGACAGCCAAGGTACCACACCAACCGACACAGTGGAAACAACCGTCACCACGGCAGTAGCCGTCAACAGCCAGACGGGAGACAAAGTACCCGCCCACCATATTATGATACAGGACATTACCACCTTTTCCGGTGCCGTACCAACATCATCAAAAGCCTGGCAGAAACAGAGCTCAGAAGTGAAAGGACTCACCATTGGAGACACAGGAAAGAACCACGTCGCCATGGAACCCGAACTGCAAGTCTTCCCGATGATCTTCTATGTCATGCACCACCTGGAACACCAACACAGCCGAAGAAGATGACGCTGAGTACAGCCGCCTAGCACACAAGGGAGGGAGGGAGAAAAACAAGAGTGACAACACACACACAACACACACCCAACACACACACACACACCATACACACAACCAGCTGCACACGTAAACGAATGGCACACGACACACGGCATAATAAATCATGGACCTGCCATCAGAGAGGAGGCCAGAGCCTGAACCAATCTCTGCTGGGCTGATAATCCACTGTGAATACCCTCCAGGAATGCATTACAGTGCTGCATCTGGGATGCCAGCCCCTGGATGGCATTAACAATGGTTGATTGCCCTACAGAGATGGATCTCGTGAGGTCAATAGCCTCCTCACTCAGGGCAGCAGGGCTCACTGGGGCAGGGCCAGAGGTGCCTGGGGTGAAGGAGATGCCCACCCTCCTGGGTGAGCGGGCACAGGCAAATCGAGGAGGGGCTACTGGGAGGGCAATGCTGGTACAGGGTGGTGGCTTTATCTGCAGCTGGGCTGGTCACAGAGGTGTCAGCCACCACCATGGAGCTCCCATCGGAGGAGGTATCACAGTCTGTGTTGACCCCTCCAGTCTCCGCCGTGGTGCTCTCCTCGCCCTCCGTCCCACTGGTTCCAACTGCGTCGGTGGACTCTGCCTTCAGAGTCATGTGGGATGGAGCTCCCTTTGTCACCGGTGCTCCTGCTCCTCCACCACATGATGCTAATGCACACAAAGACAGGATGACAAAACAAGAAAGGGGGGAGAGAGACAAAGGATACACTGGGTCAATTCCTGCACCTGTTATGTACTGCGCTGGACTTCTCACCTCTGGAGACCGGGTTGGCGAATACACCAAGTCTTCTACAGGTTCTGGATACTCCCAGATAAGGGCGACCCCTTCTAGTAGCCACAGTGCTGCTTGACAGGCTACGCCAAAGCAGACCGTACCCTTCAGAAGGAGTCCCAGAGGGAAAAAAAACCAACACTGGGGAAAAAACCTCAAACAGGAACTCCTGAAGAAAAACAAGAAAAACCAAGAAAAAACAGGATTTGACAACAGGAAACAAAAATAGGCAAATCTCCCAAGGCAAAAAACAGGAACAAAGAACAGGCAAAATCTCCCAAGGCAAAAAGCAGGAACAAAGAACAGGTAAAAATCTCCCAAGGCAAAAAGCAGGAACAAAGAACAGGAGCAAACAGCACAACCAGAAGGAAGTGTTTGCAACGCAAGGTGGAACAAGACTGACTGACTTATAAACTGAGAAAAGGAAAGTGACATCACAGGAAAAGGAAAGTACACCATCTTGAATTTGGAGGAGCCCATAGACCAGTATAGGAAAAAGAAAGTAGTATAAAAGAAAAACGGAGCATGCTGGGACAAAAACACAAAGAAGACAAGATGGGCACAACATGGACAGAGACAGGCAAAAAGACCAGACAAACCCACCACCAACAACAAAAAGAAGAAAAAAGGGCTACAGGTAAGTGTAGCGCGACCAGGAGCAAAATATATGCTTCCCAGAATGTGTAGTCAAAAAACGCGGGGAACGGCGCTCCGAGTATCGGTAGCGCATTCCATCCGCGAGGACAGAAAGAGACGCTGCATCAGAGCGTGGCATTACAGTAGGTCCCTTTCCTTCCAGGTTTGTCAGGATGACTGTAAAAAAACAGGCGGACCAAACGGGGAGCATGGACGGAGGAAGCATCCTCCCAAGAACAGTCACTGAGAAGGTATCCTTTCCAGTGGACCAAAAACTGTAGTTTGTGTCGAAAAATTCTGGAATCACAGATTTACAGGACTTCATACTCCGGCTGTCCATTAATAGAAAGAGGAGGTGGATGCTGGAACTGGCAATGGTATTGATCAAAGAGATTTAACTGGGACACATGGAAAACATGATGAACCCTCCAGGTATGAGGTAAGCGGAGACGCACAACTACAGGATTCAGGACTTGCAAAATCCGAAAGGGTCCATAAAAACGTGGCTTGAACTTATTGGTGGAAAACCGGGAAGGTAGAAATCTGGAAGAAAGCCATACCTTGTGGCCCACTTGATACAAAGGTGCGGCTTGTCGGAAACGATCCGCCTTTCGTTTCATTGCTTTTTCGAAGCTAGGAGAGCTGTGTGAAGTAGGCCCTGGTTTCGACAGATCTGTCGTGAAAAAGAAGTGACAGCAGGCACAGAAGAGGATGTTCGGGAAACAATAGTGAAAGTCCTCAGATGAAATCCACAGGTACAATAAAAGGGTGTGGTCTTGGTTGCACTATGTATTGTGTTGTTATAGGAAAACTCGGCAAGAGCAAGATACTCCGACAAATTGCTTCGTGTGGCATTACAGTAACATCTCAGGTACTGCTGAAGTTCTTGATTCACTCTTTCAGTTTGCCCATTAGTTTGTGGATGGAAACCAGAGGATGAAGAAATCTGAATGTTAAATAAGGCACAAAAGGCTCTCCAGAAACATGATACATATTGAGGCCATCTGTCCGAAATGACCTATTGCGGAAGACCATGGAGGCGATAAATATCCCGCAGAAAAATGCGACTCATTTCTGGGGCCGTCAGTAGTTTCTTCAAGGCTGAGAAATGGGCCATCTTGGTGAACGAATCTACGGTCACCATGATTATTTGGTTACCAGAGGAGGTAGGTAGAGAGCATATGAAATCCATGGATAGAGTACCCCAAGGAGCGGAAGGAACCGGTAAAGGTCTTAATAAACCTGCTGCCTTAGTTCGGGCGTCTTATTCTGAGCACAGACTGGGCATGCTGACACATAGGTTTCAGTGTCTGTCTTAAGCGAAGGCCACCAAAAAGATCGCTGAAGCAGCTCCTGGGTCTTCCTGATGCCTCGATGACCGGCTATAGGAGAATCATGGCACATTTGTAGAGCTTCTGTCTGCACTTTCTTGGTAGGTAGGAAAAGAGCATGTTGATGATAGAAGTAGTTGTCCTTCTTCTGCAAAAAAGGAGTCACTCTATCCCATTCTGAAGCAGACAGAAAATGGTACTCGGATTGAACGCGTTCTTGAAAAGACTGAGTAGCTCCGATGATTCTGCTAGACTCAATAAGATGTGGAGAGGAGGTCTGGGCTATGTCAGGATATCTGCGGGATAAGGCATCTGCCACTGAATTCTGGGAACCAGGTATGTACGTGATCACAAAATCGGACTGGCTAACGAAGAATGCCCATCGAGCCGAACGACTATTGCGACACAGAAAACTCTGAAGACTTTGGAGATTACGATGATCAGACCTGGCTTCAAAAGGCTCTCTGGAGCCATCAAGAAATGCCTCCATTCTTTACAAGCTACTTTGAGAGCGAGTAGTTCTCGTTCCAGTAGAGAATAATTGCATTCAGCCTCTGATAGGATATGAGACAGATAAAAGATAGGATATTCCAATCCATCGTTGTCTTGTTTCTGTAGCAGAACTGCCCCAATAGCTGTCTGAGGCATCAGTCACAACAATAAATTTCTTGGTATTGTCAGGATGACGCAGCACGGGTGCTTGGGTAAAAACTGTCTTCCGTTCTTGAAACGCACGTTCAGCATCCTTGGTCCAAACGAAACCCTTCTTCAGGTTCTCTTTCTTAATTGTTTGTGTTATGAAACTTTGTAGGTGGGCAAAGTTCTGAATAAACTGATGATAAAAGTTTGATAAACCAAGGAAACATTGCGTTTCCTTAATGGACATTGGAGAAGGCCAATCTAATATGGCACTGACCTTGTCAGGATCCATGGATATTCCATGTTGATTAATACAGAACCCCAAATACTTTACTTCAGAGTTATGGAACTCACACTTCTCAGGTTTACAAAACAATTGTTTTTTCTTGAGTCTTTTCAGGACATGATCTATATGTTGCTCAGGATCACGGGAATATATCAAGATATCATCCAAATAAATGACTACATATTGGTTGAGTACATCAGAGAACACCGAATCCATAGATCATTGAAAAACAGAAGGGGCGATGGTCAGTCCAAAAGGCATAACACATTACTCATTGTGCCCAAAAGGGATACGGAAAGTGGTTTTCCATTCATCTCCTTCTTTAATACGAAGGAGATGATAGGCACCCGTAAGTCTAATTTGGTAAACATCTTGGCTCCTTGAATGTCATCCAATATATCTCTGATTAAAGGCAGCAGATATCGATCCTTAATCGTTATTCTATTGAGTTCATGAAAGTCAACACAAGGACGCAGATCCTTAGACAT
Source organism: Pleurodeles waltl (assembly GCF_031143425.1). Classification (NCBI taxonomy): domain Eukaryota; kingdom Metazoa; phylum Chordata; class Amphibia; order Caudata; family Salamandridae; genus Pleurodeles; species Pleurodeles waltl. The sequence continues at coordinate 66,032,959 of NC_090441.1, read as the reverse complement.
CTTTGGGACGAAAAAGAGAGGACCCCCAGCAGGGGACATGGAAGGAGCAATCAAACCGTTGTGTAAGTTATCATCTAAATATTCCTTTAGCACCTTCTTTTCTTGGTCTGTCAGAGAATACATTCGACCAAAGGGGACAACTTCATCAGGAATTAAAGGAATAGCACAGTCATAACTGCGATGAGGCGGCAAAATAGGATTACTAGGTTTCTGAAAAATCCTGATATATTCCTGATAACAATCTGGAACTCACTGGATCATATTGACAGAGTTAGTGTTATCCTTAGTTGACTGACAGGACCTCTTGGGAGTCTAATAAGAAGTAGTGGAATAACAATTCTGTTGACAAAATGAAGACGTTAGGGACATAGTTCTTGTTTCCCAATTGATATAGGGGTTGTGTCGGGCTAACCAGGGTATTCCCAAAATCATGATGTGATTTGGTGAGGCTATGAGATCAAAGGCAACATGTTCTTGATGCCCCCCAAATGTCAAACAAAGAGTAGGAGTTGAGGCCACCACAGGTCCTGAGGTTAACGGAGAACCATCCACCGTCTGAACCTGCTCAGGAGTCTCTTTAAGAATGCAGGGAATTCCCTTACAAGTAGCCCAGGTCTCATCCAGATAGAGTCCACTGGCTCCACAGTCAAGGAGAGCCAGAAGGTGTTCTTCTTGATCTTGTGAACTTTGTAACTTGACTGAGAGGATAAACAGGGTGGACATGCTTTCCTTGGAGGAACATATTGATGGTACTTCAGCTCCTCCCATCTCCTTCCTCCTTACAAGAGACGGGAGCTGGCGTTTTCCGCAGGTCTTGAGGGACGTACCGGACAACTACGGATCAGGTGGCCAGCCTTACCACAGTACAGACAAAGGTGGTCATTCTGACCCTGGCGGTCTTTGACCGCCAGGGCGGAGGACCGCGGGAGCACCGCCGACAGGCCGGCGGTGCTCCAATGGGGATTCCGACCGCGGCGGTAAAGCCGCGGTCGGACCGGCACCACTGGCGGGGTCCCGCCAGTGTACCGCCGCCCCATTGAATCCTCCGCGGCGGCGCAGCTTGCTGCACCGCCGCGGGGATTCCGACCCCCCCTACCGCCATCCAGATCCCGGCGGTCGGACCGCCGAGATCCGGATGGCGGTAGGGGGGGTCACGGGGCCCCTGGGGGCCCCTGCAGTGCCCATGCCACTGGCATGGGCATTGCAGGGGCCCCCGTAAGAGGGCCCCTACATGTATTTCACTGTCTGCTGCGCAGACAGTGAAATACGCGACGGGTGCAACTGCACCCGTCGCACAGCTTCCACTCCGCCGGCTCGATTCCGAGCCGGCTTCATCGTGGAAGCCTCTTTCCCGCTGGGCTGGCTGGCGGTCTGAAGGCGACCGCCCGCCAGCCCAGCGGGAAAGTCAGAATTACCGCCGCGGTCTTTCGACCGCGGAACGGTAACCTGACGGCGGGACTTTGGCGGGCGGCCTCCGCCGCCCGCCAAGGTCAGAATGAGGGCCAAAGTCCCTTTCGTCGTCGTTCCTCCATTTCTGACTCCGTCAATGGCCCACAAACCAGATCTATCTGCATGGGTTCTTCAGGGGGAGGTGGAGAGGCTTCGGATGGAATGTCTTTCGTTCGCCGACTGCTAGCACGAAAGGTACCAGACTGGTATTGAGCTTGCGTTCTACGTCTCTCCATCTTGCGCTCTTGAAGTCTATATTCGATGTTCATAGATTGATCCATTAATTCCTTCAAAGAACAAGCTGGAGAAGAATGTACAAGCTCATCTTTAATTTCTTCATGCAGGCCTCGGTGGAAAAGGGTTATGAAGGTGCCTTCCACCCAGGAGGTTTCAGCTGCCAGCTGTTTGAAGTGGGTTATATACTGCAAAACATCCTGATTACCCTGCTGAATGTCACATAAGGCTTCTTCAGCTGCTGCTTCTACCCCAGGACTCTAAAACAGTTGTTTGAAAAGAGTCAGGAAAGTGGAATAGTTAGCCATGACTGGGTCTTCTGCAGAAACCAGAGCAGTCGCCCAAGCAAGCGCCGGACCAGACAAGGCGCTGATCAGATAGCCCACCTTAGCCTTACCCGAAGAAAATTGGAGTGGACGAAAGGCAAAGAAAAACGTCAGGGTGTCCAAAAATTCCTTCATCTTTAGAGGATCTCCAGAATATCGAGGAGTAGTGGCAGATACTACTGTCCATTGGTATGTCCATTGATTGGGAAGACAAGACCTGTCGTTGCGCAGTGTTCTCTGCCTGTAACTGTTGTAACTCTTGGGCTTGTTGTTGGACAGTCTGCAACATGGCTTGAGCATTTTCTGATGCCTCTCCCTGTGGATCTTCCATGGCGATCTCGCAATGTGGAATCTTTTGGCGTTGCAATCTGTTACGTACTGCGCTGGACTTCTCACCTCTGGATACCGGGTTGGCGAATACACCAAGTCTTCTACAGGTTTTGAATAGTCCCAGATAAGGGCGACCCCTTCTAGTAGCCACGGTGCCACTTGACAGGCTACGCCAAAGCAGACCGTACCCTTCAGAAGGAGTCCCAGAGGGAAAAAAAACAACACTGGGGAAAAAAAACACAAACAGGAACTCCTGAAGAAAAACAAGAAAAAACAGGACTTGACAACAGGAAACAAAAATAGGCAAACCTCCCAAGGCAAAAAACAGGAACAAAGAACAGGCAAAAATCTCCCAGAGCAAAAAGCAGGAACAAAGAACAGGAGCGAACAGCACAACCAGAAGGAAGTGTTTGCAACGCAAGGTGAAACAAGACTGACTGACTTATATACTGAGAAAAGGGAAGTGACATCTCAGGAAAATGAAAGAACACCATCTTGAATTTGGAAGAGCCCATAGACTAGTATAGGAAAAAGAAAGTAGTATAAAAAAATAACAGAGCATGCTGGGACAAAAAAACGAAGAAGACAAGATGGACACAACATGGAGAGAGACAGGCAAGAAGACCAGACAAACCCACCACCAACAACAAAAAGAAAAAAAAAAGGGCTACAGGTAAGTGTAGCACGACCAGGAGCAAAATACATGCTTCCCAGAATGTGGGGAACGGCGCTACGAGAATCGGTAGAGCGTTCCATCCGCAAGGACAGAAAGAGACGCCGTGTCAGAGCGTGGCGTTACAGCACCAACAACACCATTGACGTACACAGCACCCTCACACACAGGGAACAGGCCTATGCAATATGCATTGCATTACCAGTGATATGGCTAATCACCAAGGCATGATGAGGAGAACACACTGCCAACTGCAGCACAATTGGTACCCATGATGCCCTGCCTGGAAGTGACCACTAACAAGCTAGGTTACCTGTATTTGCCATGCAACCATTACCCTTCGGAGGACCCATGGTACAATGTCTGACTAGCCTTAGGGGCACCCCCTAACACACCATCACCACCCAGATACCACCCCACCAGCCAAAATTTGTATTGATACCCACTGCACTCACCCCCTTGAGGCTGCTTTGATTCCCTCAAGCACCCATCCAGCTGAGGATACCCCACCACCAGTATGCGGGCCATCAGGGGGGTCAGGGTCTGACGGGCACCCCTTCCTCATTGACAGGCCTATCCCATGTGGGCCTCCGCAGTCTTCCGTGCCCAGCGTCTTAGGTCCTCCCACCGTTTCCGACAGTGGGTGCTCCGCCTGCCATAGACCCCCAGGATCAGCACCTCCTTGGCGATTGCACACCATATTCCCTTCTTTTGATGGGCGCTGGCCTGCAGAGGCAATAAAGACAGGAGAACACCATAAACGAACATTCCAGGCTGTCACACACATGGCCCACCACACCCGTTTCCATCATCATTGGCACACACATTGCCCAGCGCACGACATGTACACCACCAACAGATAATCCCCCTTTACACAATGCCTTCACACACATCTCCATGCATCCATGCCACATACATTGTGCCCATAGTGTACTCACCGGTTGGTCTGGAGGCCCATACAGCAGTCTGTACTGCGGTAGGACCCCATCCACCAGTCGCTCCAACTCCTTCGAAGTGAAGGCTGGGGCCCTTTCCCCGGTCACACGGGCCATGGTCGTTCCGGACACAGGTCACAGCAGCACATGCAGTGTAGGTCTTCTCCTGTTGAAGGTCAGGAAACAAGTGAGGAATGATTTAGAAAATGGCGGTCACATCTGCGGCGGTGTACACCGTCACTGCCGGCGTACAGCCCCATTGACCGCTGTACTCCATAGGGCCAAATATTATCTAATGAGGAATTGCACGGCGGTTCACAACCGCCTACCGCCACGACGACCAACGTTAGCGGAAATACCTCACTTCCACCTGTCTCTCCACACAGGACAGGCGGTGAACATTTCAGAGGGGGTGAACAGGCCTATCGATAATTGCTGCATCACAGGATAAATAGGTACATACTTTGAAATTTACATTGTCCCAATACTCAATTGCATTATGCCATTATTGCCCTTTCCCGGCAAAAGTGACTGAGAAGATTGTCAACAAACAGCTGACCCGCTACCTCGAAGTCAACAACATCCTGGACCCTTCCCAATCCGGTTTTCGCAGCAACCACAGCACTGAGACCGCCCTCATCGCCGCCACTGACGACATCCGGACCCTGATGGACAAAGGAGAAACAGCCGCCCTCATCCTCCTGGACCTATCAGCAGCCTTTGACACGGTCTGCCACCGCACCCTATCAGCACGCCTCCATGACGCCGGTATCCAAGAGAAGGCCCTGTCCTGGACCACATCCTTCCTCTCTGGCAGAACCCAGAGCGTCCGCCTCCCACCTTTCCGCTACAAAACCACCAAGATCATCTGCGGCGTCCCACAGGGATCCTCCCTCAGCCCGACACTGTTCAATATCTACATGGCCCCCCTCGCCCATGTCGCACGACAACACAACCTCAACATCATCTCCTACGCCAACGACACCCAGCTGATCATATCCCTCACCGAAGATCCCCACACCACCAAAGCTAACCTCCACCGAGGAATGAAGGCCGTAGCCGACTGGATGAAGGACAGCAGACTGAAGGTGAACTCAGACAAGACGGAGGTCCTCATTCTCAGACCCATCCCATCAGCCTGGGACGACTCTTGGTGGCCCACGTCACTAGGCACAGCCCCGGAACCCACGGACCACGCACGCAACCTGGGGGTCATCCTCGACTCCACTCTCTCCATGACCAGGCAAGTCAACGCCGTCTCCGCGTCCTGCTTCAACACCCTCCGTATGCTCCGCAGGATCTTCAAATGGATCCCCCTCGACACGAGAAAAACCGTTGCCCAGGCCCTCATCACCAACAGACTCGACTACGGGAACGCCCTCTACTCAGGAATTACAAACAAGCTCCTGAGACGACTCCAACGCATCCAGAATGCCTCGGCCCGACTCATCCTCGATGTCCCCCGCTGCAGCCACATCACACTCCACCTGAGAGGCCTGCACTGGCTCCCCGTCAACAAAAGGATCACCTTCAAGCTCCTGATCCACGCACACAAAGCACTGCACAACACCGGACCCACCTACCTCAACAACCGACTCAGCTTTCACACCCCCACCCGAAGCCTCCGCTCAGCCAAGCTCGCCCTTGCCACAGTCCCCCGCATCCGAAAAACCACTGCCTGCGGCAGATCCTTCTCCTACCTCGCCGCCAAGACCTGGAACACTCTCCCCACCATCCTACGACAGACCCAGGACCTGCTGGCCTTCAGAAGACTCCTCAAGACCTGGCTCTTCGACCAGTAGCAACCCCCCCCTCAGCGCCTTGAGACCCTCGCGGGTATGTAGCGCGCTTTACAAATGCAGTGATTGATTGGTTGATTGATATCAGGTCAGGCTCAAACTGGGCACACAGCTCTATGATTGTGGCCCTATCCAGTGTATAGGTGGGTATAATGTGCCTGTCCTCCAGTGTAGCTAAGTCCACCAGGGGTAATTGCCTGCAAGTCGTCCCTAATCCCCTGATACTGTCCCTCGTGCAGCCGTCTGTTCTCCTGCACGTTGTCTAGGATCTGGACCATCGTGTCCTGGGAATGTTGGTAGGCTCCCAGGATCTCAGAGTGCCACCTGGAGAATCGGTTCCCTGGTCCTGTCCTCCCCCTGGCACACAGCAGTCCTCCCAGTTTCCCTGTTAGCCTGTGGCCCTGTCCCCTGAACAGTGTGCCCACTGCCACTGACCCCATGTCCCTAATTGTCTTGTGGGTGAGGTGTGGCCTGGGGTCTCTGTACAGGTGGGCACACTGCTGATTGACATGTCCTGGGGACAGAGGTTTGGGTACGCTGGGTGTGTGCTGTGGTGTTGGATCCTGATGGGGGAGGCTATGTGGTGGCCTGTGAGTGGGCTTGAGTGACCGGATGTCCAGTGGTCCCTGATGGGCTAGGTAGGTCCTACAGATCCAGAAGTCCAGAGTTACTGTCATCACTGTGGGCCTCTTCTGTTGGGCGACTGGATAGTGGTGGCACCTCCTCTCCACTGACATTGGCTGGGGTACCTGTGGGGATGTAAGTGATGTATTATGCTTCAAGTGTATGACATTTGTTCTTCCCTGGCTTTCCCTCTATCGTTGGTGTTGCCCTGCCAGCTTTTGCTTGTGTAACACCGGACCCACCTACCTCAACAACCGACTCAGCTTCCACACCCCCACCCGAAGCCTCCGCTCAGCCAAGCTCGCCCTTGCCACAGTCCCCCGCATCCGAAAAACCACTGCCAGCGGCAGATCCTTCTCCTACCTCGCCGCCAAGACCTGGAACACTCTCCCCACCATCCTACGACAGACCCAGGACCTGCTGGCCTTCAGAAGACTCCTCAAGACCTGGCTCTTCGACCAGTAGCACCCCCCCCTCCTCAGCGCCTTGAGACCCTCGCGGGTATGTAGCGCGCTTTACAAATGCAGTGATTGATTGGTTGATTGATATCAGGTCAGGCTCAAACTGGGCACACAGCTCTATGATTGTGGCCCTATCCAGTGTATAGGTGGGTATAATGTGCCTGTCCTCCAGTGTAGCTAAGTCCACCAGGGGTAATTGCCTGCAAGTCGTCCCTAATCCCCTGATACTGTCCCTTGTGCAGCCGTCTGTTCTCCTGCACGTTGTCTAGGATCTGGACCATCGTGTCCTGGGAATGTTAGTAGGCTCCCAGGATCTCAGAGTGCCACCTGGAGAATCGGTTCCCTGGTCCTGTCCTCCCCCTGGCACACAGCAGTCCTCCCAGTTTCCCTGTTAGCCTGTGCCCCTGTCCCCTGAACAGTGTGCCCACTGCCACTGACCCCAGGTCCCTGATTGTCTTGTGGGTGAGGTGTGGCCTGGGGTCTCTGTACAGGTGGGCACACTGCTGATTGACATGTCCTGGGGACAGAGGTTTGGGTACGCTGGGTGTGTGCTGTGGTGCTGGATCCTGATGGGGGAGGCTTTGTGGTGGTCTGTGAGTGGGCTTGAGTGACCGGATGTCCAGTGGTCCCTGATGGGCCAGGTAGGTCCTCCAGATCCAGAAGTCCAGAGTTACTGTCATCACTGTGGGCCTCTTCTGTTGGGCGACTGGATAGTGGTGGCACCTCCTCTCCACTGACATTGGCTGGGGTACCTGTGGGGATGTAAGTGATGTATTATGCTTCAAGTGTATGACATTTGTTCTTCCCTGGCTTCCCCTCTATCGTTGGTGTTGCCCTGCCAGCTTTTGCTTGTGTATGGTGATGTATTGTGGGTATGTTAGTTTCCCTATGCTGTGCACGCTTTAGTGATGGGTGTCCATGCAAGGCTGGGAGGGGTGTCCATGCAATGGTTTGGCACGCAGGGCTTGGCATTGGGGTTAGTGAGATGTGTAGGTGAAGTGTGTGAGTGATGGGAGTGAGGGTGTGGGTGTGGGTGTGAGATGGCATGCAGGTATGGAGGGGGCTGATAGGTAGTAAATATTGACTTACCAGTGTCCAGTCCTCCGGTTACTCCAGAGAGTCCCTCAGGATGCAGTATTACCAGTACTTGCTCCTCCCATACTGTGAGCTGTGGGGAGGAGGTGGGGGCCCACCGCCAGTCCTCTGTATGGCGAGCTGGTGTCTTGCTGCTATGTAACGTACCTTCCCCTGTAGGTCGTTCCACCTCTTCCTGATGTCATCCCTTGTTCTTGGGTGCTGTCCCATAGCTCCATTTTCCTTGCAATGGATATCTGCTGTACCTGTTCTCCAAAGAGCTGTGGCTCTGCCCTGAAAATTTCCTCCACCATGACCTTAACTCTTCCTCAGTGAAACAGGGGTGCCTTTGTGGTGCCATGGGTGTTATGTGATGTGTGTTGGTGAGGTTGTGTTGGGTAATATGGTGGAGTGTGTGATGTGGAGTGTGTGAGGGGTGTATGGGTGTTAGTGTTGTGCGTGTCTAGTTGTCTCTGTGCTCTTCTTCTCAGTCTCCTGGTGGCAATATTTGTTCGTAAGGGGTTGTGGGTAATGTGGGTGTGTGTTTTATAGTGGTGTGGGTGTGGTGTTTGTATGGGTGTCAGGTATGTGTATTTGGTATTTGCCAATTGTAGGAAGTTGGCTCTGTACATACTATCTCAAAGTGAGAGATAGTGTGCACAGAGTCGAAGGGTTCCCCTTAGAGGTTGATAGTGGCAAAATTAGATAATACCAATGCTCTGTTTGTGGTAGTGTGGTCGAGCAGTAGGCTTATCAGAGGGTAGTGTTAAGCATTTGTTGTACACACACAGGCAATAAATGAGAACACATACTCAAAGACTTAACTCCAGGCCAATAGGTTTTTATATAGAAATATATTATTTCCTTAATTTATTTTAGAACCACAAGATTCAGAATTCAAATAAGTACATAAATTGTAAGGTATTTGGCATAGGTAAATGTGGAACTTTGAAGCAAAACATTAAGGTACACAGTTTTGGCAAAAATGGCAATAAGCTATTTAAAAAGTGGACATAGTGCAAAAATCAACAGTTCCTGGGGGAGGTAAGTACACGTTAGTTTAGCAGGCGAGTAAAGCACTTACAAGTTCAGTCTCCAGGGCATAGGCAGCCCACCGTTGGGGGTTCAAGTCACCCCTAAACACCCAGCAACACAGGGCCGGTCAGGTGCAGAGGTCAAAGTAGGGCCCAAATAACATAGGTGCCTATGGAGACTAGGGATGCTCCAGTTCCAGTCTGCTAGCAGGTAAGTACCTGCGTCCTCAGGAGCAGACCAGGGGGGTTTTGTAGAGCACTGGGTGGGTCACAAACAGGCACACAAAATACACCCTCAGTGGCACAGGGGCATCCGGGTGTAGTGTGCAAAGTAGGTGTCGTTTTTTTAATAGAAATCAATGGAGGGACACGAGGGTCATTCTGGTGATGCAGGCAGGGCACAGGGGGGGCTTCTCAGGCCAGCTGCCAACTGGGCAACCATGAGAGCCGCCTGCTGGTCACTCCTGCACCGGTAGTTGTCTTCTCTCGGGGCTGTGGGCTGCGGGTGCAGTGCTTCTTCCAGGCGTCTGGTTCTTTGCTACCGGGCAGTCGCGGTCAGGGGGAGACTATGGATTCTCTCTACAGGCGTCACTGTGGGGGTACAGGGAGGTCGTCTCAGGGTGTCCACGTCCACGTGTTGGTTTTTCTGGACACGAGCCAGGGGTGTCAGGTGCAGAGTGTTGGGGACTCACGCTTCAGAAGTGAGGCCGGAGTCCCTTTAAAGATGGTTTCTTATTGGATGTTCAGACAGAGCTGCTGTCCTCAGGAGTTTCTTGGTCCTTTGAGTTGCAGGGCAGTTCTCTGAGTCGGCAGAGGTCGCTGGTCCCGCTGGATGCGTCACTGTGCAGGTTCTTTGAGTCTGAAGTCAGGCCGGTAGGGCTGGGGCCAAGTCAGTTGTTGTCTCCGTCTTCCCTGCGGGACTTTCAGGTTAGTAGTCCTTCTATTCTTTAGGTCCTCAGGAAATCTGTTTTCCTGGGTTCAGGGTCGCCCCTAAATACACAATTTAGGGATGTGTTTAGGGCTGGAGGGCAGTAGCCAATGGCTACTGTCCCTGAGGGTGGCTACACCCTCCTTGTGCCTCCTTCCTGTGGGCAGCGGGGCACATTCCTAATCCTATTGGGGGAAATCCTCCAAAGTAAGATGTTGGATTTTCTAAGGCAGGGGTCACCTCAGCTCAGGACACCTTAGGGGCTGTCCTGGCTGGAGGGTGATTCCTCCTTGTTTTTCTCATTATCTCCTCCGGACTTGCCGACAAAAGTGCGGGCTGTGTCCTGGGGGGTGGGCATCTCCACTAGCTGGAGTGCCCTGGGGCACTGTAACACCAGGCTTGAGCCTTTGAGGCTCATCGCCAGATGTTACAGTTCCTGCAGAGGGGGTTGTGAAGCACCTCCACCCACGTCAGGCTTTGTCCCTGGTCACTGAGTGCACAAAGGCACTCACCCCATGTGGCCAGAAACCCGTCTGGATGTGTCAGGCTGGCAGAAACTGGTCAGCCTATCACTAGTGGTTGGGCTGGTATGCAGGGGGCATCTCTAAGATGTCCCCTGTGTGCATTTCACAATAAATTCCACACTGGCATCAGTGTGGATTTATTGTGCTGAGATGTTTGATACCAAACTTCCCAGTATTCAGTGTAGCCATTATGGAACTGTGGAGTTTGTGTTTGACAAATTCCCAGACCATATACTCTTTATGGCTACCCTGCACTTACAATGTCTAAGAATTGGATTAGACACTGTAGGGGCATAGTGCTCATGCAGCTATGCCCTCACCTGTGGTATAGTGCACCCTGCCTTAGGGCTGTAAGGCCTGCTAGAGGGGTGACTTACCTATGCCACAGGCAGTGGGTTGTGGGCATGGCACCCTGAGGGGAGTGCCATGTCAACTTAGTATTTTTCTCCCCACCAGCACATACAAGCTGTGAGGCAGTGTGCATGTGCTGAGTGAGGGGTCCCCGGGGTGGCATAATACATGCTACAGCCCTTAGAGACCTTACCTGGTCACGGGCCCTTGGTACCAGGGGTACCATTTTCAAGGGACTTATCTGTGTGCCAGTGCTGTGCCAATTGTGGAGAGAAATGTACAGTTTTAGGGAAAGAACACTGGTGCTGGGGCCTGGTTAGGAGGGTCCCAGCACACTTTCAATCATAACTAGCATCAACAAAAGGCAAAAAGTTAGGGGATAACCATACCAGCAGTGGCCGACAACACCCAACTCATCCTCTCCCTCGCCAACAAACCCGACAAAGCCAGATACAACTTCCATGAAGGCATGGAAGCAGTCGCCAAATGCATGAGAAACAGCTGCCTTCAAATCAACCCAAACAAGATAGAAGTACTCATCATGGGCCCTCAACCCAACTCGTGGAATGACTCCTGGTGGCCACCCACCCTCGGAAACCTGCCTACCCCCTCCAGCCAAGCCCGCAACCTCAGAATCATCCTGGACTCCAACCTCAGCATGAACCATTAAATCAACTCAGTCACCTCCACCTGCTTCCGCACCCTTCGCCTCCTACGCAAGTCCTTCAAGTGAATCTCCCTTGAACATAGAAAGACCATCACACACGCCCTAATCACCAGAAGACTTGACTATGGCAATGGTTCTATGCCGGAATCAACAAGAAACTCACTGCAAACTACAAAACATCCAAAACGCTGCCGCCAGACTGGGCCTCGACCTACCCTGGCACTGCCACATCTCGCAACACCTGTGTACACTGCACTGGCTTTCCATAGAGAAAATCACCTTCAAGATCCTCACCCATACACACAAAGCCCTCCACAACACTGGACCAGCCTACCTGAACCAGTAACTCAACTTCCACGCACCCCAACAGGGCCCCACGCTCAGTCCAGCTCTCTCTCGCAGAAGTACTCTGCATCAGGAAAACCATAACAGGAGGACGCTCCTTCTCCTACCTTGCAGCGACCACTTGGAACACCCTTCCTCTCCACATCAGGCAAACCACCTTCCGCCTCAGCTTCACGAAGGAACTGAAGACATGGCTTTTTTAAGAATCACCTCACTGGTAACGCCACACTCTCCCCCCCAGCACCTTAAGACCCTAATGGGTGAGTAGTTACGACTTACAAGCACTGATTGATTGATTAATTTATCCAGGGGGGGGTAGAAGAACCAGGAGTTTGTTGGAGCAACATGATGCCATCGGGGAACCCCAAGCCATTGTATCCCTGACTAGTATCCTCTTTTTGCGGGGGCCTGGCACGGATCACTTTGTGCCTCAGATTGCAGCTGTCTGGGTGGGGGGAGGGGGCTTGAAAGTTCCCCAGCACAAGACAGGGTGTCTCCAGTCCATAGGCACGGACCTAGTATCTTGTTTTGTACAATCTGAGCTGTTAGGTGGATTGAGACAACACACCCTAACAGTACCTCTCCATTCTGGATGTGCTGAACTTGGTTACAATTTTGCAACATTGGACTGTCTGGCTGGGCTTATCACCTCCAAGTCTGTTGGCTGGTCCCGGTGACCCTCCCCCTGTGTTTTTGCAGACCTCTGAGTGAACCTCCTATTTGGAGCCTGACCGTATCCACCTTGTTTGTCTGCTGGTTTTTGTTTTTTATGTTCCCCACTTTAACTCTAACACCGGGGGGTTGCGGCCTGGTTGGAGTGACTGGGTGCCCAGGGAAAACTCTGGGGGTTGCGGTGGGGTGAGGTTGACTACAGTGCTGGACAGCAGGTGGAGGGCAGATTGGGACCCAGGGTGTTTGTAAGCAGATTGGCATCCACTTGCTAGTTATCAGGACACCCGATAAGGGTCCTGGAAGCGAATGAGTATGAGAGTGTCTGTGTGCGCACCTGGGCCAACTGAAACCCGTGCCCCATGCCTAGACACGTGGTGGATGTGAGGGAGGGAGTCTGGGTGAGTGCTGGAGCAGCACCGTGGTGTTGCTGGATACTCGTGTTCTGCCAGAGAGGCCCTAAGGTTCACATAGCATTTTATAAGCACGGCTGAGGCTGTGGGTCTGGGTGACTGAGTGTGGGTACTGTGGTATACATTTTTGCTTCTATTGCCAGCCCTAGGGCACACCCTGAATTACATGTGTTATGCTATTGGTAGGGTAATGTGAGGGTGGGCCTAGTGCTGACAGTGAGCGGGCATCCAACGTAGGTGTGGGAGGGAATGAGCATTTTCTCCAATGTATGTACAGTAATTGAAGTTTAACGCAGTGCGGCCTATTAGCATGTGTTGCTTTCTTCAATGAAATCCACACCCACATTTACATTGTGTATTATTGTGCTCTGTGTGCTCATTGATCTTTGGGCTGAGATCACATTGTAATTGAAGTGTGCTGAACATGTTTTTGTGTTGAACACAAGTTTTCTGTACGTAGAACCTATTTGGTATGCAGTCTCTTTTTGGGGTTTTCCAGCCAGGATGTTGTGGGAACGTGCTGTGCTGGTGCTGTTGCTTAAATTGTTTCTGAGATAAGCCTGACTGTTCTGTGCCAACCTACCCCAGGATGAGCACAGGTTATTTAGCAGGTGTGTCTGACCACCTTGGACAGGAGGAGTGTGCTCCACCTGGCTGGGCTCACGCTTTAGCCAACCGAACGGAGCTGCCTCCAATAGTGCCTCTATGTGGGTTGTGAATACATGCTTCTATTCTAGTGATTGTTAAAATAATAAAGTATGACAAACAACATTCTAAGATGTGTGTATGTATGTACGTGAACTCATAGGCAGCCATCTTTGTATGTTTTTTGTAAACCTACACCTATAATCATTCCAAAATGTCTATCCATTCATGTCCACATAAGAGGACCATCTTGGAATGTTTTTTCAATGCTTTATATATCCTTAGCATTTCAACATAGCTGGAATACTTTCAATATGTTAACCACCCTGGAACAAAAGATAGTGTAAAAGATTTTTTAAAACATTCAGACAAACACAGGCAGCTTTCATTCAATGGTTTGCGTTCTTTGTTGTTCAATAATGGCTGCCAGCACAGGCAGGTATTTGCAAAGTCATGGCCAGACGACTTTGCTTTGCCAATGCTTCTTTTTCTAGCACACAACAAAATATATAACCCATGAATGTCTGTGTAAATATTTCACAGCCGTAAGAAAAGCACAAATGAAGCACATTTTTAACTTTGAACTGCTATAGAAACAACAATTTTAATAGGTTCAAAACAAATCAAGACACTAGGACCTCATTTTGAGACTGGCGGTAAAAACCGTCTCCCGCCGCGGCAACGGCTGCCAAAAGACCACCGCCGCGGCTACCCGCCGTCCACCGTATTATGACCACAGCTGGATTTCTGTCAGAAGAATGGCGGAAATCCGGCTGTGGCCATGCCGACGGATGGCGGTAAGGTGGCGCTGCTGCCACAGCAGCACCACACCAGAAGACCGCCGCCAGAAGTATTATGACCCATAATACGGCCTGGCGGTGTTCTGCTGGCGGGCGCTGCTGGTGGCCACAGCGCCCTTTCCCGTCTCCTGCCGGAGGACCCCCTGAACACAGGTAATGTGGTGGGGGTGTTGTGTGTGATTGTGGGTGAATGTTTATGTGTGCATGGATGCAGGTGTGTGTTGTGTGTTGAATGCGTGTGTGCATGTATGGAGGTGTGAGTACGTGTATGTTGTGTTATGTGAAAGTGTGCGGGTGTGTGTGAATGGGTGTATGCATGTGAAAATGGGTTTGTGTATGTATATGTGTGTGTGAAGGGGGCGTGAATGTAGGTGGGTGGGAGGGGTACTTTGAAGAGGTAGGGGGGTGGGGGCATTAACTGTAGGGGGGACCCCTATCAGTGACAGGTAAGGACTTCCCTGTCACTGATAGTGCCTACCGCCATGGTTTTAGTGGCGTTAATAAAGCCATGAAAACCATGGCGGTAGGCGGGGTCATAATCTCGCAGGCAGAACAGTGACGGCCACCTGTTTGCAGTATTTACAGCCATATTAACTCCAACCGCCAGGGTCGTAATGACCCCCTTAGTGATGCACAAATGATAAATATTTGCTGAAACCCATTTCATACATATAGTGCACTATATAGTTTTGCCAACAAAACTCTATTCTCCGTGTCAGTTTACTGGCCATTTCAATGGAAAATGTGCCTTCTGTAAATTACAGTGCACTACCACACCGTGCTTTAGTAATATATTTGCAAGAGTGTGCTCCGAAATGCCCCATGAGCTACATAAATTACCACTCTCCTGCTGAATGGGCGTGGCTCATTTGCTACAATTTTTTTCTTTGTGTGACACTTGGATTTTTACAGTCTCTATGACTTTAGTGATGTAACGTTCATGGCAGCCCACCCCTCTCTGAAAATTGTTCTAGCACCACTGTTGACAACTGCTGAAAGTGGAGTAATATGTTTGTCAAAAACCTTCAGGAAGGCCATACCAAATGTAGAACTACATTCAAGGTCACCTTCACAGAGCAGAGACTCTGGCCTGGCAAGATGACCAGCTCTGTGAGCTCGTCAAGAAGCAGGCATGGAGGGCTAAAAATCTCAGCCCTTCCAAGATCATTATCCATAAACTGTCAGCTGCCGGGACATTGTACTACTGTAGCGACAAGTAATTGGTCGTCACCCCAGGTAAACACCAAGTAATCAAAAAAGTGTTTTTTCATCAGTTGAAAAGGTGCATAATGTTCTAGACAGTTACAACATGATGTGTCAAAATTATGAACATAAAACAAATGCAAACTAAAACCAAACAGGTGTGGAAAAAAGAAAGGGGGCCGACTATGAGTGAAAGAATAGCTCCTTTGTGGCCAGGCACAAAGCGCAGTGTGCACCTCTCCTGTGGTCTCTGATCAGTCTGATTACCAATCACATCTCATTTCACTACAGGGGTATAGTCACTGAAGTTATGTGATTGTTTCGGCTGCAGCATTTTTCACGTAATTATGGATTTGTCATGCTGGCAACATAATCCATCATCTAATACATAATCTGCAGATTTTAACAAAAAAATGCAGCAACGTGTTCCTGCACAGTGGAAGCAGATGAGGTTCCAGAAATTTTCATCTGGATCGCCAAGGTACGGGCCGGTGGGCCAATGTGGGTCCAATTTTTTTCACTTCTGGTGGTAGCCTACAGGCCCAAGATATACATCATATCTTCTTACAAACAGTTGTACAGTGCATCTACAGAGTTATTTAAGAGTAAGAGCTGATGTCTATACTCAACAACCCCAACCCTTATCATTTTCAGCAGGACAGGCTTCAATACAAGCACCTGGATTCCAAACAGAGTGTAATGGTAGTTCAATGTTAAGGACCAGGTGTGGCTTCTCGGCTTTGGCAGAAGAGTGTCGCCACGCTGCTGAAAGGAGGCAGAAAGCAGAACATTTTTTTTTAATAAAACTATTTTAATATCTTTATTTTTCCTCTTAACCACTGCCAGTCTGCTAAGTCCTTGTGCTTCTCTAGTGCTGGATAACAGAATGACAGAAGCATCTGGACTGAGTGGGGAGGGGAGCAAGCTGAGAAGAACTGAGGTGGCGGGAGCAGAGGAACACAGAGGGCTGGCAGCAGCAGGTAAGACTTTTATTTTTTTTATTCCTCCGCCCCCATTCCGCATGCTGCCCCACCAAGCCTTCCTGGCAGTAGCCTCCACTGTTAAGGAGGTCCCTGTTACCACACTGAGCCTTGACATGTTGCACTAGGAAGACGTTTGTTTTTCTTCATTTTTATGCATGAAAGCACGATCAGATACACAAATCAGAAAACCAACTATACAAAAACCTATTGTGTTTGATTTAATAGACTAATGTTGCTGTACATACTGGGGCCACATAACCACTGTCTTACCTGTTGGTTCACTAATCACACTGTTATCAGCATAAGGACAGAGGCAGGAACGACGCTAAGCTCGTGATTAAAAACTACCACTTTTAATAAGTACTTCTCAGTGCAGCGCTATAATGTGACATATCAATGTCAAAGCTTACAAGTGTTAAGGAAATACACTTTTTTGAATTTTGATGAGACTTTATCATATTTTATGTGGTTTTTGTTGTATGTTTTACATAGTAAACATTTTCAGGGCATGGCTTATGCATGGGCTCTAACAGTCAAGCCAGAACCTTAGCTCGACTCTGGCTCGGCTCTTCCTGTTAATTATTTGACTAGCCCAACTTTACCCCCAGCACACACCACCCAATTGCACTTTTAAAGACAGTGAAAAAAACATTACAACGTTCCGATGTTGAGATGAAAGAAGCACTTAACAGGGGCTTTCTTTATGGCCTCTTCTGCTGTGACTGGGTGGGCCTGGTCCACCCAGCCACCCCGCTAGAACCAAGCCTGAGTGGAAGGCCTGTTGCAAAAGTCGGCTGGTCACCTTTCTGTTGTTTATGGCTGTATTAACGCTGTTAAACCGGTAGTAATGAAGTCAAACCTTTGTCCAGACAATATTAAAGTGCAAAGTAATACTACTACAAAATATAACGCACCGTAAGCCTTTTTTGCTGCATAATTTTGTCAGCCCCAACACATAATTTGGACTGCCTTTGCTGTATAATTCTAGTGCACCTGGATATAGTCAACGGTGCACGCATGTTCTGTGCATTAGGCAAAGTAACATTTTTTCTTTCTTGTTCTCCCATTAATTTGTGCATTTTCCCTGAGCAATACAGAGACAGTGAAAAACACTTGTTTATAAGCATGGATGTTTGGTATTTAAAATGTGTGCATTAGGAGAACCAATACATTTTGACATAAGACACTTAAGTGCTTATCACCAAGAATCTGACGCATCACCTTTGATGCGTCAGATTTCTTGCGCTGCCCTGAACCCCCCTAATGACGCCATGGCAGTGCTGTATTTACTACACAGAACTCCATTCTGCACAGTGTCCACAAATGCGGCGCTAAGATGATGCATTGCTGGACTAACATTAAAAAAATTATGCTACTCCAGCTGTGCCAGGAGGCCCCCATTCAAAAAAGCCCTGAGTCAGTTTAATGCCTGCTCTGAGCAGGCATAAAAAAGGGATGCTGTGAAGGCGCAGAACGACACAGTGAAATCTTGTAGATTTCACTGCGCCAGTTCTGCGTGGCTTCTAACTGGTGAACGTCTACCTTGCATACACTATACCTGGCACAGGTATAATGTGGCGCAAGGCTTTACAAACTGGTGCAATGGTTCCATTGAGCCAGTTTGTAAATGTGGCGCACTGTGGAGGATTGTTTTGCGCCACCGTTGTGTCAAAAACATTATGTAGCAGCCTGTGGGCCCAGGAAATATAATTATTAAAATATCTACATTAAAAATATTAAACAGCTTAATCATAATATGCTTGAATGTAATCCAATATCCCCATTTTAAAATTGCACCGACAAGGTAATCTTCCATTTTGTGGTTGTGATTCTAGAAAGAAGGAGGACTCTACCTCATTGTTCTTTTATCACTCATAGTATAGAAAGCTATACTATTTGGAATCTGAGAGATCGAAGCGAGGTGGATCATTATAGGTCCATGAAGGAGAAGGTAATAGCAGCATGTCCCCTCCCTGACTATAGGGGTGTAAATCTATTATAGAGGGGCAGGGAGCAGATATTTCCTGCATACAGTTTTCTCTTTATTCAACACTGAACCCTTCAAAATGCATAAAGCAAAACATCAGATTTCCGTGTGAGCCCCACCTACAGGCCCAGTCCATAGGCCACCTAAGATAACAAATACTTCATTGCAGTTGGTTACACGTACATACTGATCACGTGTTAATTATCAGTTGAAGCGGTGAATAGAACAAGGTACGTGGACTTTACTTTCTTTGGGGAGTTGTATGAGAAAAGAAGAGTAATAAAGGTTGCATGGGGTAATTCTTCAACTGTGATAATCGAGGATTTAACAACAAATACGCATTTCTAAGAACATAAAGACCACTCACTTTTCTCTTTGCTCCCTATAATTCATTTTGCAAACGAAATAGTGATTTGTTATAGTTTGCTTAAAATAAACACACTTTGCCCTTAAGTAAACATCACTGCGCTAAAGGTGTTACATCTTCGGTGATTTGTTTTTCCTATATCCGAACGTGCTGATTTAGTATTCTGTGTAATTTCTCACCAAATGTGCACTTATGTTGTATTTCACATCAGAAGCTGCGTCTTTGATTTAGTAAGAGATTCATTTTAAGTATATGCACCGTTCATGTTTTTTTTGCCTGCAGTGTTTTCAGCGTGATACCATTCAGCATTTTATTCATATTTTTGCCCGCAAAAGGTTGTAATTTTAATGTGTTTTAGTCAAAGATAACGATGTCTTTTGCATCATTGTTTCCATATATGAGACTGTAAAAATCCCAATTCTTGGCCTAACACTGATTAGTTATGCCTAACAAAGTGTGCTCTATTACAATCAATATTTGCTTAGTGTGGGTCAGTAGTGTGAACATTTTTACTTCATTTATGTCCAATACAAAATATGGTTCAGACAATCTATAGTTTGTTTGTTTTGCAGTCCCTTTACTTTCATTTCCATGATGAACTGTAGCCCCTACAGGAGTTAAAATAAATAAATTTATTGTGACTGAGTCATTGTTCACAGCCATATTAGCCAACGCTTGATATACACTGTGCTTGGGGTACCTTGGTTTCTATTAGTATTATACTTAGCCTTTTTGAGCCACCGGTCGTTGAGTTACTTGGAAATACATTTTTGTGAAATAATGAGGCCCTCCCCCAGCCCCACTCACCACCGCTGTCTGCGATAGTCTTCTCTGGGCCATGCAGAGTCATAGCCTAGAGGGATTGACTGAACAATGGTTATTCACACAAGGTTGAATATTACCACAGAAGTGAAAGCCTACATGTCCTTATCACTTCATATTCATGCAAAACTCCAGTTTCTTGTTCTTACTCCTCTTTACCCAAAGGGCATAGTCAGGGCCATTGGAATTATGCAGCAGGGGAGCACCAAACTATGCAGCAGGGTTGACTAAATTATGCTGCAAGAAAATGCTAATTATGAGGCATAATGCGGCCCATTTTTTGATAGCATTACTTTATTATTTTGTAATTTTTACACATGGTTATACTGTCTGGGCAAACATTGCATCTCAACAACCAAATACAGAAATAAACAACTGACAGTTAACATACGAAGTGCCATCCACTGCGTGCGAACGCATGTTGCCATGTTTTTATTCATTTTTGATCTGTTTAAGTTAGAAACACCTTTTATGTTTTGCTAAAATCTGCAGGTTATGCAGCAGGTTAAGAATAATGTGGCAAATCCATAATTCTGTGAAAAAGCTACAGCTGCAGAATCTCATAATTCCAGTGACCTTGGGCACAGTCACAATCTTGTAAAACGAACCACTTCTAGTACAGTTTGCCTTTTCACCTCTAATTTCCATCCATCAGCCAAGTTGAGCTGGGTGAAATAAGGAAATAGATGCACAGAGTAAGAAACTAAGACATAAAATGGGCAGAAGGACTGAGTCTTCCAGCATTTACAGGGACTTCCTTGTGATCCATCTATATTATGTCAGGTGCAGTGACAGTGCTGGGAAGATTACCTTGGGGGTATGATAGAGTGATATTGCCGTAGCGTAGTACTCAGGCCCTATGCTTCATTGCCTTATATGCAAGAAAAAGGCAACTAATAAAATGACGTCAATGCATGTGGGATGCCATTGGTTCCTATTTGGCCTACAATAAGATGGATAGAAAGATTTCTAGCTCTTTAAAGTTTACCCATCAATTTGATTGGGTTTGTCCTGCAACTCCCTTTCAATGATCCATGTGTGAGAAAGCCACTACAAAGATAAAGAAAGTTAGGTGATGTGTCTGAAATAAGTGGCGTATCTCAGAGAGGCAGTGAAGTTGGTCATATGTGATCTTGGCTACCTTTTGTTTATTTGGTTTAGGACTGTGGTAAACAGTGCTTAATTTGTAAATAAAAATGTGCCCTCCTCTTAAACATGCGGCTGCTTCAATTAAATGTGCGAACACGGAATACTAAAGCAGCGTAATCCTGAAGCCATCTCAGGCCTCTTTAATCTATTTACAGCCACTCCCTGCCCCTTCAGCTCATTCTTGCAGCTTTCTGCTTTCTCCCATTGTGACGCTTTTTTGTTTTTCTCATCCTCCGTCTTTCCCATAGGTGCCTTTTGCTCGCAGTAAATGCTTGACGCAGAAAAATAAGTGCCGGCCCTCCAAAATAAGTGCCGGTGCTCTGCACAAACAATAAGAAGCACAAATTAAGCAATGGTGGTAACAGAATCGAAGGTTAGCCTTAAGTCTCAGGCTGGTCTTTTTTGTGTTTGGGGTAACTGGAAGGCTCCCACAAAAGTACCACAGAATGGACAGGAGCACGTGGGATCACTGATGTAGCCTCTCTAGTGTGAATCACAGGAGGGGACGAATTGCACCATATCACAGAGCATGCATTATTTATGCTTTCATTAGAGGTAGTCAAACAAGGAGTGGCACCAGGGAGTCCACCTTGGTCCTGAAGAGGAGCCTAGGGGTAAGGGTCCGAAACATGCAGACTAGGAACTCAGGTACATTATATCCCCCACTTCCGCAGCCCCTTTTTATCATAACACATCTAAGAGATCTATTAAATCATTGGAATTACTAGGAGACAGGTACTTTTAACTCACCCAAGACCCCACCACTCCTATCCCTCCTGTGATTCACATTGACGAGACTACATGGTGTACTGCAGTTATTGAATCCTGTTGCTGTTCAGCTACGTTTACCACAGATGTGGAAGGTTAATCCTGTTTTTCATGTCTCACAGCTTAAACCTTTTATTCCTGATCCGTACCATAGGCATTTCCAATGTCCTCCTCCCCTTTCTGTGGAAGGCCATCCTGAATATGAGGTTCAAGAAATATGTGATTCACAAATCTTTCGGAACAAACTCCAATTCCTGATCCACTGCAAAGGTTATCTCCTCAGTGATTGTTCATGAGAAGATGCTTCCTCTGTTCATGCACCTCTTTTGGGTTGCACTTTTTTTTCTCTTTTTCCTCATAAACCTTGGGCCTCGGGAAGGGGGCCTACTGTGTCGCCGCGCACTACTGCGGCGACTCTATCTAATGCCGCGGTCGGGCCAGCGGTCCGAGTTTCAGCACGCCGGCACCGCCGCGGCTCGCTGTTTTGCCTTCCCATTTGTACATTGTGACCCAGGAGGCACATTTTGTGCTCTGGGTCATGCCACAGCCCCAGACACCCTCCGTGAATTCACAGTTACTTACCTCCCTGGGTTATTTCCTTTTTTCTTTCCTCCTTTTTCTTCTTTTTTTCTCCATCTTTGTTTCTTCTTTTTTCTTGGTGTTCATGTTGCCTTTCTTTTTGGTCTTCTTCTTCCCAGAATGCCTTTTCCCTTTCTACTTGGTCCTTTTTCCTATTCTTTTCTATATGCTCTTTCCCAATCCAAGTTGGTGTCAAACTTTCTTCTTTTTGTGTCACTTCCTGTCTTCTGGTACATAAGCACTTCAGTTCTTCTCTTCCTTGTGTTGCTAACAATTCCGCTTGGTGATGATCCTCGCTCCTGTTTTTTCCGTGTTTTTTCTGTGTCCCTGTTTTTTCCTGCAAGAGTTATTCAA
Source organism: Pleurodeles waltl (assembly GCF_031143425.1). NCBI lineage: Eukaryota > Metazoa > Chordata > Amphibia > Caudata > Salamandridae > Pleurodeles > Pleurodeles waltl. The sequence goes on along the minus strand of NC_090441.1, from coordinate 66,010,466 downwards.
TTTCTCCTGTTTCATTTTTTTCCCCTCTTTTCCAGGAGTTCCTTCGATAGAGGTTTTTTCCCAACTTTTTGGGTTTCTCCTCTGGGACTCCTAGAGGTTACGGTCTGCCTTGGCATCTTATCCAGTCAGCAGCACCGTGGCTACTAGAAAGGGTTGCACCTATCTTGGCCAGTCCAGAACCAGTAGATGACTGGGTGTTCCTTCAAGTTCTTCAGCCAACAGTGGTAAGAGACGTCCAGATCATGACAGATCCTTTTTGTGTGGCGTTTTCACTGTTTTACTGTTTGAAGTGTTGCACAAATACTTTACACATTGTCTTCAATTTAAGACTAACTGCTCTGTGCCAAGCGACCAGAAGATGACCACAGTTTAATTTTGGGTTTGCTTGTGCTTTAACCTGACAATAATTGTGGTTGCTGCTTGACCAGGGCTCACCCCCAGTCAACCAACAACCCAATTTCTCACAAGGAGAATACTACATTCCTTGGCACACATTCACAACATGGACAGGCAAGGTATGCCACCACGGACAGTTACACAGCCATACATGCCAACATTTTTAAAGAGGAAAGTTGGGGATTTAAAACAAGCACTGGTGTAGCCAATAGGTCTCGCCTTTGGGACCTTAAAAGTTTTTAGCCATGCAGCACATTATCAGACTACCAAGGGCATTGCAAAACCTAAACTAATTAAATGAAAACGGTTTGATAATCATCAACTACATTTCAGGGAAAACCTGACGCACGTAATGAGCTCATGGTGTACTCTAAAGCAATCCAGGTCAAGCCACCAACAAGAAGCACAGTAACAGTACCCACTGTGAATATCAACTCAACATTTTTGAAGATGGCAGTCCAGTAATTGTCCCACTACAACAGGTGCAGAAAACTCTTTAGAAGAACTGCTGCTGTATGCCACGGATCCTTGTATGCGTTTAGGGTAAGTATAAGTGGCCACAACTTCTCTCTTCTAGTAACATTTGAAAACTAAAATGCAGTATACAGTGTTCTGTAACCATATTTTGCACCCTGAAATAACGCAAATGCAACATGTTTATATACTGCTCTGTTTTTTTGCACAGTCAAACCGTGGCTCCATGTTATGTGTAGTTTTGTGCCCTTGATAAAATTTAGTGAGAAGCCAATGATTTGATTGAATCAATGGGTTTCCTCAGCACTTGATGGGACAGTGGTGTCCAGTGCAGTTTAGAGGAAGGCCAGATCCACAGCAGATTTTCACAATACATTTACACACCTACTGAAAGTAATTGACAAAATCAGGGGTAAACCACAAAACTTCAACCTGGCCCATCTGGGCTTAAGTTGGACAGCCCTCCTCTAGGGCATTGAAACTGTACATTTATCAGGAGATGTGGTAACTAGGTCATTGTGGTGGTGGAGTGGAGTCCAGAGCTCTGATCAAGGGATTGCCTCTCTTGGAGCGCTTAGAAACAGAACCTCCAGTATTAAGCACTACATAACATAAATGGACATGCAATCTAGTGAGTTTTCTCAGTTTAAAGCAGAAGGCCACTAAGTGGTTTCTTGGGCTTCTTCCGGAAGGTTACTTTTTAAACATCTTCCTTTGTTAGAGCAGGATGATAGCCTATTCTACACCTGATCATTAGGGTATGTTCCCCGCCGAGGACCAGGGAATTCAGCCAGGCCATACAATCTGTTTCTCAAAATCATGAGCTTTACCTCTTCTTTTTGGCTGCTCCTTAATGTGCAAATCCAACTCAGAAGACCCATCTAGGTGGTGTGAGCTATGTAAATTCAGTCAGTCAGTAAAAATAGCACAGTCAAATAAACATGAATGTATCTATAAATAAAAGTCCCTTACAATGGAGGGGACATGTCATGCAATTAGCAAAGAATGGAACTTTAATAGAATACAAATGTCAATCTCTCTCCCCACTGGCCTGATTACCGACTCCCAATATATCCCACCCAATTATGTTTCATGTCCAGGAACATAAATACTCATACCTTGCCAAGCAAGAGTATAAAAGTATCCCTGACATTCTCAACAATTAATTACTTGATCTCAAGATAAAATACCTGTGGTGTCTACACAGTAACATTGTCCAACCGTGGTATGAACCATCTGTCTACAATTGACCACTTATATTGATGATGTTAAAATACACATAAAATACAATCATAATCACTCGCTGTTACATGATCTCAACATACGCAGAACAAGCTGCATTTCTTTTCCTAGATGATTTATTATTAAAGTTGCAAAACTTGACAGTAGTCAGAGCTTTTTGTCAATCTATTTACCTAAACTCCATGTAGGTGTTATTGATGAACTTATATATAATTTCTGTTCCTGAAAGGAGTAGCCCTGTCATGTTTAGTATGGACAGAATGGTAATAGAAAATCCTGCCTACTGGTGAAGTTGGATTTAATATTACTGTTTTAGAAATGCCACTTTTAGAAAGTGGGCATTTGCCTGCACTTACTGCCATCTGTGTCTTTCAGCCTGTCTCCAATCCACGTCTGGTCTGTGCTGGTTGAAAGCTCCCCTTATGCATTCCACCTAGACAGCCATAAACACAGGACACTCAGTCACATCTGCATACTGAATTGGTCTCCTTGGGCAGGAAGGGTGGAGGGGCTCTCATACTTCAAAGGCCAGTGACCTGACCCCACACAAAGGACTGATAACCTCACACAGGGATCCTAGCATACAGGGCTGGGTCGAAAGGGGACTATGTGCACTTCAAAACCACTCTTTGACACTTCCCCCACTTCAAAGGCACTTTTGGGTATATATACTAGGTCGCTGACCCCATCAAATCAGACACTTCTGAATCATGGACTTTATCAGATGGACTGCCTAGCTGCCCAAAGGACTCATCTGGACTGCTTTGCTGAGAAGGACTGCTGTCCTGCTTGTTGCCCTTCTGCCTTCTGGTCCCTGACTCTGCTGGAAGTACTATGCCTTCCCCACAAGTGCCCTCCAAGGGCTTGGATTGAGCTTGCCTCCTGTTCTGAAGTCTCAAGGGCAGAAAGACTTCACCAAAGAGAAGAAAATCCCTGTGCATCGGAAAATTGATGCAACCCCTGCAGAAATCATTGCAGCACCTGCATTGCAGAGGAAAAATCACCGCAAAGTCTACTGGCTCGATGGGGGCGTGGCCAAGATGGCATCGGGAATAGACGCCTAAAAGTAAGCTCTGTTCACTATCCGCTTATATCCTGACCATCATCCGCACCCAGGGCCCTCAAACACTGCTTAAGCAGTAGCCACCATCCTCATGCCGCATGCGGAGCTTGTGAGCCGCGACCCCAGCAGCGGACAAGGTGTGTGTGATGTGACAGAGACGAGGCGCAGTCACAACGCGGAGAGGGCGCGATGACCCAGCGCTGCCCTCGCAGCGGAGGAGCCCGGGACTCGGCCCTGGAGCAAATCAGAGGTAAAGCCGGTGCGAGCTGAGGTCCATCAGACGAAGTGGAGGCGACCCCGGCGTAGCGCGCTGGCACGCTGCGGCCCCGCCGGAGCAGAACAGAACAGGGCCGCCAGGCCCGGTCAGGACAGGAGGGCGTGCCCCCTGAAGTGACCGAGGCGAAGTCGGAGCAAGGTGTGGATGCGGCTTCCCAACGCTGCTTTCGCAGCAGAGAGGACCAGAACTCGTCCCCACAGAGGGAATTGGAGCGGAGGGCGAAGTGGCCCGGGCCTGGCGGACGGGGTGGTGTCGGCGGGGCGCTCCAGTCTCCCGCGGCCTCACCGTGAGAGGCCCCTGCCGGTGAAGGTACGTGTGTGGGGCCGGGGCGCGGCACCGCTAAAGAAATCCCCGCAGGGACCAGATGGGAAGAGGTGCGGGGCCCCGCCGGGCCCTGACTCGCACACAGCGACACACCACATCCATAATAAAACGGGACGACCCCGTACAGCGCCTGGAAACAGAGGTCATGCAGTTGCAAAGGCGGGCAGAAGATGCGGAAGGCCGATCACGCCGTAACAATGTCAGATTTCTAGTGATACCGGAACGCACAGAACTACCAAGCGCAGAGCTGTTCCTTGAACAATGGCTGAAAGAAACCGTGCTGGAACAGGGAGCATCACCATCATTGACAATAGAACGAGCACACCGGATCCCGGGTGGCCCCCCTCGCCCAGGTGCTCCTCCTCGACCTTTAACAGCGAGACTCTTGCACTATTGCGATAGAGACTTGATTCTGCAGAGCTTCAGAACGCTGGGCGGTGTGAAACTGGACAACGCAAAAATCACGGCCTACCCAGACTATACAATGGAGGTCCAATGCAGACAAGCCACGTTCACCGAAGCAAAACAGGTCCTACGGGACAAAAACATCGCTTACTCCCTTATGTTTCCGGCCAGGCTGCGCGTGGTGGATGGGGACAGGACTCTCATCTTCCTTACCTCGGAAGATGCGTGGACGTGGTTACATGCAAAAGGTCTGGCAGACCCACTCGAGGAGAACGCTGAACAGAAGGAATGGCTCACCCAGCACTCGCAGCGAAGGAGAAGAACGGGTGCCGGGGCAACGACACGACCCACCAGGACACAAGCGGCAGATGAGCAGGCGCAAACCCTGAAGGAGGTCAATATGTTTTCAACCATGCAAACACCACACCACTCCGACACCAGAGCAACAGACTCGGACTCACCGGGGAGCCGGTACAGTTCCCCCTCATCGCCTCTAATGCTTGGCCCGGAATTCACCCACGCTTGACCGACGACATATGACGAAACACACTTGTTCAGTGTTCTCCTGGATTTCATCAACCTCACAAAATAACACTATTAACATGGACACTGCCGATAAGCCCGGCTACTCTTCCATCTGAAAAAAAAAACACCTGCGGCACACTGAGAACCCAGCCCCAGCAATCATATAAACTGGCACATCACCACAAGCAAAGGACAAATTCAACATGCCCGAGCCCATAAGGGAAACATGAACAATCGCCCGGATCGAAGAACGTGAAAAACCTCCAGATGGCACGCCTGCTGCCCCCTAGACCCTCACGAGTGGGTCACCGTATGGAACTGGTTCAAATTGTTGTATACATGTGCACCTGTTGTGCCTTATTGTTTAATTGGAAATCAACAGTTACAAGTTGTACTACCCTCCCCCATTCACCATCATCGCGCCAACTTCCTTACAAGATGGAAGGGACCCACGGAACAGGGGCCCTCCCTTCCGTGCTGAACTTGGAGACAACATAGATTCTTACTTCAAAACCAACAGCCGGTCGGCGTCAACTCAGTCAATAGAGTGGGATGGGCATAAAGTGGTAATGAGGGGTCTTTGCATGGCGGCGTCAGGTGGGATCAGACGCACCCTGACTCACGAGCTACGCAACATCGAGGAGACACTACGGGACGCAAATGTGGGGAGGCGACAGATAAAATTGATCAAACGGAGGTGGTGAAACTCAAAAAGCAGTGGAACGAGGCCGACGAGCGCCTGCGAAAGTTCGACTATCGCCACTACACAGCGCGACTCAATGCAGAGGGCGATCACTCTAGTAGGCTATTGGCCTGGCTGGTGAAGGGAGAACAAAAACGTATCCCCATAAATGCTATACGCCTAGAATCAGGAACAATAGTTAACACGCAACTAGAGATAAAGGAAGCCTTCAGACAGTATTATGACACGCTATATAAAGCTGGGCCTCCCCCACCCCCAGATCAAATAAGAGTATTCCTCTGGCTCTTCCCATTGACTCGCCTAACGGAAACACAACTCTTAGACTTGGATAGGCCCATAGAAATGGACGAGCTGCAACAAGCACTCCGACAACTAGCCCACAATAAAGCCCCCGGAGGGGACGGCCTCCCAATCGAATACTACCAGGCCTTCCAGACGCAGGCGCTCACGCCTTATTTGACAATGTTACAAGAGGCGTTCGAATTAGGGCACTTACCGAAATCGCAACGCGAAGCAATAATCGTTGTTCTACACAAAAAGGGTTGTGACCCCCTTGACGTCCGCTCTTACCGCCCTCTATCGCTACTGAACTCAGATTGCAAATTGTTGGGAAAGGTGCTAGCTAATCGTCTCCTCCCATTGATGCCCACCCTGATCCACCCAGATCTATCCGGATTCATACCCGGACGTAGCACTTTCATCAACATCAGACATCTTCTGCGACTACTGGCCGAGACCCCGCTGACAGATCACACACGAGTTGCGGTCTCCTTAGATATTGAAAAAGCGTTCGATACTTTGGGCTGGCCGTTTCTGATGGCCACATTAAAACACATGGGATTCGGAGCCAGGTTCACGCGATGGATATCAGTGCTATACACCGATCCAAAAGCATGCGTCAAAACTGGCACGGTGATATCTAAAGAATTCGCGATAGGGAGGGGCACCCGCCAAGGTTGCCCACTATCTCCATTATTGTTTGCACTAGCAATAGAGCCTCTTACAGGCAGACTACGCAACGAGGAGACGCGCTAGGGCGTCCCTGACGGGAGCGCCCACCGCATCATTTCTTTAAATGCAGATGACGCACTGATATACCTGCGTGACCGGCCTGAGTCCCTACTGCAGGTACTACAACTTCTCAACTTTTTCGGGAAACTCTCAGGTCTACGTGTAAACTGGTCAAAATCATGTCTCTTTCCGATGAGGCAGATAACAGGCCTGCAAAGCAACACGCCTATCACTCACGACTTACAATGGAATCACACAACTTTCAAATATCTAGGGGTAAACATATATCACGATGAATCAGACCTCAGAGAAGGAAACTTAGCGCGGGCGATTAGGTCAGTGAGAGGCTCGCTACCTTTCTGGCAATCCCTGCCGCTGTCACCCATTGGCAGGGTAGCACTAGCCAAAATGATCATTCTCCCCCGGCTGTTATATTTCTTTTACGCGCTGCCCCTAGTGCGCTCTAAGAGCTTTTTTGCGCCGCTGTCCAGCTTATTGACAGACCTGATATGGGGCGGGGGACGACGCCGGGTAGCCTTGGCCAAGATGCATCTCCGGCTGGAGAAGGGCGGGATGGGGGTGCCACAATTAGAGCTGTACTACGCAGCGGCGCAAATACTCTGGATCATGAACTGGATCGAAGATCCCCTCGGTTCGGAGAGCCGCATGATAAATACAGCCCTGGAACACTCCGACGTACACAGGTGGCTACTGGGTCGCGAGACCCTTCCACAACGCAGTAATATACTATTAAAAACAGCAGACTGTATTTGGCGTCGGTGCGTGATAGCAGGCGTACGGCCACCCCCGTACTCACCCAAGATCCCATTGACAGCTATACCAGGTGCAGACAAAATAAAGGGACGACTGGTTCTGGCGAAATGGGTGGGTAGAGGTATTCAAACGGTGGGTGATCTCTTCGAGGAGGGACGATTATTAACATACGAGGAACTAGCAAACATGCACACTCTGGGAAAAGGCGAATTCATCACATATGGCGCGCTACAACACCTGGTGCGGACCGCCTTGGGTGCAGGGGGTAGAGAGCCGGAGTCGTCACCGGTGCGTCACGAACTTCTGTCGGGCTCTGGTTTACGACACAGAATTTCCTGGATATACAAAATATTACTAGCCTGCCCAACAGAACCTCAACCACAAGCCAGGGCCAGATGGGAGACAGCCCTACCTTCACCCCTAAATGCCCATACATGGACCATGGCACTCACAACTACAAGGGAGGTAGCACGGAATGCCTGTTTCCGATTCACTCAGTTCAACTATCTCCATCAGACATATCTAACCCCAGTCAGGTCAAACCGAATGTTCCCACAAACTGCTCCTGACTGCCCCAGATGTGGCAGCTCGGAGGCAGACTTTTATCACATGACGTGGAATTGCCCACCATTGCTTCGCGCATGGCATGACATCACAGCAAAAACAGCCACCTGGTCGGGACTACATTTACCCCAGAATCCTGCTTATTAGGGATACGCCGCCGCCACGGCAAAGATAAACAGAAACACAGATGCGTGGACCTGGCATTCGTCATATATAAACGTTTCATAGCAACACAGTGGAAATCGCCTGGCACACCAGACACACATCGCTGGTCATCAGATCTACTGCACTGGGCCAGAGCGGAAGCACAAACACTACACACACTGCGCGACAGAGGGGTAGTGATTAAGGGGCTGGACACATGGGACACTTTCATAGACCAATTACAAGGGAAAGACAACACCCACCCCCCTTGAATAGCGGACACTAACCCAACATAGATCAACATGAGTGAGGGCCAACATGGGCTCAGCTCGCACTTTGTCCATGAGCTCACAAACCCACAAAATGTACAACATACCCAATCGGGTAGGGGACAATGACACCCCCTAGTCGCATACACTGTGGTAATACACACCTGCAGCAGCGTCCCCTTTACCCCTCGACCAGCAACTCCCAAACACATCTCCTCGCCTCCCTAGCTCCGCCCCCCTCACAACTTATCCTCTCCCTATCACTCGGTGAGCTCCCTCTGCTCCCCAGAAACACAATGTCCTCCTCCCTCTCCTCCCCTGCACCCTATTACCTGGCGCTCAACCGCGCCCCTCCCTTCCCTATATCTCACGGTTACTGTTAAACTTGATTGTCATTTACAAGATCTGTTAACATGTCATGCAAGGTGAAGCAACGTTGCTCCCATCTGGTGATGCAACCTGGTGCAATAGCATGATAAAAGCAATGCCATCACTGTAAAAATTTGATAATTGCAATAAACAAAAGTCTACTGGCTCGATGCAGCACCTGCTCCTTCTTACCAAAATACCAAGGATTTTCAACGCATCATCCATGGGTGTCAAGATATTCCTGCATCGTATTGAGGAACTAAGGCTGCGCTTCTGGAAATTGATGCATACAGTTGCAGCACAGAAAGAAACAACGCATCGTCTGTGCCATGCCAGAAAATTTTATGCAGCGCCTTATTTTCCAGCTCCTTGGAACCAAAACTGCGCTCCTGTAAATTGACGCATCGCCTTGTAGTGTGGAAAGAAATGACGTGTCAGTGCCAGGCTGGAAAATACGATGCGACACCTTATTTTTTGATGCATCTTCTCCTTTGCAACCCGTGCATTGTTTGTTTTGACGCATCCTAGGTGCTGTGTGTCAAAAGGATGCAACCACTGATTCTTATGGGTTGAGACTCATTTAAACCTTTAAAAAGTAATATTTTGACTTGTGCATTTTGAATTTTTGTCGTTTTAGTCTTATTTTATTCAGATAAATATTACATATTTTCTTTAACTGGTGTGGAGTACTTTTTGTGGTGTTTTCCCTGTATGAGTTACTGTATGAGTTATTGCACAAATACTTTACACATTGCCTTCTACGTTATGCCTACCTGCTCTGTGGCAACCTACCAGAGGATGAGCACTGGGTAATTTGGATTGTGTTGTGACTTTCCCTGACTAGGATGGTGGTCCATACTTGGACAAGGGTGTAAACCTCTGCCAACTAGAGACCCAATTTCTAACAATGTGATACAGGTAGGAACCATTATCCACTTAGAAGCAACATTTTGCTAAAGGACACTGACAAAAGCCAACCAAAAGCTAAAAGCAGGCTGGAAGCTCACAGAGTGAATACAGCATGTCTTGAGAGACAGAGCATGTTCTGCCTAGGTTGGACCTAAAATAAATTAATCAGGAGAATGTATTTCCCCTAGAGTAGCGGGGCAATTTCAGGTGGGAGACAATCAAAATAAAAGCAACTTGTGGCTTCAAAAATTGGGAGCTTCAAGCCTCAATCGGGTCTATTCACATGTATGGACAATTAGGAGCAACCCAGCCCCTAAACCCAATCAAATATTTCACACTTGTTTTTAACTCCGTATGCGAAAAATATATACATATTTCTAACTCTTGGATGTTAAACATTTTGTTTTTAACAAGCTGCAAGGAAAGGGGTTTGTTTATGCAGTCTGTCTGAAATATTACATTCTGTGTGTTTGATTTCCAAGTGATGAAAACAGAAACACAATAGACACGTTCCTGGCAAGAGAAAAGCCTGCGCAGCGCAGAACATAAAAAAAGACCGCGTGCCGGCCTGCGGGCAGGCAGAACCACTGACAGCTCATTTTGGTTGGTGGCGAGGCAGCACGGCTACCCTTTTCCAGTTGGGGGCCTTTAATTTTTAAACCCCTGTCTTTCCTTTCCTTTATTCCAGGCGCAGAAGATGCGCTTTTTGCTCCCAAATAAGTGCCGAGGGCAAAGTTCCGGCAAGCTCTAGACGGCGGGAAATACCGATTAGCAAGCCTGAGTTCACCCAGCGGAAAATTGGAGCAACCTCAGAAGATATTTTATTCATGGGGTGGAAAACATGGCGCGCACGCTGCCGGAGCAGGAGGAGGGAAGGGTAGACACAGTCGTGAAACATCTCCTCAGCACACACAGGATTTGCTTTGTACTTAGGCATTCCATTAACAGGCTCAGGTTAGCTCATGACGTAAGTAATATAAGGTGTGAAAGCAGCTCGGTGCAAACAACGTTAACTCACGTCGTCGGGTGTACCTTTACCTGATTATGACCTTAGTGATAAATAACGGGAAATAATGTGGCAAAACTTTTATCCACCAGTTGTAGCCTTTTCACATTGTTTTATGTTGGTGGTAAATGTTGCAAACTCGTGAGAAAGAGAGAACGTGCTAAAACGCATGTTAATGCTATAAGCCTGCGTTGTAGCCCCGTTTTGCGTCTCTAAATGTCGACACTGGAAGGGCAGCTGATGCACACCATTGATTTTTTTAAGTTTTAGTTTCTGAATTCATCTGTTTGTTAAGAAATAAGGAATTGCTAAGTGGGCCCTTTTTACGAAACACGCACACAAAAAATTAAACCTGGCCAAAAAAAGGCAATTTTAAACAGTATTAAGCCTCAGACACCAGTGCTGCAAACGCACATTCTTTGCGCCAGGACCTCACCTCTGGGGAGGAGAAGCAACAGAAAGGTGGGTGGTGAGAGAGGGTAAGTCAGGAGCAAAGTCAGACTTGGGTAGCAGTAGCCTGCCAACAGCATATCACGTAGTTACTTTGCATGTTATTAAAGCGCTTATGTAGCACTCACTGTCTTTCTCTGTTTTGTGATCCCATGTAGAGAGTGTTTCCATGTCCTCAGGGAGGATCACATAGGTGCAGTTATCCTGTTATTGGACACAGTGTATAGCAATGTGATGGATGATCAGGTGCGAGAGACAGAACACAGTTTTATGGTTTCCATTGTGCTTCCAACTTTGAACATACAGGTTCTTTTATGGTATTTCTTATTTTATATTCTGCTTAGCTGATTACTGCATTGGATTGTCTAGTCTCATACTTTTGGCATAGTAGTGGTCCTGAGCTGACTTGGTTGGAGGGAGAGACATGTAGAGCGAAGTGTTAGAATGGGCATTTTACTATAATTGCATAACTGAGTGTTATTTCGAGGTATAAAGAAGCAGTCAGGGTTTTTAGCTATTTGTGACCTGCAGTAATAGACTAGATTAAAGTCCTCCGAATTGTCTAGCAGTGTATGACAAATCTATTAATTTTATCTAAACCTGTTTATTTGGTGGTGTCTGAGTTATCTTTTGCATATGATGAATGATTGAGCTCCAAGGTATAGCTGTTGGCATAGTCAAGCTTGGAGATTACAAGTGTGAGGCTGGCCTCACATTTATGTTGGTATGCAGGGTAATGTGACACGTGTTTTAATTGTTTAGAAAGCACTCTTAGAAACACTGCTGCCTTGGTATCAAAGATAGATCTGAATCCAAGTTTACCAATAGGTTTCTAACTTCTTTTGATATGGTTGGAGGGTCTTCAAGTTCCTTCAGCCATATTGCTGTAGGCTGGTATTTTTGCAATTGTCCATAGGTCATAATCTCTGTCTTTATTGTATTGAGCTTTAGATGGTTATTAACCATCAATGTGCTTATGACACAAAGGCCTTCATCAGGTTTTGAATTGCAGCCGTCTTCTAGGCTAGCCATTAAAAATGATTTGTGTGTCACCTGCATAGATGTAACAGATGAGGTCGAATGATGTAATCAGTTTTGGTAAGGGACCATTGAGAACACCACCGTTTTGTGTGTGAGGAACTGATGTGAAAAGTGGTAGGTCAACTACAAATTGGCTGTCTGTGAGGTAAGAAGCAATCAAACACAGAGTATTTTCATGGACTCTGAGATAGTGGAGTCTTTGTAGTAATGTGTGGTGGTGGACAATGTAGGAGGCAGCTGATAAATCCAGAAGAAACAAAGCAACTGTTTTGTTCCTGTGCACTGTGAATTTGGTCTGACATTAAGTCATTATTTTCTGTAAAGTTTGAGATTTAATCTGATATGGGCTTGAGGTTTGCTGGGTTGGATGGGTCAATCTTTTACTTTTTGAGGAGAGGTCTAATGTAGGAGATTTTCAGCTTTGGTGGAAATTAACTTAGTCCAAGGACTTGTTGAGTAGGTATTTGGTTTCCTTCTCAGCACAGGTTGTGTGAAGGATATCTTTAAAGATTTTTGGCAATGCTGGGACTGAAAGTGATCCTCATAATCTGGCTGCAATGATAATATTGAGGACATATTTTTGGAACAGGGAATTAAAAGAATGCATGTATGGATGATTATTGTTGTCTCTTTCTATGGTGGTTTCTTCACGTGTTGTTGTAGTTTTGTCTATGTTTTCCTTAATTACTCCTTTTATATTTGAGATCAGTTCATTGAGGATTTTGTCACACAAGTCCACACACAGTCTGATTGGGATTTTGTTTTGCCAGTCTAGACTGTGAAATTCTGATTGAATTTTATGGAGTTCTGTAGAAGAGCAAACGGTTCAGTTATGTGGAGTAGTGGTGTCTTTTTATGGTTCTAATGGCTCTTCTGTACGCTCTGTTAAAGTGGCAAAGTGTGCTTTTGTCTGTTACATCCCTTGACTTTCTCCACTTGCATTGTAGTATGTTGAGTTGTGTTTTCATTCTTTTGATAACCCTTGTGGTGTTCTTATTGAGGTCAATTTGTTTTTTGTTTTTATGGTAATTGTTTGTCCAGTGCAGTGGAGGTCCAGTTGTAAAAGGTATATATATCTTATGGCTGCATCTTTATTGGGGTTCTTTCAAGATAAATATTGAGTTGTTAGATGTCTAGTTTTTCCATTGCCTTTATAAGTGTTTAATATTGTTGTTTTTTGCATCTTTGGAGTGTGCCATTAATAGGTATGTTGATGTTGAAAGTGATGATAATGATTGATCCAACTTACGGGGAATTTGTCTGTAATTGTGACTTGTCCCGATGGTGCAAATATAACATCTAGGGTGTACCCTGCGCAGTGTGTTGGGCCAAAAATGATTTATTGGAGGGTGAAGGCTTCAAATTTGGTTCTCATAGCTCTAGTTGTGGTTAGATTTTTCTTGTCAAACCGTATGTTGAGGTCTGCTAGAATGCATTGATTTGGGTGGTCCAGTTACATAAGCTCGTGTGTATGAATCACACATCCCATCACATCACACTAGTGTCCTCTACACACACTCGTGCAAAGGTCAGGAGCAGGTACACTCAGGTCTCACTGACCCTGCGGACACTCAAGGGACAAGAAAAGACTGTGATAAAACAAGAGGCCAGTGCCCGGAAAGTGTTACACAAGCTCATGTGTAAGAATCATGGAGCCTGCCACATCACCAGTGTCACACATACACATACAGAGGTCCAGAGAAAGGTACACTTAGGCTTCAAAGACCCTTTCAGACACTTGAGGGACAAGAAACAGAGAGCCTTATTTATAAGAAGTGGCGCAGCATGGCGCTGCGCCAAATTTGGCAGTGCAGCACTGTGTCACTTCAGAAACGCAGGGTTGCGCCATATTTACCACAATACAGTGCACCCCTGTGTTTTCTCTAGCACTGGCGCTAAATTTAGCTGCATAGTGCCAAAGCAGGCACATTAGCACCATCGTGCAAGGTTGCCTGCGTTGCAGGGAATGATGGTGTATGTGCAGGAAGGGGCACCTTCTTGCATATAAAAAATCATTGGTGGCGTTTTGCTTTCTCTATGTGTTCTGCAGAATGCAGCACACAGAACAAGCAAAACCAAGAGAAATAAAAGTATTTCTCCTCCTTGCGCCATGCTAACGCAACCCCTGGGGTGGCATTAGTTTTTGGTGCTGCCTCAGGTTTACAATTTCTTGTAAATCGGGGGCAGCATCAAAATACAATGGGTGTTGCGGTGGAACACCCAGAGCAACACCCATTGCACGCCCCTTTCACGCGAAGTGATGCGTGAAAAGGGACCATATTTACAAGGTTGTGTTAAGCCATAAAAAGTGGCTTAACGCTGCCTTGTAAATATGGCGTAGGGCACTGCACCCCCGAAGCGTCATTAAAAGTGATGCTCCAGTGGTACAAGGGCATCATAAATGAGGCCCAGACTGTGGTGAAACAAGTTGGAAATATGGTTTATTTTTTCAGACTGTGTGTGGCCTGGCAGCATCCTTCTATTTTTATACATCTTTTATTAGCTAGAATATAGCATCTATAAAAACGTTTTGCTGAGCATAATTAATGTAATCCATACTTCAAAATACAATAAACTGAGTTACAGTCTCAGCTTTTTGTGTCAATCCATCCCATAACAGGATCAAAACATTAGCAGATGTAGCCTCTCATTCTGGTTTCTCTGAAGTTCAATGAGGAGGTGAGAGGGAGGATTGTGGGTGCCAAAACACAGAAGAGGCATATTATAATTTGGGTTATCTAGTTACCTCATATTCCAACCAAGAGGACCTGGCAACTGGATAACCAGAGGACTATTGAGATGGATAGCTAGAGGTTCTCTAGTCTGTTGCTGTTGCTAGATGTACTGGGGAGTCGTAGACCCAGTTCAATCAAAAGGGCGTTAGAGAACAGAGGAGTCTAAAGAAAAGCAACCAAGAAGGTGCAGCCTCAGTGTCCAATTTTGTAGGAAGACAGATGTAGTAGACGTAAAGGATGGTCCTCATAAATAAAACCTGAATAGATCCCTAGGGTCATTTGTACATTCAGCAGGGGTAGCCTTATGCCTCAGCTGCTTTCACTTCTTCCTGTGAAGGTCTGTTCAGAATGCTATTATTCTTACTGTCATGAGGAATAGATCAGAAAGTCCAGAGGGACTGGAGCAGCTGCTGTATAACAGGGTCCGCTATAGTTCTAATTAGGGGCGGGCTGGACTCAGCAGCACTCTTGGTAGCCTCCTGCTTGGGTTCCCACACTTTTGTTAGTGTTTAGTCTGAATTCAGCTCAGATCAGGGTATTTCTTGACTTTTATTACACACATAAGGGAAAATGAGGGGCATCAACCCCTACGTACAGCCTCCTAGCCTATATCAATCAACACAAAAGGTTCATAGGATAGTAAGATCCTTTTTCTTGGGTCTTATTATTATCCCCCGGCATCCTTAGGTAGTGGAAAGGGACATTTCACCCTCTATTGTGTCATGCTTCATCATAGGTGTCCCTTCCCCTCAAGGCAAGCAAATGACATCATCAGAGACTCAACCAATAGTGGCCGTTAAAGATAATATTTTTTCTGGACAAAAGCTAGGGTCCAGTTAAAAAAAATACCTTATGGTACCCATAGTGTTTTTCTCCTTATTGGAGCTTTGGAATGTTGGGAGTTGTGTTGAAGACAATTGAGTGCCCTGGGCTACTAATGGCTGGTAAAAGCCCAGCGCTCCAACATTCTAATGTTTTTCTCCCAACAACTGTGAGCAGAGGCCTCATGGAGGTTGAGGGGATTTTAATACTCTAAGGCTCCCTGAGGTCTTTGTTTTATTTATTAGAACATTCTGCAATCTAGTGGTGGAATCGTCTAATAGCCTTATAGTCTGCTGTAGATGGGCTATACCGGTCATTAAAGTCCCACTCCCTTGTTAAAGCTGCAGCAGGCCTTTAATGTCCGGTACAGCCCGCTACAAGGCTTTATTAATAGGTTCATGTGGTATAATTAAACAAAATATTTTGGGGATGTCTGCTGAATGCAGTCATTTAAGCATCCATGCACCAACAAGTTTGGCCTATTTTAATGCATTATAAGGTCGGAGGCTTTCATAAGGGTCATAACACGATACAGGTCACTACTGACCTAGTAATGTAAATATATTTAATGAGGCCTACTGCTCTCATACTAAACTCCTATAGCTGAGATACCCTGCAGTGCCGGGACCCAAAGACGTCAGGTGCACCTTAACAATTGAGAGGGCCCCCTTTGGCCTAAGACCTAAACATATTTGTAAGATATGTGAGATAAGTGGAGACATACATTCTGCATAGAGACTCATCATTTTGTCTTGCACCACAGCTGCTACCAACATCGGTATAGTCTGAATTGGAGTATGGAGAAAATGATATGATATGTAACTAATGTAATATAACATAGCATATCATAACATAAGACAGGGTAGTGCAGCGTTGACATCATATAACATACCATAAAGTCACATTGAACATGTGTCACTTCTCCGTCCTGGCTATTAAAAAATTATTTCAGCACTAAGAAATTGAAATAATGGGGTATCTAATAATCACTTTAATTCAAATTAGGTTACTTGATATAAAATGTATCATACAAACATGCTGTTAATTAAGCTCATACATTAATCAAACATTTACAAACACCATAGGCTTTCAATATTACATTCAGTAAACATTACTATTACAGCCAAATAATCTATTTATCACAGCTACTCTCCTTTCAGCTTAAATAATGTAACGCAGCCTTCAAAGACTTTCCCTCATGTCAGTAAGTTGAATAATTCTGGACTTTGCAGAATCTTAAGTTGGGTAAAAGTAAGTCAATTGGGTGTTTTAAAGTCTGTGTACCTGACAAAGTGAGCCTTTGTAACATTTGCAAAAAACATAACTAAATGCATGTTTGCTTGCATAGACATGCTATTCCATGGCCAACATTTTTTTAAATTGTTTTGCTTCTATCCAAGGGTGAACAGCAGGTATTGTATGAACCTAGATGTGATTGTTGTTATTGTAAATGTTCCTCACCCCATATAGATATAGTTCCGGACTCTTTATGGCATGCAACAGTATATACAGCTGCACTGCAAGTTTCAACACAACTACTGATTCCATCGATGCAAACTCACATCTGGCTTCTTTACCTCTAATGTGTTATATGTTTTGAACATTTGCAAATCACACTATTAACCTTGAGGGTATCCTGGTGCTGAGCAGGTGTTTGTGTCTAGCCCAACCTATGGTATGTTGGTTTATTGAAAAGCTAGGTGTTCAGCTTCTTGCAGGATTGAAGAAGACAGCAGGGGTCTCTGATAAAAAATGGGAGGATGTTTCAAGTTTTAGGAGTGATGTAAGAGAATGCCTGCCCTTCTGATCTGGTTCTAGGTATGTGTAAGGACTAACACTCACACATGCACGCTTCTTGCTGCTCCCTCACAAAATAAATCAGCATGTATGAAAAAAAATGAAACATGGCATGAATGTGTTTACAGCACAGCACTTCCCTGTAACTTGTGAGGAAAATGATCTTCCGTTTGAAGACCGAATATTACATTGCATGTTTGTTTATATTGATAAAAGCAAGTGTTGTCCCATTTGTGAACTGTGTGCCAAGCGGTTTATGGAGACATTTAATTCCTTCATATGAATCATCAGAAGTGTTTGATGACACCACCAGCATGTGTCTGATGACTCATCACCAGCACAGCAGCCACACCCCTCATGATTGTTGACTCATCACTAGCATGTGTCTGATGACTCATCACCAGCACACCAGTCTATAAATAAAACTGGCAAGGTGTCTCCTGTGGTTGGCTGCAAGTCTTCCGTCGCTCACAGGTGTTCCTGGTTCAGCTGGAGTTCCGTGATTCTTTCAGGAGACGTCTTTTCAGTGCGAGGCTTCATGGAGCTTCCCTCTCTCAGATTACTGTCGCAGCGGCTGGAGAATTTCCCCTCTCGTCTCCTTGTTTTTTAGCCTTCTTGAGGTTAGTGACCTTTTGGTGAATTATGAAAGACATTTGTCAATGCTGAGAAACCCATGATACAAGAATATTTTCCAAAGACAGCTTGAGAAGTATTTTTAAAAGCAGCATTGAAGTTAAGTGTTGTGATCTCCTGAAACCATCGCTCGATATCTATGCAAACTTAAACGTTTATTCTGATTGTTTTGGAGTGAGTCCATTGTGTGAAAATGAACAACAAAAGAGAAATTCATAAGTTTGGTTTTATAACGATTTAGTTGTGAGTTACGAAAGCGTGCTTAATAGTTGAGCAATCGATCGATAAGAATTATTGTGACTTTGCTGAAAGACTTGGTGATTGCCCAATCTAACGATAATAATTATTGTTATTTTGCTGAAAGACTCTGGCGGTCATTATGAACATGGCAGGAAAGACCAGAATCTCGCCGGCGGCGGCGAATGGAAACCCGCCATATAATGAACAAAAAACCCAACCCCGCTAAACATTCCCACACCACCACTCCCCACCAGGACCCTGTTGGCAGGAATCCCGGCCCACCCCACCCCACCACCGCCAAGCACACCCACATCCCGCCCTCCAAATAATGATGCACAAATCACCTCGGCTGACAGCGAGGCCGGACGACCATTGGCGGCAGCGACCGCCATGGGCGGCAAGTGGGCCCAACAGCAACCAGTGCACACATTGGCTAGGCTTAGCACCCACACACCTGACACACATCCCGAACACCATAAAACACCCCCAGACGCACCCCACAATCCCTTGCAAGGAAACCAGGACCAGAAGACGGAGAGCACCAGAGCCAGAGAGCGCCAGCAGACAGGACACGCATAGCGACCCACACAGGAGCACCCAGACACCGTCCCCAGTCCAGACGCCATCCACCACCCTCACCATGTCCCCCCCAAAAATCCACGCTTCACCGAAAGGGAGCTAAGGACCATGGTGGACGAGATCCTAAAAGTGGTGCCACAAATATTTGGGTCCGAGGTGCAGCACACACCCATTGCCCGGAAAATGGAGCTGTGGCAGACCATTGTCAACAGGGTGAATGCAGTGGGACACCATCCACGCACCAGGGACGACATCCGCAAGAGATGGAATGACCTGAGTGGGAAGGTCCGGGCCATGGCATCCAGACACCACATCGCAGTGCAGAAGACTGGGGGAGGACCGCCACCCACACCACCCGACTACACCGACTGGGAGGAGAACTCGCCATCCTGCACCCAGAGCAATTCACTGGACTCACTGCAAGAATGGACTCGGGTAAGTCGTCTACATTTACCCCATATACACCATACCTGTAATGCATATAGCAGCCCAACCCATCCACACCCACCTAGACCCACACCCCTCCCAGCCATTACCCACCACATCCACCACCCTGCATCACCCACAACTCACTACCAGGCCCACATCACTTCCGCTGTGCACAGCCACCTACCCCTGCACGTACCCACAATGGAGTAATAACCCCCACCACAATGTAACGCCACCACTGCCACTAAATGCAATGTCCACCGCACAAAGGCACCCCTGAAGGCCACTGAAAGGCACACCAGCACTATATTGCACAGTACAGTCCACCTCTAACCCTTATGCATATGTAACAAACATTTCTATGTCCCCCAACAGGCACCACCACCCATGCAACCCTAATGGAGGGGACAAGGGGTGCCACGGCATTCCAGGGAGACAGAGGCACATCACAGGACACTGGTGAAAGATCCCTGGACACTGATGAGCAGGCAGGCCCCTCACACAGCCCTGGATGCTTACCATGCAGCAGCCCCACCCAGGAAAACACTGTCACCCTTAACACCCAGTCAAGACCAGCAGGCCAGGGGAGGTGTGCCCACACCAGTGGACCCAGGGCACAAACAGGTGGAACACAGCAACAGAGGCCACAGTCTCCCACCCCCAACATGCAGGAAAACGAGGGCCCCAGTACTAGTGGCACATCAAGACCTGCGCAGGGGGCACAGGACCAGGGGGCCAGGGCAAGGTCAAGTGCCCCAGTGGGTCAGAGAGTAGAGCACCGGATAGATGCAGCAGCCCAAGACGTCATTGCAGAGGTATTGGGGGCATACCAACATACCCAAGACAGGTTGGCACAGATTGTAACCACCCTGGAGCAAAGTCAGAGAATGCAGCTGGAACACCATCAGCAGGCCATGAAGCAGTGGAAAGAACACAATGCCACAATGGCCACCATTGCTGGAGCACTGCTGCAGTTGGTCGACAAACCCTCAGACAGCCACACCGGACAAGAGGCCCCCACAACAGCCCTGGACAACCAGCAACAGTTGTCCCAAGCAGCTGAAACAGCACAGGAAATACCCACCCAGGAATCACAAGGCCCAACCATGTCACCCCAAGTAGCTCCACAGCAGGCGCCTAAACATAGTCTCAGGCCACGATATGGCACTGGAAACCCAGCTAAAAACAAGCCCCCTTCTACCAATTGACACTGCTGCTACTGCCGAGCAATCATCCCACCCATTCACCAACTGCACTTAGCTGAGGGCTAAATAAAGTACTAAACTACAAATAGGACCCACCTATGATATCAAACAGGCCTGCCACCAAGTCGGTTTTGAGGACACCCAACCATTACGACTTCCATCACTGTACATAGCACATTTCACTGTATTCCACCAATAAACAACATATCTCACCTGTAACACTGTCCCCTGTCTTCAATGTTGAACAAAGTGGAGTAATGATGCAACAGGCAGGGATAAACTTTATTGTCAAATTGTGCATGGTGGTGGTACAGTGTGTTTCAAAATAGTCAAGAAGGGAATGCATATATTGTCTGTCTGTACCATGCTGAAGAGGTCCATGACTCGCATATCATGACCAATTCCCCCTAGTTGACATGGCACACTTACAGTATCAGTCACTAACCACATATACAGTCTGAAGTCCCAGACAGTTATTGGAAGTAGAGTTGTATCAGTTGGTTTCTGGAATTGACATCTTCCCCTTCCTCATCCTCACCATCACTCTCCTCACCTCTCTGAGGTAACAGATCAGGACCTATAGCACCCTCCACCTCCAAAAGGGGGATTGAATGTCTCACTGCCATGTTGTGCAGCATGCAGCACGCCACGACTATCCTGCACACCTTATCAGGCCCATAGGCCAGGGAACCCCCAGAGATATGTAGGCACAGTGGAGGCCGGACGACCATTGGCGGCTGCGACTGCCACGGGCGGCAAGTGGGCCCAACAGCAACCAGTGCACACATTGGCTAGGCTTAGCACCCACACACCTGACACACACCCCGAACACCATAAAACACCCCCAGACACACCCCACAATCCCTTGCAAGGAAACCAGGGCCAGAAGACGGAGAGCACCAGAGCCAGAGAGCGCCAGCAGACAGGACACGCATAGCGACCCACACAGGAGCACCCAGACACCGTCCCCAGTCCAGACGCCATCCACCACCCTCACCATGTCCCCCCCAAAAATCCACGCTTCACCGAAAGGGAGCTAAGGACCATGGTGGACGAGATCCTAAAAGTGGAGCCACAAATATTCGGGTCCAAGGTGCAGCACACACCCATCGCCCGGAAAATGGAGCTGTGGCAGACCATTGTCAACAGGGTGAATGCAGTGGGACACCATCCACGCACCAGGGACGACATCCGCAAGAGATGGAACGACCTGAGGGGGAAGGTCCGGGCCATGGCATCCAGGCACCACATCGCAGTGCAGAAGACTGGGGGAGGACCGCCACCCACACCACCCGACTACACCGGCTGGAAGGAGAACTCGCCATCCTGCACCCAGAGGGATTCACTGGACTCACTGCAAGAATGGACTCAGGTAAGTCGTCTACATTTACCCCATATACACCATACCTGTAATGCATACACCAGCCCAACCCACCCACACCCACTTAGACCCACACCCCTCCCAGCCATTACCCACCACATCCACCACCCTGCATCACCCACAACTCACTACCAGGCCGACATCACTTCCACTGTGCACAGCCACCCACCCCTGCAGGTACCCACAGTAATAACCCCCACCACAATGTAACGCCACCACTGCCACTAAATGCAATGTCCACCGCACAAAGACACCCCTGAAGGCCACTGAAAGGCACACCAGCACTAAATTGCACAGTACAGTCCACCTCTAACCCTCATGCATATGTAACAAACATTTCTATGTCCCCCAACAGGCACCACCACCCATGCAACCCTAATGGAGGGGACAAGGGGTGCCACAGCATTCCAGGGAGACAGAGGCACATCACAGGACACTGGTGAAAGATCCCTGGACACTGATGAGCAGGCAGGCCCCTCACACAGCCCTGGATGCTCACCATGCAGCAGCCCCACCCAGGAAAACACTGTCACCCTTAACACCCAGACAAGACCAGCAGGCCAGGGGAGGTGTGCCCACACCAGTGGACCCAGGGCACAAACAGGTGGAACACAGCAACAGAGGCCACAGTCTCCCACCCCCAACATGCAGGAAGACGAGGGCCCCAGTACTAGTGGCACATCAAGACCTGCGCAGGGGGCACAGGAACAGGGGGCTAGGGCAAGGTCAAGTGCCCCAGTGGGTCAGAGAGTAGAGCACCGGATAGATGCAGCAGCCCAAGACGTCATTGCAGAGGTATTGGGGGCATACCAACATACCCAAGACAGGTTGGCACAGATTGTAACCACCCTGGAGCAAAGTCAGAGAATGCAGCTGGAACACCACCAGCAGGCCATGAAGCAGTGGAAAGAACACAATGCCACAATGGCCACCATTGCTGGAGCACTGCTGCAGTTGGTCGACAAACCCTCAGACGCCCACACCGGACAAGAGCCCCCCACAACAGCCCTGGACAACCAGCAACAGTTGTCTCAAGCAGCTGAAACAGCACAGGAAATACCCTCCCAGGAATCACAAGGCCCAACCATGTCACCCCAAGTAGCTCCACAGCAGGCGCCCAAACATAGTCTCAGGCCATGATATGGCACTGGAAACCCAGCTAAAAACAAGCCCCCTTCCACCAATTGACACTGCTGCTACTGCCGAGCAACCATCCCACCCATTCACCAACTGCACTTAGCTGAGGGCTAAATAAAGTAAACTACAAATAGGACCCACCTATGATATC
Source organism: Pleurodeles waltl (assembly GCF_031143425.1). Classification (NCBI taxonomy): domain Eukaryota; kingdom Metazoa; phylum Chordata; class Amphibia; order Caudata; family Salamandridae; genus Pleurodeles; species Pleurodeles waltl. The sequence goes on along the minus strand of NC_090441.1, from coordinate 65,987,411 downwards.
AAACAGGCCTGCCACCAAGTCGGTTTTGAGGACACCCAACCATTACGACTTCCATCACTGTACATAGCACATTTCACTGTATTCCACCAATAAACAACATATCCCACCTGTAACACTGTCCCCTGTCTTCAATGTTGAACAAAGTGGAGTAATGATACAACAGGCAGGGATAAACTTTATTGTCAAATTGTGCATGGTGGTGGTACAGTGTGTTTCAAAATAGTCAAGAAGGGAATGCATATATTGTCTGTCTGTACCATGCTGAAGAGGTCCATGACTCGCATATCATGACCAATTCCCCCTAGTTAACATGGCACACTTACAGTATCAGTCACTAACCACATATACAGTCTGAAGTCCCAGACAGTTATTGGAAGTAAAGTTGTATCAGTTGGTTTCTGGAATTGACATCTTCCCCTTCCTCATCCTCACCATCACTCTACTCACCTCTCTGAGGTAACAGATCAGGACCTATAGCACCCAAATACCTCCAAAAGGGGGATTTAATGTCTCAGTGCCATGTTGTGCAGCATGCAGCACGCCACGACTATCCTGCACACCTTATCAGGCCCATAGGCCAGGGAACCCCCAGAGATATGTAGGCACCGGAATCTATCCTTCAGGAGACCTATAGTACGCTCTATCACCCTCCTAGTATGTCCATGGGCCTCACTGTATTTCCTCTCTGCATCTGTCCTGGGATTCCTCACTGGTGTCAGGAGCCAACGCAAGTTTGGGTAGCCAGAACCACCTAGAGAAATAGTCAATACAGAGTCGTCATTGGAATGTCCTTAGTCTGACAGTCTGTTTTTCTGCAATGTGTCAGTTAGTCACAGGCACACTTACCTGTGATCCACCCTCTGTCCTCTTGGAGTTGTTCCATCTTTTGTGGCACACTACTGTTCCTCAAAACAAATGAATCATGGACTGAACCCGGAAACATGGCATTCACCTTGGATATGGACTCGTCTGCAGTACATACCAATTGGATGTTCATGGAGTGAAAGTTCTTCCTGTTTCTGTACACCTGTTCACTCACTCTTGGGGGGATAATCGGTATGTGGGTTCCATCGATGGCACCAATAACACGGGGAATGTTTGCAAAGGCATAGAAGTCTGACTTGATGGCAAGGAGCTCAGCACTTTGGGGGAATCGCACATAGGATTGCAGATGTTGTACAAATGCATTCAGAATTCTTGTCAGTACCTGGCTGAACATTGGCTGTGAGAGACCAGCACCCATGCCCACTGTCACTTGAAAAGAGCCTGTGGCCAGGAAATGTAGTGCGGAGAGCACCTGCACCTCAGTTGGAATGGCATGCTGATTACGATTTCCGGGAGTCAGTGCAGGATCCAGTAATGCACATAGGTCCTGAATAGTTGCACGTGTGAGTCTGTAAGTGATAATGATCTGATGCTCCACTATGGTCCCCATATCCACAAGTGGTCTGTACACAGATGGTGCCCTTCCTCGCTACAAGGGTCAGTACCTGTGAGGGGTAAGAACAAGGAGTCATGTGCACACATACACTGGCATATTTGCTAAACATATTCACTGCATTCTTCATAGTAGTGTCTGTACAATAACTGCAACCTGACAGATATACATTGACATCACTAAGAGGGAACGGAGTAAATCATGTGTGATTATATACTCTATGGATAGAGACATAGGTGCTTCATATGGCTAGTAGGCCCAGCATTGTGAGTAATTTGAATTTCAAGATGTGTAGGTGATGGCAAAATGCCTGCCCAATGTAGTTCTGCCCCTTTGTTGTGGAAGTGACTGAAGACCGCTAGAGGTTGACGTCACAGCGTACGGCGGTGTTGACCGCTGTTCGCACCCTCATTGGCTAACATGGATGCCAATGGGGAATCCTGGCGTATCATGATCGCCGCCGGCGGTGACGGTGCACTACGCCGTGGAACGTATGCACGTTTGTCATAGTGTGATCACTTGACTCCCTGATCCTGTGCGGACAAGTACTCCACTCTGTGTACTGCTGTGGCCTGCCTCTGGCTATGGATGTTCCACGTGGCGCAGGGGAAAGGGCCCCGGCCTTCACCCAGGAAGAACTGGAGAAACTGGTGGAAGGGGTCCTGCCCCTGTACGGCAGACTCTACGGCCGGCCAGAGGTACAGGTGAGTCCGGGTTTGGGGGGCACTGTGTGTGTAATGGATGGAGTGGATTACTCAGATGTGCTCTCCTGTGAGCCTGGATGGGGCTTGGTGCATGGAATGCTGCGTGCCACTGTCCTGCATGTCTGGGAGTACTGTCTGCCTATGTCTAACAGTCAGCCAGCTATTGCCATCGTGCAGGTGCCTGACCTCTGTGTTTCTTCTCTGTGTCTCCCTACTAGGTCAGCCCCCACCAGAAGAGGGCACATTGGCATGCCATCGCCAAGGAGGTATGGACCCTGGGGGTCTACAACCGGCGGAGCACCCACTGTCGTAAGAGGTGGGAGGACCTGCGGTGCTGGGCGCAGAAGATCAGTGAGGCCCAGCTGGGGAAGTCCTCCCAACGTGGTAGGGGTGCCTGTCGGGCACTGACCCCCCTCATGCGCAGGATCCTGGCGGTGGCGTACCCAGACCTGGATGGGCGCTTGAAGGCTGCACAGCAGGCACAAGGGGGTGAGTACTCACAGGCCATACTTCAGCCTGGAAGGATGAGTGTGTGTGCGATAGGGCTCATGGTGCTTAGAGCAGGGTTTTTGACTGGTGTCCAGCTACTGTCTGCTCCCCAAAGGGTGTAGGGGTGTCCCTGTCAGGTTTGACCTACCTCAGCTTCAATGCAATGACAGGATATGGGTGTAGGTCAGTATACTGCTCTGTAGTCAGGGCCATGGTCATGGGCCTAGTGCACAGTTCTGCCTGTTTGGTGTTTCTGCTGGGTAGGTGTATGTCTGGCCATTGTGTATCAGCATTCAGCTACTTACAAGTGTCTCTCCTGTTTTGTCTCCCCATCCCTGTTCTCTTTTGTGTGTCTGGTACAGCATCAACATCAGGTGAGGGAGCTGAGGCACTGGCTAGTGGGGAGACAGTGGCCCACGGATCCTCCGAGGCAGAGACAACGGACACCCAGGGGACCAGTGGGTGGGAGGGCGAGGGAACCTTCAGGGGGGAGGCTACTACCACAGGGGGGTTGAATGAGAGACCTCCGGCAGTGGCGGACACTAGTAGACAAATCATGACCGTGAGATCTTCCATCACCACCCATACCATCAGCGCCCTCCCTTCTGCTCTGCACCGAGTTGCCCGTGCCCGCCCACCCTGAAAGGTGGGCATCTCCTTTGCCCCAGGCACCTCCTCCCCTGCCCCAGTCAGCCCTGCTGCCCTCACAGAGGAGGCTATTGACCCCCTGAGAACCATCTCTGTAGGGCAGACAACCATCATCAATGCCATATAGGGTCTAGCATCAGAGGTGCAGCAGACTAATGCCTATCTGGATGGCATTCACGGTGCCCTACAGAGATCTTTTCAGGCTCTGGCCTCCTCTTGGACGGCAGCCAGTTTCCCTGGACATTACGTCCCCCTCCAACCTCCTCTACCCCTTCCAGCACCCCACTCCCTTCACCCGTCCAAGGCACACATTCAGACACGCAGTCAAGTACATCAACACTCAAGAAACACACTTCCAAACACGAGCACCACACATCTCACCACAAGCATTCACACTGCCAACAGACACCTACACACACAACGCCCACTTCCCCCAGTGTGCCCGCCTCATCCGCATCCCTGTCTGTCCCCTCTACATGCACACCCTCATGCACTGCATCTTCACTCACTGTTACTGCTCCTCTTCCTGCACTGACCACAATAGCAGACAGCCATACATGCACCCCGTACACCACACCTGCACTCACCACCTCCACTGTAGTTGACACATGCAGCACACTCACCTGACTTACAGACACCCACCCAATATACGTCCACACTAGCTGTCTGTCTTCTCCCACTGTGTCCACCCCTCCCTCCCAAAACACTCAAACGCACCAAGACACCCACCCATCAGACATCCACCACACCACAGCATACTGAGCAGTCACCGGCACCCACTACACGCACACCTACACCCCATACATCAACTCCCTCTGCCTCCACTCCCACGCCCTCATCCACGCACACCCCAATTGCTCCCAAAAAACGTTTCCTCTCCTGTGTAGACCTGTTCGAACCCACTGGCCCACCCCGTCTTGTCCCAAAACGTACCCACCTCCTTGCCCTTTCTGCTCCTTCCACATCGCAGCCCACCCCGGTCCAGCCTTCCCATTCCCGTGCCCCTTCTCCAGTTAAGAAGAAGGCCTACTCAGAGCCTAAGGCATCCTGCTCCGCCCAAGCCAAACAGCCCCCACCCCCTTCAAAGGAGAAGCCCACCCCCCTCCAACCTCCTCACGCAAGTCCCACCCCTGTCGTAAATCCCCACCCCCACCCCATTCCGTGAGGTGCCTGGATCCCCCTATGGTGCCCTGTTGAGTGGAATACCCAGCACTTGTGGGAGTCAGGTGTGGCCAGTTGTGGCCAAGGACAATTGACTGTTTATGGACTGGCCATTCGCCCTGTTAGCATCATTTAGCTCACTGAGCTACTGAATAAAGTTTCTGTGTGGCCTGTGTTTGGGCTGCACGCAGTTCCACTCTGGTGTTTGTTTAAATAATTTATGGCTGTGGTGCTATTGTATGTCCTATGGCCAAGTTGGAGTGGCCTTCGGTCGGGTACATCCCTCTTGGTGTGGGGTGTCTGACTATTGCTGCTGGGAAGGGTTGGGGGGGCTTTGCGGGGTGGGTGGAGTGGGTGGGTATGTAACTTTGCCCTTTCCTCTCTTGTTTTGTAGGTTGCGGTATTTACCGTCGTCGTCTTCGTCGGCGGGCTCGGTCGTGTAGATATATGGCAAGGAGCAAGGCTGCAGCTCTCTGACTATGGCTGCCGCTGCACGTTTTGTTGACCTCTGGTGGGTGTTTCCTTCTTTTTGTTTCATTTCTGCCTGGCTTTGTGTGGCGGTGGTTCCTGTCCCAGAACTGGCGGCAGAATGGTGTTTCATAATTTGATGGGCGGGTTGGGTCTTTCCGGCGGCCTGTGGGCGGTCTCTGCCGTTGTCAGCGGGACTCCTTTCCTGGCGGTGGGTGGTGTGCAGGATGCGTGAGTTTCATTTGTTTCATTATTTGGCGGTCCGGACCGCTCCTCTGTTGGCGGTTTCTACCGCCGGACCGCCATGTTCATAATGAGGGCCTCTCTGATTGTGATATTTGTAGTTCTTTTGTTTTTGATTTGTTTTTGGTCTTAGAATTCCTGCACCAAGCCCTGAGCCAACTTTCTTAGAACAACAGTGACGCTCCTTCGTGAACCTGAGTTTTGTTTATCTTCCCTTCCCAAATCCCTATTCACTATCCTGTTCCCCTGGAGGCTATTTGCTCTTTCTCTGTTGATTTCAGATTTGAGAGAATAGTGTTTAGGGGTGAGGGTTTTTTTCTCTTCGCTCCTGTGGAACCTGGAATTCAAGTGAGTGGACATGGTCTTGTCAGTATGCGTGGGATGTGTGCGAGTAGGCGTCCTGTTGAGTGAAGGTGTCTGGGTGGTTGGTGAAAGGAGATGCAACTGCTCAGTTAGGTGGAGACTTAATTGTGTTGTTCCTTGAACATGTGTGTGTGAGGAGTTTGAATAGGAGGTACCTGAGTATCGGAAGCCACTGTAGTTCCATGAGGTGTGGTGTTATGTGAGTTCTGTGTGCGAGGTTGAGGATAAGTCTGCTTGCCGAGTTCTGGATGGTTTGTAGTCTTCTAGTGACTTGCTTTGTGATCCAGGTATAAAGGTGTTCCCATAGTCCAACTGTCTGATGACAAGGCTATGAGTGACAGTTTTCCTAGTGTTGCCCAGCAGCCATTTAAAGATCTTCCTCAGCATCTTCAGGATGTGAAAATAGGATGTAGTGACAGCATTGACTTTTTTGATCATATCCAGTTTTCTGTTGATGATTAGTCTGAGGTTTTTAGCATGGGTTCAGGGTGTGAGTGTGGTTCCAAGTTCAGCCAGCTACCAGTTGGAGTTCTGTGGTGAGTTATTCTTGCTGAAGATTACTACTTCTGTCTTGGTGTTGAGCTTGAGATAGCTGGCTTTCATCCAGTTAGTGACTTTGTTCATGCATGCAGTGAACTTGTTTCTTGTGTTGCGGGGGCTCTTGTTCAAGAAGGAGGGAATGAGTTGCATGTCGGTTGCATAGTGGAGGATGTTGCCCAGTGTCATCATGTATGCATGTGTTGAATGCGCAAGTGAAACTTGTGTCTTAAGATCATGTGTTTGAGGGGCCATCTTGTGCAGCTATTCCATCTCCAGGAATACATGCTAAGACGTTCGCTCCGGTACTGCAACAAATATCTGTGTGCCCTTTTTTGTGGTACACATCAGATCCCTCCTTTGCTAGTTCTGGGCCTAGACATCATTTAAATTGACACACTTTAATGAATAAAGAATCCGAGTACTTCAGAAACGTACACAGGGTATACACAAATGTTTGATGTCACACATTATCAAGGGCCAATAACATGAAGGCAAGGTTATGGGAAGATAAGACGGAAACTACACAACATCCTTTATTCATACCTGAAGCAAAGCCCAAACAACTGCTCCCAGAAACCTCTGAAAATGTATTTATATAGACAAACCCTTGACTAGGTTCCAGTCTGTACAAATGTAGGGGCATATTTACAAGCCTGGTGGTGCAGGGCAGGAATGCAACGTATTTACAAGCTATAGTGCATTTCTGTTTTTTCCCACTGCACTGGCGCATAAATTGCCAACGCAGATGCCCTTGCACCATGGTGTAAGGGTGTCTGTGTTGTCAGCAGGATTATTTTTGTGCATGAAGGGACACCTTCCTGCACAAAACAATACAGAGATGTATTTTCTTCCATCAATGTGTGCTGCAGAATGGGGCACACATGAAAAGAGGGAACAATGCAGAGAAATAAAGATATTTCTCCTCGTTTTGCCTGCCCTGGGGAGGCATACAGTTTCCATGCATTCCCAGGTTTACAGATTCATGTAAACCTGGGAATACGTCAAAATCCATGGGTGCATGGGAACACCCACTGCAACGCCCATGGTATGCCTCCCTGGTGCAGTGTAAGGCAACCCAGCATCTTGCGCTGCATTGCCTTACACTATATCTACAAGGCCATGAAAGGCCACGGCAAGAGGCTTTGTGTGGCTTATAGATATGGGGCTGCACTGTGCACTGCTGGTGCATCACAAATAGTGACACACTGGCGGCGCACAGGTCTTATAAATATACCCCTCAATGTCCAAGGGACATCTCGCATCTGAAGAGCTTGCACCATCCCTTGTATACTCCTGCAGAATGTTTAGCTTTGTGTAGCAAGGTGGCTGTATTATGTGGAATGGCTGGGGAGTCTTCAGAAAAACCAGAGGGCCCCTGACATTACATAGTAGGTCCTCCAGGGAAAAATCGCATATGAAAGTAAGTATGTAGCTACTATTTATTTTCTTTATTATAAATTGGTTAGTTGTAGATACTGATAAATTTTTTCTTTCAATAGTCGTATCATATATTTGTCTTGCGAGTCAAGACTTTTGTTTGCCTGATATGCATGAAATATTCATCTTCATTGTATAATTATTCCCTAAAGAATTGCTAAACTGGAACCGCCCTGATGAAGGTGGCCCCCAAATGAGAGTGACACAGAAACGCATGTAGGCACTGTGTTCCACAATTCATCCACTCAATTGTTCTCTATTGGAAGTTTAATTATTGGCAGAATTTATTTTCATGCCTATGTTGGCTTTGTGTTTCCAAATTAGTTTAATTCTTGTTCTTTCCATTGTCTTCGTAATATGCTGTAATCCATACATTGATTGATAACGTTGAAATCTATGTACCACGGTTTGTAACATAGGAATTTGTAGAACATGTACATCAGGTTTGATGGTCTCCCCATCAAATCTGACCCTTCTAAGGGTCAGGTTTTTGTTCATGGATCTTTTTATATTGCATGGGTTTTAATAGTGAGTTTGAGTGTGGATGCATGTAGGTATGAGAGATGTGACTGACATTTTCCATTGCTGAGTTTTAGGGGAAGGAATCTTTGTTAATGTTGTTACTATCATTAGAAATTGCAATGAAGAGAATAACATGTGAAATTAAACTATAATTGCTACTTTGGTCACCAACATATATGAAAATTAATATAGAATAAGACAAATTCAGATTATTTTCATATGTATTATTAATATAATGAAGATAAATATTTCGTGCATATCAGGCAAACAAAAGTCTTGACTCACAAGACAAATATAAGATATGACTATCGAATGAAAAATGTATCAGTATCTACAACTAACCAATTTATAATAAAGAGAATACATAGTAGCTCAATACTTATTTTCTTATATGACTGGGGAGTCTTACCATGTAATGCTTACATGTTACCCGAAAGTGGACCTTGGGTTCCCACCAGTAAACCTTAGCTCAGTCCTCAGTACAGGACATGACTCAAAAGAAATCGGACACCTATTTAGAAAAATAAAGGAGATTTTTATCTTAATTGAGACACCAAACAAACTTATTATATTACACACAACCGGAGTTATTATGAATTTTTAAAGAAAAATAGAGTACTTTAAGTGGTTAAATGGTTCCCTTTGAAGGGGAAAATCTTAGTATGCAGTCTGTCACTTGCTCGGCAAGCTCCAGGTAACCCACTTGCAGTTAAGGTCTTGCAGGTCCCTACACCAAGCCTCAACAGTCATTTCCTAATTGCCTTGCCCAGGGAGTCTGGGTGCAGAGGTGCTCTGACTGTCATTGGTGATGACGGGATACACGGGTGCTGTCAAAATGCAGTACTTGACAAAAGCACACTTCAGGGTTGGACTCACACATTCGCCCTTGGGGAGTAGAGGCCTTAGGGGGGCCAGGACCTTGAATCAACAGTTGGAACTTTGCTACCAGTCTGGCGGCTCTGGGTGCACAGTTGACATTTTAGCTATCAATCACAGGACTGGTTGTACCAAAGATGCTTTGCTGCTCCTCCAGAAGTCGCCCCCTTCCAGATGCAGGATCTCAGGAGAGGGGTTGTTGCCGATGTTGGTCTCTATGCTGGGACCTGCGTGGAAGTTGGTGACGTCCAAGAAGCCATAGGTTGCCGTGCTGGCGACAGAGAAGACTTGGTATCTGTAAGAGTAGTCCACAGTTATTTTGTTGGCTGGAGGTCATCTTGGTTGCAAGTCAGAATTGGGGGGCTGGTGTCAAGGGACCCACTTAAATCATAGTTTAGGGGGCATTAAGGGTGTGAGGGACAGTGGCCAATGGGCTACTGCTCCCTGCTCCTAGTCCACCCCTGAAGTGACAACTTCAGTGGGAGTACGCCACTTTTCTACCCAGAATCCACTATTCCGAATGTTTGTCAAGATGGCAGAACCTTCCCTCAGCTGTACAGTACTCCTAGCCCACCCTAAAGGTGTGGCTAGTCTTTTGGGGGTGTACGCCTCCTGCGTAACTAATATTCCCACCAGTGGGCCTGGACAGGGCAGGAAGGGTGTTGTCCTCGAGTGGGGGACAAAAAATTACATATCAAGGGCAGTGAAAGATTTTGAGGCTCACCGCCTTGATTACTATCACACTAGCCACCCTGCGAGGGAGGAGGTGTGACTTCCTTCCTGCCCCAGCCCTTTGTCTCCATCCTGGGGAAGTGGTAGTACAACTAGCAGGAGGGCAGACTCTTGTCTATGGTGACAGATGGCTTGGGAGAGCCTACCAAGGCAAGGGAGAGCTGGCAACTTGGTGGGCATCCTCCCTCTAAGGATGGCACCAGGGTACATTCTAGTTGATTCTGGGTACAAGAATTGTGCTTAGGGTTAAAAAGCATGGTGTTTTATACTAAACACGTGGGGAACCGGTTGGGCCTTCATGGAGTTGGACATCTGTGGATTGCCCGGGTGCCAACCCAAGTTATACTATGGACTGCCGGTTATGTGCAGTAGCATTAAGTTTAAAATGGTTACACAGGGCATATATGCTTGTGCATATATGTCCACACTCATAGCACAGTGCAACCTGCCTCCTATGCTATAGGAGGCCTGCCTTAGGGGTGAAATACTGGTGCTATGGCAGTGAATGGACTCCCTCTGCACATGGTGTGGGTAGAGTTGCACTCAAGCAGGCAAGCTGCACGTGCAGGCTGACATGACAGCTCTGCAGGTTTATTTTTATTCAGGTAAAGCAGGGTGGCACAATCAGTGCTGCAGCCCTGGTGATCCCTTTACCTCCCTTGCCCTGGGTACCACTGGTACCATTTACTAGGGCCTTTAAGGGTGGTAAAGTCATTGCCATTTAGATTGAAAATCATCTCAGTACAGTTTACGGGAAAGATCACTGGTACTGAGGTCCGGTTAGCAGGCTTCAGTACACTTACAGGTCAAAAGTACCAGCACGCAACAGCAAAAAGTGGGGTGATGACCAGCCAAAAAGGGGAGTTTACAATGCATTCCATTTACAGGCTCTGAAGTTGCTGAAAGACTAAATTAATCTCTTTCTGAGGTTCCTGAGCAAATATAATTGATCATCTTTAAATCGAGTAGAGACATGAATTAACTGATGCTCAAAACATTAATTTACCCTCCCCTGAGTCAGATTTTTATCTTGTATAGGATCTTGTATATAGAGCAAACGATAAATCAGAAATTAGGCAGTAATAACATCAAGACAAGGAGCTCTCAAGTTTCCTAATTCGATGGGTCGGTAATAGATCCAGTCCAGATTTTCTCTGTGCATTATCGTTCCTGATGGTCTTAATTTAAAACTAAATAAACAATACTACAAGTACCAAAATGCTAGGAAAAATCCCTTTACTGGCTAAGCTACTCATCATTATAATTGCCACAAAGCTAAGGAAGTACAACCTATGTTAGGGTCACAATAAAGCCTAGAATGCTTGCAACACACAACAACAACCAGCTTATAGCAGGATCACAATAACACATAGAACGTCTCCAGTGTGCCGTGTGGTCACCTTATATCAGGGTCACTATAATGCCTAGGACGCCCGGCACATGCCAAAGAGAAATAGATTAAAGCACAGTCACTTTAGTCATAACCTTCTTGATTGATCCTGTCATTCAGAGAGAATTATTCTGCGCTGTGGAGTCTTCTTTGGTATAGGGAAGGTGATGTGTCACATCTACAGTCTTCTGAATAACACATCTGGGGCTTTAGGTGGGGTTATGCCCCAGTGTCCCTTTAGGTGAGCGTCTCTGTCACAACATACCTTATCATAATAGAAAGGAAAAGGTGAGCCATAATCAGCACAGAGGTGCTACATACACTTAGGAAACTCAAGTGAAAACTGTCTGTTTTCAGATAATCAGCAGAAAAATACACTTTTAAAAACTGGGAAGCGATCATCTTGGGACCAGGAGAGGGAAGTAGAAGAAGCTATTTACAAACAGGCCTCAGAGGTGGTGACTTTTTCAGTTTGTGCTTAGTGAAGTGAATCCCTTACCCAACATTGACTTGCTTCATGTTAAATCTGACTCATACCCATGGCTTTGCCCGCTGTTCAGTGCTCTGACCACCTGGGGTTGTGCTTTACATTTGCCATTGCATGCCAACAAAAATGGACAGTGCAGTAATGCCTTTGAAGACTTCGGACATCCATGTGAGTTTTTATTGAAACCCTGTGCTTCTGCTTGTTGAGTTTGTGCTCATGTTATTGAAGTCCTGGCCTCTCTGGGCCTTCCTTATTAGGGTCCTTTTTTCTATATGTGTCCTTCATTTTAGGATCATGATCTCCTTTTTCCTCTATAGAGGCCATTATTCCAATGTGGACTCCCCATTTCTGATTCCATCATCCATGCGCATGCATGTCTGTGTCTTCCCATACTGATGAAGAGAAGACATGTTTCCAATGATATCTTACTGTTCTAAAATTCTCATTGAAAAAGAAGTTCAATAATACGTAAGATTTGAATCATCCCAAGCAATACAAAAAGGAAACTGCATGACCTTCAGAAGCCTCATGATATCAAGTCCGACCCTATTATTTCTGAGGGACACTGAGATCGAACACTGACTCTTACCAAGGCAACCCCCTAAAACGTTCTCAGTTTAACTTTTGATAAAATACCAATGTATCTTTGTGATTCACAACAAGAAATTCTCTGGGTCTATTGAAGACATTTGGCTAGCTGCAACAGCACAGAATCATTCCCTCTGAATAACAGCTGCAATGTTGCAACTCCATTTCCTAGTGGTAAATATCAAAAACCCTTGCAGACCATTAGAGCTTTAAATCTAATGGCCCATCTCTCATTTGCAACATTCTGTAAAACGAATGGAGTGGATAATCTGGTGCAATGTGATTTTAGTCCCTATGTTCCCAGAAGCATGAAGACTGTCTTTGCCACTATCTTTGGTAATGGCTGATTTGATATTGACAGCAACCCTGATTCTACTTGACCTTTCATTCTTCTTCACACCATTGACAAACCTACCTTAAATGGCAGATTTCAGCTGATAGGAATCAAGGGCTAGTCCTTAGGTGGGCAGTGAACTCCTTTATGATCACAATAAATCAAGGCTGTTGTACATCTCTCCACTCACTCTTTCATATATAGGATTCCTTGGCTGACAAGGGATCCTCAGTGTTAGAAATGGGGTTTTTGGTTGGCAGTCAGGTTGCCCTCTGTCCAAGCAAGAACCCTCACTCTAGTCAGGGTAAGTCACACACAATCCAAAATCAGCCTGTGCTCACCCTCCGGTAGCTTGGCACGAGCAGTCAGACTTAACTTAGAAGGCAATGTGTAAAGCATTTGTGCAATAAATCATACAACACCATAGCATAACACCACAAAAATACACCACACAGTGTTTAGAAAAATATATAATATTTATCTGGGTATCTTCAGGTCAAAACGATCAAAGTTGCAATACGAATTTGTAAAGATATCACTGAAAAGTGATATAAAGTGTCTTAAGTCTTTAGAAAGTAAACAAAGTCTCTTTCAAACACAAAGTACCTGGTTTCTGGTGGAAAATCTCCTCAGAGGGCCACAGGAGAAGAGGTACGTGGAAAACTGGTGTGTGCGTCGATTTCTCCTCAGCACACACGGACTTGCGTCGTTATTTTCCATGCGGGTAGTCGTGCTTCGTTTTCCGGCGCGCGGACAGTCTCTTACTGTGGTTTGCGGGGAGTACCAGATGTCCCGGGTCTGAGCGTGGATTTTCCTGCTTGTTTTCCGGCTGCGCGTCGTTCTGCGGGGCTGCGCGTCGAAGTTTCGATCTCACGGCAGGCGTCGCGTCGATTTCTCCTGCGGAGTCGGGCGCCGTTGTCCTTGCGAGGCCGTGCGTCAAAGTTTTGATCTCACAGCAGGCGTCGCGTCGATTTCTCCTGGGAAGTCGGGCGGCGTTGTCCTTGAGAGGCCGTGCGTCAAAGTTTCGATCTCACGGCAGGCGTCGCGTCGATTTCTCCCGGGAAGTCGGGCGGCGTTGTCCTTGCGATGCCGTGCGTCAAAGTTTCGGTCGTCCCGAAGGCGTCGCGTCGATCAGCGTCAGTGTGCGGCGTTTTTCTTGCCGCGGAACAAGCTGTGCGTCGAAAAGTTCGGCGCACGGAGCGTCCAAGAGGAAGAGAGAAGTCTTTTTGGTCCTGAGACTTCAGGGAACAGGAGGCAAGCTCTATCCAAGCCCTTGGAGAGCACTTTTACAGCCAGGCAAGAGTTCAGCAAGGCAGCAGGCCAACAGCAAGGCAGCAGTCCTTTGTAGAAAAGCAGACAGGTGAGTCCTTTGAGCAGCCAGGCAGTTCAGCAAGGCAGCAGGCCAACAGCAAGGCAGCAGTCCTTTGTAGAAAAGCAGACAGGTGAGTACTTTGAGCAGCCAGGCAGTTCTTCTTGGCAGGATGTAGTTTCTGGTTCAGGTTTCTTCTCCAGCAAGTGTCTGATGAGGTAGGGCAGAGGCCCTGTTTTATACCCAAATGTGCCTTTGAAGTGGGGGAGACTTCAAAGAGTGGCTAAGAAGTGCACCAAGTCCCCTTTCAGTTCAATCCTGTCTGCCAGGGTCCCAATAGGGGGTGTGGCAGTCCTTTGTGTGAGAGCAGGCCCTCCACCCTCCCAGCCCAGGAAGACCCATTCAAAATGTAGATGTATGCAAGTGAGGCTGAGTACCCTGTGTTTGGGGTGTGTCTGAGTGAATGCACAAGGAGCTGTCAACCAAGCCCAGCCAGACGTGGATTGTAAGGCACAGAAGGATTTAAGTTCAAAGAAATGCTCACTTTCTAAAAGTGGCATTTCTAGAATAGTAATATTAAATCCGACTTCACCAGTCAGCAGGATTTTGTATTACCATTCTGGCCATACTAAATATGACCTTCCTGCTCCTTTCAGATCAGCAGCTGCCACTTCAACAGTGTATGAGGGCAGCCCCAATGTTAGCCTATGAAGGGAGCAGGCCTCACAGTAGTGTAAAAACGAATTTAGGAGTTTTACACTACTAGGACATATAACTACACAGGTACATGTCCTGCCTTTTACCTACACAGCACCCTGCTCTAGGGGTTACCTAGGGCACACATTAAGGGTGACTTATATGTAGAAAAAGGGGAGTTCTAGGCTTGGCAAGTACTGTTAAATGCCAAGTCGAGGTGGCAGTGAAACTGCCCACACAGGCCTTGCAATGGCAGGCCTGAGATAATGAAAAGGGGCTACTTAAGTGGGTGGCACAACCAGTGCTGCTGGCCCACTAGTAGCATTTAATTTACCATCCCTATCCACATAAAGTGCACCTTACTAGGGACTTATAAGTAAATTAATAGTCCAATCAGGTATGATTCAAGGTTACCATGTTTTGAGGGAGAGAGCATATGCACTTTAGCACTGGTTAGCAGTGGTAAAGTGCGCAGAGTCTAAAAACCAGCAAAAATGAGGTCAGAAAAAGAAAAGGAGGAAGGCAAAAAGTTTGGGGATGACCCTGTCAAAAAGCCAGGTCCAACACTCAGGTTCCCCGGAGATAAGAGAGTGGCTTTTCTCTGAAGACCTCAAAAAACTTTGCCCATTATTGGATTTTCTGCTGAAGGTATTTGAGCTCCTAGAATTGTTTTTGTACAAGTCAGTTATTCAGAGAGCCTTTCATCATGCCTTGTCAAACATCCATTCCCTCTTTGTTGAGTTCTGCTTGCTTTGTTGGGTTCTGGTTCAATTGCTGGGTTCCAGTCCCTTTCTTCCCATGTCTGATGTACTTTGCTCTTCAATACACTAGCATTTCACTATTAACCACCATTTTATCCCAAAAAGTGAATTCCTCAAAGACAATTTAATGTTGCCCCACATCCATAACTGTACTTTACACCGTTCATTTGATTTCCTATTGGTCAAGTGAAATTCTGTCCTGTTATTTGCAATTTTGCCTTTGAAACCTAATTATAATCATTCCAAATTACCTGTTTTGAAAACAAGCATGCCAAGAAATGTGACTGTCCAACACGCAGGCATCCTAAACACATTTTTAATACAGGTAGCAGGGGAGCTTTTGAACCGTCCTACTCCCCTCATTTCGAGTTCCAAAGCCTTGTCTGTGCCAAGCAGCCCTAAAGTGCTCTACAGCTCCCCCAGAGGGTGTTTATCATAGATGTTTATCGAATGTTAGGCTTTTCACATTCATGATACCTCATTATTTTCTTCAGAAGTTTCCGCAAGAGAGCAGTCTTTGACACACTGATGTAAAGTTCCAGCTCCGAGGCTTCAAAATGTAAGTACATCATCCGCGGGAACATCTCGCGCAAAGTGGCTGCAGTGGGGCCAGGTCGTCAGATGTAATGTCTGAAGGATTTAAAGAAAAAATACATAACTGTTGATCATGAAACCAGGATCATCAATTGAATGTAGCAGCAAGAGGGAAGAGTAACAGGGAGGAGTGAGTCAAAGTTCACCCGCTGCATACAGAACGTTTAAAAAAAATGACAGATGTAGAAAAACCTCTGCGAGTGTCAGGACTGACTGTTGACACATTAGGCCACTCCCCACCACCTCTTTTATTTCTCAGCGAGTGGCCGATGTTCATCTCTTTGGCGAAAGCCAGTGCTGGAATTGAAAAAAATACGCCGGGAACCTTAAATTGGGTGTCAAGGTGTGGCAATGGAAAAAAGATGGAATTACGACTCATGATAAGCAAAGCCTGGGAGTCAATTTATGCATTTATTTTTAAGAAACTCTGCCATAAAGAGTTTGACAACAAGGAGAACTCAGAGAGTAAATCTGTTATGGCTTAATTGGTCACAAAGGCTGCATTTTAAAAAAATCATAAAGCACCTGCTGCAGAAATTTTTGTGTGCCCAGCAAATCTCAGAGGATAATACTAATGGTAATATAACTCTGGTGGTTAATGCATTTACTAGAGAGATATGTGCTTTGTCTAGTAAGAGCTTTGCCTCATAGCGTACCAGAGAGGGTTGATGTGTTTTCTTTTTTATTTTATGTAGATAAGTAACTGGGTTATAGTTTTTGTCACAAAGATCCTTGTGTTACTCGCGGTTCATAAACTGCAATCGTTCAAATAAACTATAAACTACATCAAGGAACTGCATGCAAAATGCAAGACATGGGATTCAGACCTTATTGGTTTTACGGCTGCTAAAAAATGTTGCTTTGGGTAATAATAACACTGAATTGCCAAAGACAACCCCAAGCACTGTGTTGCATTTTAAATCCAGATTTTGTGTTTTTCCCGACCATGCACTTTTAACATATAGGGGGTCATTCCGACCCCAGCGGTCATTGACCGCCGGGGCCGGGGTCGGCGGGAGCACCGCCAACAGGCTGGCGGTGCCCCGCAGGGCATTCTGACCGCAGCGGTTTGGCCGCGGTCAGAACAGGAAAACCGGCGGTGTCCCGCCGGTTTTCCGCTGCCCTTAGGAATCCCCCATGGCGGCGCAGCTTGCTGTGCCGCCATGGGGGATTCCGACCCCCTCACCGCCATCCTGTTCCTGGCAGTTCCGACCGCCAGGAACAGGATGGCGGTGAGGGGTGTCGTGGGGCCTAGCAGACACTGAAATTCGCGACGGGTGCTACTGCACCCGTCGCACCCTTCCCACTCCGCCGGCTCCATTCGGAGCCGGCTTCCTCGTGGGAAGGGGTTTCCCGCTGGGCTGGCGGGCGGCCTTCTGGCGGTTGCCCGCCAGCCCAGCGAGAAACACAGAATGGCCGCCGCGGTCTTTTGACCGCGGTGCGGTCATTCGGCGGTTCCCGCCAGGCGGGCGGCTCCCGCCGCCCGCCGGGGTCTGAATGTCCCCCATAATGCTTACTAGTAAAGTCAGCGATATGCTTTATGTCAATGAATAATTTGTGTGTGTGATATAAAGTGTTCTGATACCCTACATTGCGATGAGTAGCACTATAAAAGAATTTAAATACATTTAGCAAATACTATTTAAATTATTATTTGTGTATCTGCTCATAGAGACCAATACATCTGAAATTCTTAGAGTTCATGTATATCTCTTGCATGCAAGTGGAACAAAGTCCAAAGCATGCCTCCAACTCGTAGTGTCTCCACAGTACTTGTGATAGCAAGCTAGATGTCTTTGTATCCCTTCACTACAGTGGCATCAAGGCATTAGCCTCCAGATAGCTCCCAGTCAAGACAAAATTCAAACAAAGGGAGGGCTTATGGCCGTTCAAATAAAGTCTTTGTTTTAGGCCCAGTTGGAAGTGAAAATAAGAAAGCCCAAACATAAAGCATGCAATGTGCTGCAATGGCTGATGTGTTCTGTTGTTGGCAAATTACACCGGTGCAAATTGAGCATACTTTACTGGGTCCAGCCTGGAATCTATATTCTGGATCCTGCTGAAGAATACTTGTCAGGTCTGGGATCCAGCTGGATCTCCCTCATTTCCTGCACTGCTGACAGTACACATTCAATACTGGAATTTCAGCCTGACCTTGTCCCTTAGCATGCTTTATGCATAAACTGTAGCAGGACGATTTATGTGTTCAGCCGTTTACAACCTTTTTATGTGGATGAATCCTTAAGTTAATAGAATATATGTCTTGGAAACCCTACAGATGAAAATGTATACAGGCTGAAAAAGCTGCTAGCGAAGAGCGCAATGCAATTACTAATAAATGACTGCAAAAGGTAATCCGTTTGTAAAGAGCTGTTAAATGTCAGCTGCCAATTGTATAAGAAAACAAAGCAAAGCAATTTTTCTGTCATTTGTTGTGTTAAATAATTGTGATCGTTTTTTCTTTTCAAATATCAAATAAAATAAAGTTACTTAAGTAACAAAATAAGATTCTCATCCAAAGTCAATATAAAAAGTTTACCTTCAGTATGACAGTTGGTATTATTAAGGTGCCGCCTTACCAGTGGTGACAAAATGGCAAGCAGTGCATCCAGAGGCAGCACCTCTGCAATTGCAGAGGAGCGTCGCCCCACTGCTGGGACACGAGAACAGGAAAGGAGGACAAGCGAGGTGGCAGAAGAGAACAGCGGCGGTGACAAACGTTACTTTTTGTTTTTAATTGAATTTCTTCCTTCCCGTCCCTGTCGACCCCCGGCAGCCGCCGTTGAGTGCTTCATCAAGTCAAAAAGAGCAACACTTTTCAAGGGTGTAATGTCCACTCCCAGGAACAGTGTTTGCCACAAGGTCCTTTTTAGGTTTCACCTAGACAGCACATACACTGTCTCCTTGAAACACTTTGTTTTCTGTCAGTTGGCTTAGAGACTGCCCGTTGCTTACCATTGGTTAGATTTTTTTGTTACTCCAATTTGTTTGCTTCCTATTGATCAACTGCAGTAGGCTTCCTTCCTCTTCTTGTGCTTGTCCCTAACTTGGAGATGGACACATTACTCATGTCTTTTCACTTCTCATGTGTTTTAAGTGCTAATGCTTTCGTTGGATTTAAGAGTGCATCTGTTTGAGCCAAAACCATAGTGCACTTCTCTGCTGTCTGTGTTTTCCACTGTCAATCTGCTTGTTCCCACCCTGCCTTCTTTCTTTGCTTGTCTGTCTTGGCTTGCCCCCTCCATCTTTTCATTTGTTGTCTGTGTTGGCTTGCCCTGTCTCTCCCTCCCTCCGTTCTTCCTCTGTGTTGGCTTGCTCTCAGCCTCTCTCCCTATGTTCTTTGTATATATTGGCTTGCCTGACCACAAATGTCTTCCCTTCTTCTATTTGACATGTTGTCCTGAACCCTTCCTCTGTTGTCCGTGATGGACCCCCCTCTGCCATATCAAAAAGTAACTGCTATGATGCAGACTCCCCTGGCCGTGTTATAGCAATTATTTTCCCCACTCCCTCCATGTTGGCTCCCCCTCCATCCATGTTGTCTCCCCTCTGACCTTCTGAAGTTCCAGCAATACCAAATAAGTACTATAAAGCAGCCAGTGCTGATTGCGTCATAGAGCTTTTTATAACTATGAAAAAGCTATTTTCTCATGTAGGTGAGACATATTGCCTTTACCAATACTTGTTTCTCCAGGTTGTGTGGGCTTTCCTGCCACTACTGTGAAGGTGGCAAAAATTCAGTGGTTGATGCAGGATGCACTGAACCCAGTTAATGTTAGGCAATTGGAATTAAACAGCAGATTGTTAGGAGTGTTAGCGCGTCGGACATTAATAAGTATACTTACTAGGGGAAGCGAATAGGTCGATGAACCTTTTGACTTGCAATTAAGAAGTTCTTACCATAGCTTCAGTATATAATCAATTATCAATACACAATAATCAACAATCATTAGCAATCAATAAAATCAATAATCAATAGAGTCAGTAAATGTCACTCACCATGACCTTTCAGCCATGAATAACCACACCTTTAATAAAAGTTTAGTACGTTTATTTCCTATATTAACAATGCTAAGGTCATGTAGATTAATCTCAAAATCAAATGAAACACATATAAAAACAGCACTGGTTGTCCAAAGCGCGGAAGAAACGTAATCTAACTAAAGCTTGAACCACAACACATTCTAGAGCTTAAGTGCAAATCAATAGCAGAGTCAGTTGCGATAAAGATATAACATACATGGAATTCAGCAAGGTAATTTATCAATCATTAGTCCCTATAATTTGTCAGTCAATTGTGAAGGCACCTAACTAACATCAGATTAGCATCAGCATGTTGGACTTCATGCAAAACAATTTAGAAACACAAATTTGGAAAACAACTAACTAAGGATCTGTCAAAACAGAGCAGTTGGTACCTAGAAAAAAAAGCATAGAATGCATATCAGTCACGTTTCATCATATCTACCTATCCACGGTATGGGACAGCAAAGCGGAATCAGTCTTTGTCCTCAGGTCATCAGTCTATCAGCAAAGCATCAGGCTCTCGGTTGGATATGAGCCGAGGTTCAAGGTACGTATGCACATCGAACCTCTCCTCTAAAGTCTCTGCATCTCAAGTCTCTCAAAATCAGGTCTGAATCTCTTCTCTAGTCTCAAATCGTAATAGGTCTGAGGTCTTTTCCCCCTGCGGCGCTGTTATATCAAAGTCACCTAAACTATTCCCTAATTCCCTATTGGTCAGTTACTTGTATGTTCACACTCTACCCAATAATATTTCTATACCAAATGTATGAATTCCAATATTTTACTACTCACATGCAGTTGATTGGTCCACTTTACTATGTTCTCATCATCCGGCTCGTCAGGTAACAATACTATTGCATCTCTAGTTCCAGTCAGTATCTTCATTGTTCTCGCCCTGGGAAAGTACATCTCACACACATTACATGTAAGTTGTTACACTAGCAGGAACATCATCTCCTTGCAGTCAGTTCTCACGAAAAGCTTCTGTTAAGCACTTTTAACAAAACAATAGACATTTCACAGTTTAATTCACTTGGTCAGCATTTTTATTAACCGCTAAGAAAAATAGCTTCTGCATGAGGACTGGCAAAATAGCCCAAGACACTCGCTAAGTTTAAGGCCTACAATTAATTTAGCTAGAGCATACTTCATAACCCTTAATATGACATATTACTGCATTAATCTAGTACATTTTCGATATTTCATAAGTATTAATCATTATTTAGTACATTTCGTGAAAGCTTGTGGCCATTCTTTGAGGTCACATTTTCAAATGCGTGCAATATTTTTCTACTTTATTCATTTTCTACATAAACTCATTATTCAAAATACATAAACACTCATTAGTAAACTTTATTGAAGACACCTGGGCTAGCAATCCCTCCTCTGATGACTAAGGGGGTCATTATAACCCTGGCGGACGGTGTTAAAGCGGCGGTAGGACCGCCAACAGGCTGGCGGTCTTGTTTTTGGAATTATGACCATGGCGGTTACCGCCATGGTCATCCGCCGCTTCTCCGTACCGCCCGCCAGGGCGGAGACGACCGCTGGACTGGAGACCTGGGTCTCCAGCCCGGCGGCCGTGACAATACCGCCGCAGGTATATTGACCCGACTACGCCTCCGTGGATTTCCAGCGGTAGGAACCACCAAGAAATCCATGGCGGTAAGCACTATCAGTGCCAGGGAATTCCTTCCCTGGCACTGACAGGGGTCTCCCCCACACCCCACCCCGACTCCCTCTCCTACACCCCCCACCACCCCTGCCACCCCCAAGGGTGGCAGGACCCCCCTCCCCACCCCGACCCCGACATTACCTGACACATACACACCCAACACGCACGCAGGCACCACCAACACACATACACGCACACATCGACATACATGCCAACATCCACACACACAGTCAGACACGCACACCCACATTCAAACATACACGTGCACATCCATACAGACATACCTACAGACATACATGCACTCATTCCCAAAACACGCACCACCCGCAAGCATACACGCACTCACACACCCCCTCTATATAAACCCACGCACACCCCCATGCACGCACACAACACACAACACCCCCCCACCCCCCTCCCCTAACGGACGATTGACTTACCTGTTCCGTCGATCCTCCGGGAGGGGACGGGAGCCATGGGGCAGCTCCGCCGACACCACACTGCCAACAGAACACCGCCGCGCAGAATCACAGGACGTGATTCGCTGGGCGGTGTTCTGTTGGCGTGGAGGTGGAGCAACCTCCACTTCCCCGCCACCCGTCACTATGGCTGTTGGCGGCTCTCCGTCGGAAAAACGAAGTAGAGCTCCCAACAGTCATAATACGCCGAGTGGAAAACCGCCACCACTGGCGGTCTTCAGCACGGCAGTCCCTCTGCGGTCTTGTGAAAAGACCGCCGAGGTTGTAATGACCCCCTAAATGTGTCATCACACTAAATGCCACCCACAAACTTTCACAATCTAATTTCTTCATAATTTTGTCTACCCCTTGAATTTTCCCTGTCAAATTTTTCCCTTTTTTTTCCTTCCCTCCTCTGATTATTCTTAGACTTATTCAATTTGATCTTTTTGCATAATTTGCATACTCCCCATATCCCAATTAGACAAACCACAACAATTAATATTCCCTGTACTATTTTCAATAGAACCCCATTCCAAATGTTGCTGAGCCAATTTCCCACTGATGCAAACCCTTTGCCAACCTTTTCCCAAACACCTGGTTCTTCCAATTCTTTCAAATTAGCACTTGCATTAGTCAGATTAGTAAGTCTCTTATCTCTTTACTATTATCAGGTATATATGAACAACAATACCTAGAGTTAATCATTCTACAGACTTCACCATCCTTTGCTTAAAGAATGTCTACTAAAGCAAGACGATTTTGAAGAGTCATGGCTCTATCCGCAGCTAATTCAGTATCTATCAGGAGTACAGCCCCTGAAAAAGTTGTCAGCATGTTATCCACAATAGTAGACAACTTTCAAATCTTAATCGAATTGAGGATGACTCCCACTGAAGGAATCACCACTCCAAATATATCTTCCACTATCGCAGAAGAGGATTCCCTAATCTGTCTCTTATGTTGTAATTCACCCACTTTCAGAAACGTTTTCAAATCCTCCATTTGATAAATCTTTGGGAAAACTAACCCCAAATAACATGTCCCATACCATCCTCTTGGAAGATGGCAATAAGCATTAAGTCCACAAATTTAGTAAATCCCCGGAACTGCAGGCCCTGCCTATTCAACATAAATGCCCATTTACTCTGAAACAAAAACACATGCCTACATTAACTCGTACCCACAAATAAATTGTCAGTGCGCGATTTAGGCCTATATATACAAAACTTCCCTACATGTTGTGCATCTATAGCTAATTTCCCTTGCGTTTTAATGGCACTATAAGCATAATCATTCTTGTGAGTCCTTTCTATGAACCTTTTTCAAATTTTTATTTTAACGCTTTTCTCCTGTCATCAGTGTGATCTAAAAAGCTCTTCCCTAAAGGTGTAAGCAAGCATGTCAGGTTATTTGTATGCGCATATGCTGTGCCAAACGTCAATGTAGGTTCAACGAACCTTCTAACTAATACTATGTCATTATCCTTAGCTACTTTACTCAAATACCTGATTATAGGAACAAACAAAAACACAAGATCATGATTTGAATAGAAGTACTGAATATACTCCTGGTTATAAAACCTTGTTAGTAACAGACTACAACTTATACCGTAGCCGGGAGGCAAACTATGATATGTGACTCCTTCCTCGACTGATGAAAGAATCTGCGTACACACAAAGCAATTCTTTACATCCATCGTCTCAACATACTCACTCAACAAGCGATAGAAAACGTTCAAAGAAAGTTCTCCCTGCGTATTAGTATAATCATGCAAATATTTCTCATCTAACTTAAACCTTTCTAATGCCGTTAGTGCAGTAGTCTCACAAGCATAAGTATGGTTGGCTCCCTTCACATCAAGAACAGACATACCCACAATCAACACCACAAACAATATCCCACACATAATTGCCAAACCAATGCTCATATGTTTACAGCGCCTAGCATCTCTACCCTGTTTATTAAAGTCAGCCATGATCTGTAAAGAATCAGAAAGCAGAAGGAATTTAGGAAATTGCAGCAAAAATAAAAAATAGACAACTCTTTTTTCAGCAGTTCAGTTTCACTTCAAGGAACCCTTCTTCCTTGTCACAATCGGTTAGCAGCTCTGTCAAAATCAGGTTTGAAAAGTCAAATCAGGTTATCAATGTCTCTTCCGGTTACTTTTTAACAGTCTCTTTCTCAAAATTATTTTTCTTCAGATTGTTTCAACAGTTCAGTTCATTAGCCTTCGTCACGTCACCTCAAAATATTGACCTGAAAACAAAAAGACATAGGGGGTCATTACAAAATTGGCGGCCGGCAACCGCCGCCCGCCAAGTTCGGCCGCACTCATGCGGTGCCCATTTTGACATCCCCGCTGGGCCGCAACACAGGAGCCGGCTCCAAATGGAGCCGGCGGTGTTGCGGCCGTGCGACGGGTGCAGTTGCACCCGTCGCGCTTTTCACTGTCTGCATAGCAGACAGTGAAAAGCCACATGGGGCCCTGTCAGGGGGCCCATGCACTACCCATACCAGTGGCATGGGCAGTGCAGGGGCCCCCAGGGGCCCCGCGACTCCCCGTACCGCCAGCCTTTTCCTGGCGGTTCAAACCGCCAGGAAAAGGATGGCGGTCGGGGACTCGTAATCCCCTGGGCAGCGCTGCTGCAGCGCTGGCCTGGCAGATTACTACCGCCGGGGCCATTGTGGCCGCGGTCGTAATGCGCCAGGAAGCACTGCCAGCCTGTTGGCGGTGCTTCCGTCATTTTAGCCCTGGCGGTCACGTACCGCCAGGGTCAAAATGACCCCCATAAACTCTTGCTGCCATTCGTTTGTAGTTGCATGCGCCCATTCAGGACCTGCGTAACTTCGACTTGCTATTCTCTTTCTCTTTAACTTTCGATCTCCATTCAGCTCTCCTTCACTTAGCTCTTCTTTCCTTGTAGAATCTACTTCTTCCTCTGTTGTTATTTTGACAACCACCTCTTTCCCTTTTCCCACTTGCGATTCGGCCACTTATCTCCTTTCAGTAGACCCTTTGACAATATTCTCTTCAAAATTGAACTTGAACCCTTTTCTTGCTCTGTGGTGTTTTCTCTTAACGGACCTGCACCCGGTTCAGGAGGAGTCAGATCACTTTGACTTTGATCCACCTCAACTCCTTCCCCTTCTGGGTCTGGCAGTTGCCCTGTTAGTCTCTTAAGATCGTCTGCTTCTGGGATAGCCTCCTCTGACTAGGCTCTCCTGCTGTTTCAGTTGATGCAATACTCTCCTGGAGGTCTCCATCCTCATCTCTCACAGGAGTGACTGAACCGTCCTCAAGGAGCTCAGATCCGGTCTCAGTTCCTCTTTGTTCTCCTGCTGGCTCTGAGACTTGAGGCACTGTTGTTGGTACTCTCAACCACACTTCTTCATGATACAGTGGACATTCCACTTTCTTTGTATGAATTGTGTGAATCTAGTTTGGGATCCCAGCACATTTCACAGATGGAGTATTTGTTAGGACCACTTGGTATGGTCCCTTCCAACGAGGCTCCAAACACGTCTTTCTCACGTACTTTCAGACAACAACCTAGTCCCCAGCTCTCAGGTTGTGCCCTGGGTCATGGATCGGTAGCAGTGTGGTGGCCTCCACCTACTGAGCAAAAGAGAGGACTACATTAGCCAGACCTTGCAGTAATCCAACACCATATCATCTGTAATGTTGACAAGTGCATTTGCTGGAACTGCTGGTAACCTCATTGCTCTTTCCATGAGGATATCATGAGGTGACAGTTCTGTTTTCCTGTCAGGTGTGTTTCTCATTGACATCAACACTAAAGGCAATGCATCGGGCCATTTCAAATTTGTTGACTTCAAGGTACCATTCATCTGCTCCACTAGTCCTGATGCTTCAGGGGTAGTAACTACAATGCAACCTCTGCTCAATGTTGAATGCTGCACACAGTAATTTAATCACTTCATTATTGAAGTGACTTGCCCTATCTGATTCTAAAGAGATCGGAAACCCAAAACGCTGTATCTGTTCCCTAAGCAGCAGTTTTGCTACTGTGAGACTATCATTTCTTCATGTAGGTTACACTTCAATCCATTGACTAAGATGCAAACAATCAGCAACACATATCTCAAACCTCCGCATTCAGGCATCTCAATAAAATCCATTTGCATTCTCCTGAATGGGTCTCCTGCTCTTCCAATGTGGCTCAAATTAACCACTGTCCCTTTCCCCGCATTTAACTATTGGCAAATGACACAACGATGGCAAACTTCTTTAGCAACTTGTGTAAACTTTGGGTTGAACCAATCAATCTTGAACAGACGAATCATGGCATCCCTCTCAATATGTGCCTGACCATGATGTACCTTGTCATTTGAGACAAAGGGCTATTTGGCAAAACCAATTGATCCTCTTCTGAAATCCACAATTCATCTTGTCTTTGAACACATTTCAATTTGCTCCATGAACGTTTTTCCTTTTTGTCGACATTATTCTCCAAAGATTTTAATTCTTCCAAAGTGTCAATTACTTTCAGTGCATAGCTCGTACATGTTATGTCTTCTTCAGGTAACAGTTCCCACTTGTCCTTGGACTATATATAGTTCAATGCGCAAAACCTTGCGACTTGATCCGCATATCCATTTCCCAATGACACATAGTCCTGCGACTTCAGATGTGCACCACATTTCACCACGGCAGTCTTTTCAGGCATTTGAATTGCATGTAACAGTTCCTTAATTCTCTCACTATTTCTCACTGGTGAACCAGAAGAGGTCAAGAATCCTCTCTGCGACCACAATTGACCAAAATCATGAACTATTCTGAATTCATATTGGCTATCTATATAGATAGTAACTCTCAATTGAGCTGAAACATGGCATGCTCTAGTAAGGGCGACCAATTCTGCTTCCTGGGCAGAATATACTCCTCGAAGCCAAGCAGCTTCCAAGGTACCTGTAATCGTGCACAAAGCACATCCTGCTCTCAGTGTCCCTGTATTGTCTCTCAGACAAGAACCATCAACAAAAATAATTTTATCATTTTCTTCCAATCTGGTATCTCTAATGTCAGGTCTCGGTTTTGTGCACAACTCAGTTACTTCGAGACAGTCATGTTCAACATCTTCCTCTTTTTCTATTTCAACATTTTCACTCAGAAGCAAGGTTGCCGGGTTCAGCACTGTACATCTTTTCAGTGTCATGTCCGATGACCCCAAAATACTCCTTTCATACCTAGTCAACCTAGCACCAGTCAAGTATTGGGTTTTCGTCCCTGTCAGTAAAATCTCAATAGAGTGAGGGGCCATTACAGTCAGCGATATCCCATCATCACACCTTCACACTGTGAAAGACTTTGACCAACTGCGGCAACTGCACGCAAACAACCTGGTAAGGCTGCTGCAACTGGGTCCGAAGTAGCTGAATAATCTGCTACTGGCCTCCATGGACTTGTGTCAAGACAGATAGTGAACATGCATCATGCTCATGACAAAACAATGTGAAAGGCTTTGTGTAACCAGGCATATCCAGTGCCGGAGCTTTGCACAAACTCTCTCTCAATTCAGTAAATGCTTTCATCTCATCCTGGTCTAGCACTATGGGATCAGTGACTTCTTTATGAGTCAGCTTCTGCAATGGTCTTGAAATCACCCACAAATTTGGGATGCATTGGAGACAATAGCCCACAATCCCTATGTCTACAGTATCATTGTAATCCTTTCTCTGGATATTTTCCTCAACCCTTTCTCAATTTGATGACCCAAATACTTTACTACCTTCTGGCAGTACTGCAATTTCAGTGGTGACATCTTATGGCCATTCTTTCCCAAATGGTTCAACATGGCAATTGTATCATACTTGCACTCGTCCCTTGTTTTGGACGCTATCAATAAGTCATCAATGTACTGCACCAAGGTCGATTGGGAAGGCAATTCCAACGAATCCAAAATCTTTTTCAAGATCTGGTTGAATATGGAAGGTGACTCCGTATACCCTTGAGGAATTCTACACCGGCAATAAACTTGATCCAGGCATTTGAAACAAAAGAGAAATTGGCTATCCTCATGGAGAGGTACAGAAAAGAATGCTTGTGGCAAATCAATGACTGTGAACCACTCTGCACCATATGGAATCTGGAATAGTATCACACCTGGATTGAGCACTACGGGGCAACATTTGACCACAATCTCATTTATTTTTCTCAAATCCTGAACAAGCTGCAACTGTGACATTTGTACACGGGGCATTTGCACCTGTTGCATAGGCTGAAAATTCTGCACTTGATTTACATTATTCTGAAAATTTGGATTAGGACCCCTTAGTCTTCGTCCTCTAACATTCTGAAATGAACTGATGTCATTACTCTGCTGAACAACACCTTCCTGCACCATCATCGGAAACTCCCGCTTCCAATGTGCCACAGCTACGCAAATGTGACACGGCAATAGCTTCTTCATTCCCTGCACATCATTCTGAACCACTACAGTATTCAACTCTGGACCATGATTCATATTGCCTCCACGACCTCTACCTCTCATCTGGGGCTGAAACATGACATTTCCCTGCTGTTGTGGCATCTGCTGCACAACATTTCCTTGCACTCCTATTTGAGCTGCTTTAATCTGCATCACCATTACTTTCCCTTTCAACTTTTTCTGTTTCAGTTCGATCTCATCACTCAGTATTTTGCATACTGCAATACCTCATCAATCGGCTTCACTTGCCAGCAAATCAAATGACTCTTAATTATCTGACCAATTTCAGGCTTCAATCCTTCCACAAATCTGAACACAAAATGTGGCATGCCTTTGGGCTCAATTGTTTCTGTACCACTCTATTGCTTGAATACCTGAACAATCCCTTATAGTACGCATGTATCAACTCCTTTGCTTCTTCCACTGTCCTGTCAATCCTCTGCCAATCAATATTTTTGGGCGAAATCCTTGATTTCAGGAATTCAGTCATCTTATAGTAATATTTCATTACTTCAGGAGACAGTGCGCCTGTATTCTTGTCTCTCTCCGGTTCACTTGTTGGCCAGTTTACACGCCTCTTACACTCGACCCATAAGTCAGATGGAACCACTATCTCTAGTAATGTATTCAAGTCCTCCCACAAATGCTTTGCAAGTTTCATGAACCTATCTGTCTGCTGATACCACTACACTGGCTTCTCTCTCAATTTTGGATAATCATTCGTAAATGATAGAATGTCACCTCTGCTCCAAGGGACATGAACAAAATTTCCCCCTGGAATCTCCCTCATTGGTAAAATCTTTACTGGATCTTTGTCCTGCTGTACATTCTCAGTCAGCTCCAAAGAATCTCTTTTTTTCTTATCTCTTTTTTTTACCCATCTGCCTTCCCATTTGTCTAATGCTCCCCAGATCTGAGCACTCTGCAGTAATTCTGTAAGGTGTGCCTTCATTCTGGCTGATCTCATATGTTCAAAATCTTTTGCCTCAAAATCTAATCTGTAACTCCTCTTTAAATATTTTGTTTTCTCAATTTCTATGCCGTACTCCTCTGCCAAATCTGCTAATCTCTGATAAACCCTGCTCACCTCTCTCGTAATCTTTGGGCACAAGTATCTCAACTCTGCCTCTGTGTAAGATTCTACCCTATTCACCCACATCATTCCCTCAACAAGTTTACCCACTTCCATGCCTAGTCTGGCACAATTCAAGTACTCCTGTCATTTAGGGGCATTCTGTGGGGGATTCAGTTTATCTAGCCATTCAGTCAGCTGCTGAGCTGTCAGTCCCTGTAACGAAATGTTACTCACTTGAGTCGGGGGCACCTCCTGTGCCACTACATTCAGATTCTGTGGTGTCAATAATTTCAGGCTCTGGCTTACATTTGGTACTGTCACAGCATCTGGAAGTGCAACATGTGGACTAAGATCTAACAATGATCTCGATCCGTCAAAAGTCTGACCCACAGTCGAGACTACCAGAACAGGTTCATTAGGTCCTCCCCTCATTAGGCTTTGAGCCATTGCTCCCTGTTCACTTGCAATTGCTTTCTTTTGTGCAAATAATGGTTAATGGTACCGCTGGACCAACAGTAATCGGTAGTGATATTGCTTCCGGGGCTGCTCTGGCACCTACACTCTGTGGGAGAGTAACTCCCATACTCTGATTCATCATCAGAGTCAAGTCTGACTGGGTCCCTGTCGTTGGCGTAAATCTCGGCATTATCTGTGGCTGCACTTGGGGCAACAAAATTGGAGTTAGCTCAGTCTGAACCAGTATTGGTCTTCGAACCACTTGCTCCGTAGGCACGACTAAGTTCGAAGTTGTTTCTAAAATCAACACATCAGGATAAATTCTTTGTATTTGTGTCGGCTGCATCTGTGTCTGCACTATAGGAGTTGTTGGCACATTAGAAGTAATCTGCACCACATTCTGTGTCAGGTTAGCATTAACCTGCACCGGAGTCGCTGTCCCCATTACCTGTGTCGGGGCTGTCGGATCAGCACTAGTACTCGGACCACTCTCGTGTACTGTATGTGGTGGCGGCAGTCTATCAATAACTGTGTAAGGAACTCTTCATTATCTGATTCTTCCTCTACTGTTGAAGACTTTCTAGCTCCCTTACTTTTGGACGGACTTCTACTTGTCTTTCTAGTCACTTTCTTTCCTTCCTTCTCATCTTCCTGTGTAATTGCCGGAAACAACTTAACTCCGTGCAGAGTATCCGATCTCCATCTCTTCTGCTCCCAATTCCATTTAGCCTCCTCTAAAGTCTTTTCTGCCTTTCTCATCCTTCTTTCAAATGTCAATTGCTGTTGCTGTCTAGCTACCAGCTCCCAAACTGTTAATGCATCAAACTGTGCTGGTCTCGGAAGGGGCTTCGATTCATATAGCGCCATCCGCAATTGCTCCAGAATCCTCAAATTTAACATCCCATTTTTGGGAAATGCTAAGTTCCCATTTTTCTCTGTCAACTTGCACCATTGCTTTAGCCAAAGACATGGCGCAACACCTCTCTCTTCCATTACAATGTAAGCTGGTGTATTCTCTGGCGGTGTAGGCTCCCCTACACTCGATGTAATGTACGTATCTCCCCTTAGAGCACTTCTCAATGCTTTGAAAAACTTCATCTTTTCTACTTTTTGTTTATTCAAAATCAAATCAGGAAATGACTTTTAATCCCAAGATTCCTTTCACCCACATTCTCAACCAATTGCCACTCACGGACGGCTGCCAATCTCTGCGCGAACCTTCTCACTAACCGATCTATCCCAGCGCAGCTCCAATCACGTCCCACTCACACGTACTGCGGCTGACAAAGTCTTGCAGCTCATCCTCCTAAACTCCAATTCACACAAACTAGCGCAAAATATTGCGAGCACTAATCAAAAAACAAAAAACAAATCTGCTGGTTTACTACAGGAAAGGTATCACAGTCGCTTCAGAAACCTTACGGATTTTCACTGATGGCTCTTTTCACACATGCAACTATTCTTCTTTCTCGGTCTCCTAGATTTGCAAGCAAAATTCGACCCGCAAATTTTATTCTCTCTCAACTGATCAATGGGTCTTTCCTGGTGCACATAGGACTTGCCAAATCTCAGTTGAAATTTTCTCTCGCCCACTTTGACTCACACACTGACTTGTTGACCACTCCCGATCAACCTACTAAACCAGACAAGTTACAACATATAACCAAGTGTCTCATACACTTTTCAATGTACTCCAGAGTCCTAGACCACGCAGGGTCCATACATCAACAACCACGTGGACAATCTTTGAGCACAAAGCACCACACACATATGAAGTTCGATGACTTCCCTACTTTCACACTGATGAGTACGCACACTCCTACTAAAACTTCATTTGGAGTACGCAACTCCCTGAAAATCCTCGCAAACCTCACAATTCACCTGCGATTTGCATAACCTTGGGCAAGCGCAACCTATTTTACTCACTCTGTCCCTAGAACGCCAGGAACATCCTCAAACAACCATTAGCAGGATCCAGGATCTGGGAAAGTCATTTTTCTGGACTTAAGAGAACATCATTTTCTCTCCAGTTATCATCAATGAAAAACAAAATCCAAATCTCGATAATAATTAACTCTTGAAAGGACCACTTCAAACAGCTATCTTCACTGGGGGCACCTGTCACTCTATACTGCACGTCTATGGGTATGCTCCTAAGAAAACGAACCATCGGTCTCTGACCGTCTCTGTTATCACTCTGTACCGGACACCTATGGCAAGCTCTTAAGGAGACTAACTGTCCTCTGCTACCATAACTGTTAGCGTGTCTGACCTTAATAAGTATACTTACTAGGGGATGCGAATAGGTCGATTAAACTTTTGACTTGCAATTAAGAAGTTCTTACCATAGCTCCCATACATAATCAATAATCAATACACAATAATCAACAATTATTAGCAATCAATAAAATCAATAATCAATGGAGTCAGTAAATGTCACTCACCATGACTATTCAGCCATTAATAACCATGCCTTTAATAAAAGTTTTGTAAGTTTATTTCCCTATATTAACAATGCTAAGGTCATGTAAATTAATCTCAAAATCAAATGAAACACTTATGAAAACAACACTGGTTGTCCAAAGCAGCGGAAGAAACGCAATCTAATCAAAGCTTGTACCACAACACATTCTAGAGCTACAGTGCAAATCAATATCAGAGTCAGTTGCGATAAAGATATAACATACATGGAATTCAGCAAGGTAATTCATCAATCATTAGTCCCTGTAATTTGTCAGTCAATTGTGAGGGCACTTAACTAACATCAGATTAGCATGTTGGACTTCATGTAAAACAATTTAGAAACACAAATTTGGAAAACATCTAACTAAGGATCTGTCAAAACAGCGCAGTTGGTACCCTGAAAGAAAAAGCATAGAATGCATATCAGTCATGTGTCATCATATCTACCTATCCACGGTATGGGTCAGCAAAGCAGAATCAGTCTTCGTCCTCAGGTCATCAGTCGATCAGCAAAGCATCAGGCTCTCAGTCGGATATGAGCCTAGGTTCGAGGTACGTATGAAACATTGAACCTCTCCTCTAAAGTCTCTGCATCTCAAGTCTCTCAAAATCAGGTCTGAATCTCTTCTCTAGTCTCAAATCATAATAGGTCTGAGGTCTTTTCCCCCACGGCGTTGTTATATGAAAGTCACCTAAACTATTCCCTAATTCCCTATTGGTCAGTTACTCTTATGTTCACATTTTACCCAATAATATTTCTATACCAAATCTATGAATTCAAATATTTCACTATTCACATGCAGTTGATTGGTCCACTTTACAATGTTCTCATCATCCGGCTCATCAGGTAACAATATTATTGCATCTACAGCTCCAGTCAGTACATTGTTCTCATCCTGGGAAAGTACGTCTCACACACATTACACATAAGTTGGTACACTAGTGGGAACATCATCTCCTTGCAGTCGGTTCTCACGAAAAGCTTCTGTTAAGCACTTTCAACAAAACAATGGACATTTTACAGTTTAATTCACTTGGTCAGCATTTTTATTAACCACTAAGAAATACAGCTTATGCATAAGGCCTGGCAAAATAGGCCAAGACACTCGCCAAGTTTAAGGCCTACAATTAATAAAGCTAGAGCATACTTGATTACCCTTAATATGACATATACTGCATTAATCTAGTAAATATTTGATATTTCATATGTATTAATCATTATTTAGTACATTTTGTGAACCCTGGTGGCCATTCTTCGAGGTCACATTTTCAAATGCGTGCATTATTTTTCTACGTTATTCATTTTCTACATAAACTCATTATTCAAAATGCATAAACACTCATTAATAAACTTTATTACAGACACCTACGCTAGCAGGAGCTACACACCAGGTCTACTTATGAGCTTGGTGTGAGGGGGATCTTGAAAGGCATTCAAGGTTCCTGAATTTCTACTCTAATTTGGTAGAACCAAACTCTTATATAGTGCTCTGAGATCTGAACCAGCACGAAGGACTGAATGAGTCGGGGTCAGAATGATGGTAATCAGTGTGTGTTCATGAGAAAAAAACTGAACTCTTGAGCATCTAGAAGACAAAAGTGATGACACTTTACTGAAATTAGAGTTCACTTCTACCCTAAAAGAGAGTCAGTGTTTTAATTAATGGTTATGAGCTCAACCTGAATTTTTTTTCTTTCTTTAGAGAACATTCCTTTTCTAGTTGCAGCCTAGGATTTTGACCATGAGCTGTCATTGTTCTAAGAAATAAAACATTTGAGAAACAAAGGGCTCCTACCCATGTTAAATGTGGTAGATTAGTATATGGTTTGTGCTAATAAACCATGCTAGCCTTGCAGAGCTGGAACAAAGGCACAGGCTGGAATACCTACACCTTAAGTAATTGACAAGTTTCAACAAACCACAAGTGGCAAGTTTTGTTTATTGTAGTCCAGCTTACCACAGACGCCAGGAACTAAACTGCTGTTCCGGGAACTGAAAACCATTATAAGTAGATACTCATCTATTCATGTGCATAGATTGCAGAGACTATAGGATATGCTCTTTGTTAGGGATTTTGTTGACGATTCAAAAAAAAAAACTCAATTCTCAATAACACTAAAAGAAGGTACAGCTGATACCCTATGCCACCAGTGTAGGTCCTAGTTATTCGACTGTAGGAAAGTAGCCTCTTTCTAGCATGGTTACCCCCACTTTTGGCCTATTTGTGAGTGTGTGTCAGTGTGTTTCTACTGTGTCACTGGGATCCTGCTAGCCAGTACCCCAGTGCTCATAGATAAAAAACTATATGTCAGTGTGTTTTGCCTGTCTCACTGGGATCCTTCTAGCCAGGACCCCAGTGCTCATAGTGTGTGGCTTAATGTGTGTGCCTGTGTAGTGCTTAACTGTGTCACTGAGGCTCTGCTAATCAGAAGCCCAGTGCTTATGCTCTCTCACACTGGACCCCCCCCTTATAAGTCCCTAGTATACGGTCCCTAGGTACCCAGGGCATTGGGTTCCAGGAGATCCATATGGGCTGCAGCATTTCTTTTGCCACCCATAGGGAGCTCAGACAAACCCTTACACAGGACTGCCACTGCAGCCTGCGTGAAATAGTGTACACACTATTTCGCAGCCATTTTCACTGCACTTAAGTAACTTATAAGTCACCTATATGTCTAACCTTCACTTGCTGAAGGTTAGGTGCAAAGTTACTAAGTGTGAGGGCACCCTTGCCCCCACATAGTTCAGGGCCATTTCCCCAGACTTTGTGAGTGCAGAGATGCCATTACACGCGTGCACTACATATAGGTCAATACCTATATGCAGCTCCACAATCGTAACTCCGAATAAGGCCATGTAACATGTCTAAGATCATGGAATTGTACCCCATTCCAAATCAGGTATTGGGGATCCAATTCCATGCATCCTGGGGGCTCCACAATGGACCCCCAGTACTGCCAAACCAGCTCTCTGAGGCTTGCGCCGCAGCTACAGATGCTGCCACCTCAAAGACAGGGTTCTGCCCTCCTGGGTCTGGGCAGCCTAGTCCCAAGAAGGCAGAACAAAGCATTTCCTTTGAGAGCAGGGTGTTACACCCTCTTCCTTTGGAAATAGGTGTTACAGGCTGGGGAGGGGTAGCCTCCCCCAGCCTCTGGAAATGCTTTGAAGGGCACAGATGGTGCCCTCCTTGCATAAACCAGTCTACACCGGTTCAGGGACCCCTTTTCCCCAGCTCTGGCGCACAACTGGACAAAGGAAAGGGGAGTGACCACTCCTGTGTCCATCACCACCCCAGGGGTGGTGCCCAGAGCTCCTCCAGAGTGTCCCAGACTTCAGCCATCTTGCTTTGCAAGGTGTGGGGGCACTCTGGAGGCTTCTGAGTGGCCAGTGCCAGCAGGTGACGTCAGCGACCCCTCCTGATAGGTCCTTAGCTGATAAGGTAGCCAATCCCCCTCTCAAGGCTAATTAGGGTCTCTCCTGTGGGTTCTCTTCAGATTCTGCTTGCAAGTTTCCTTCAGGTATCCTCTGCAACACCTTCAGACTCTTAGGACCTCAGATCAACTGCAGCCTGCTCCAAGAAATGCTGTAACTGCAACAAAGTGTCTACATGAGATACTTTTCTTCAGCAACCTCAGCTCCAAGTCAGCAACTGCAACAGTTTCCAAGGTGTGCATGCTCTGGGGCTTCCCTGTCTTCATCCTGCACCAGAAGGACCGAAGAAATCTCCTGTGGGGTGATAGAGTTACTCCCCTGCTCCAAGCAGGCACCTTCAAAGACGATGACCGATACCCTAGCACTCCTCTCACAGCGACGAGCCTGCTCCTAAGGACACAGACAGTGGACATCATCAACATAGACTGTCCTGAGGTCCTGCAGACGCAATTTGGAGGAGGTAAGACCTTGCCTTCCCCGAGAACGGTGGTACCCCTGTGTACTTCATCTTCTTCACCTCCTGAGGCCTCTGTGCACTCTTTGCAAAATTCCTTTGTACAAAGCCTGGCTCAGGTCCCCAGCACTCCATCCTGTGACGCTCAACTCGCTGAGTTGTTCTCCGGCAGCGTGGGACCTTCTTTCGTTGTGCTGCATCAACTGCATTTTGCACCTCCTTTGAACCCATATCCTGCGACTCCCGGGGGTGCTGGCTGGCATCCTGAGGGCTCTATAAAGTGCTGAGAGCCTCTTCTTCCTCCTCACACAGTTGAGGCCCCCAGTCTTGTGGGACCTGCAATATAATGCTAATTGTGAATAACTGCAGTTGTATGATTTGGATTAAGATATATTTCTAAGAGAATGTGCTCATAACAGCTACATTTTGTGGCTGACCTGAGGTGAGTAGAGAAAAACATCAGAAGGGCATATAGCCATTCAGAGATTTCTTCTATTTGTGCTGACAAGATGGCAGTCACCACATAAAAGTGGTGTCTGGTCTTGAACATTATGGTATGTGGAGAACTGGGATAGTTTAATTGTAAAGGTGGGCCTCTGTAGGGCTCTATGAACTGGTTTTGAGGATACCACCCTTCCCCTTACCTTATGCTTACCATAACTTCCCCCTCCCTGGGGCCATGTTGCACCGGAAAGGACACCAGCACCTAACGGAAGTCTAGAAGTGGAAAGGCGGGCTCCAGGAACGCGTTGTTTTTCCTTGTCTCTGATTGGTGCCATTAATAAAACATTACATTAAAACCAGAGCGGAGAAAATCTAATTGGGACCATCCATCACATTTCTCGTGGTAGCCGATGCCTTTCTAGCAGCACAATGAAAAAGCCATTTGTCTCTCTCTTCACAGAGAGTGACACCCTACTGAGCCGTGCAACACTGTCTTATACGTCTCGCAAGCAGACTTTTTTCACTCAAATTCTATCATACCCTCCTCGGACACCTGACTGTACAGAGCTCCACTTGAAAGGCAGCCCTTACAGCATGATGACAAAATCGAGGATAGGTGCCTGTTTAGTTTGTATGATGTTGTTTAACGTCAATCTCTGCCCTCACATAGAATTCGGCACCACTATATAACCTTATAATCTATTTTAAAGCCTATACTAAAAGACAGAAATATCTATTCCTTTCTGCCTCCCTTCCTTTCAAATCACCTGGGCCTATTCATCCAACACCACCTTTTGACCATCGGGTCCTCTCTTTAACCATTTTCTGAGCTATTAGTCTGCTTTTCCAAACTGTTCGGTCCTCTTATGCTACCCGACCATCCTTCCAAATTCCGGACCTATCATTCATCCTTTAGTTCCTAGACCTACCTACCTGTGCAATTTCCACATCCTGAACTCACCAGTGCTCTTTTACTTCCTGGAGCTACTGGCTTTCCTTAACTAATGCAGCCTTTACGGCGCCGGCCTCCTAAAAAACCCCCGGGTCTACCTGTCCTCTCATGAGCAAGGCCATCCATCCTGTGCCGTCCTTAGCATCCACAATGAAACCAAATAGTAAGTTAGCCGTCAAACTGACATTCCATGTTGATCTATCTCTCGTGGGAATACAATTTTACATCTTAATTCCAGTCCCTTGCATCACAAATGGATCAGGGGAAATCAGCAAAGCCTAACTAAAAAAAGACACCACACATCTACCGAAAAACAAGCACTGGCAAAGCCAATAGATCTGAATTGTACTTTGATTACCTTTCTAAAATATAAAAAAGTCTACTGTAGTGAAAAAAACAATACAAAAGTGATGACTTTCTGT
The DNA here is from genome assembly GCF_031143425.1 of Pleurodeles waltl. Lineage (NCBI taxonomy): Eukaryota > Metazoa > Chordata > Amphibia > Caudata > Salamandridae > Pleurodeles > Pleurodeles waltl. The sequence goes on along the minus strand of NC_090441.1, from coordinate 65,949,321 downwards.
AAACAGTGCATCTATAAGATAAGAAATTTAATGTGGAATTATCCATTGTACGTTGAGATAGAAATAGTCCATCAAGTGTTATAGAGCAGTGATGCACCAAACAAACAGTAGCATGAAATAAAAAGAAAAATACTCCTGCAGGTGGAGCCTAAGTTTACACAATGCAGATTTTAAAGGTTTGGTAAGAATAGGTGTAGTAAGCAGCTGCACTATCAAGCCAGACCTAAAAACAGGCAGAGGAGGGCAACACATGGGGCTTGAGAGGGATAACAATATCTACCTTTGTGTAGGCTTGATTCCGGCACTGTGCCATAGCCCGTCCTCATTGATTTACACACAGCCCTATATGCCCATTGTTTCCAAGTGAACCACATACTCAAATTTGTTCTGGTAGACAAAATTGACTGCATTCTCCTTCTGCCCTCCATGGATAAGATGGTGTAACCAACGGCTGTGTTCCATATAAAAGGTATGTGATCACAAACCATGCTGCTTCTGGCTAGATCACCATAAATACTGCAATAAACATCAAACCTATCTACACCACATATAACCCTAGGTTCCCACCAGTCTGTCTTTTTCTGGATTTCCACATCCTCAAGCTGTAGGGATAAACCAGCAGTATCAAAGTTGAGACTGCATGTGTTACCTACTTCCCACAATGCAAGCAGTTTGTTTGAGACTGAAAGTTGAGCCTTTAAAGTCTGTTACTATTGCTCAGTTGATTAGTCAATGCTTATCACACTGGAGGCAGTGTAAAACGTTAGTTAATAACACTGTACCACTTTTGTTAGGTTCTGGTAATATTTCTACTTAAAAAGAAATAACATTTTCATAAGGACTATAGAATTATAATTATAATACAGTGGATTTGAGAAAATGGTGTTAGCCTCAAGACCCTACAGATAGCTGTATGACAAGGACCCTGTTCTGCACTCATTAAATTGGCTAAAATATGTCAAAAACAGATTGGTACTCCATGGGGCTCAACAACTTCTACCTTAAGTCCTCATTATTTGTGATAAAGTAACTTAGATCTATAGGTGCTGGCCACACAGCATCAATGGTGCTGGTTTAAGGGGATGAAAACGGGTTGAATTGGCACCAATACGAAGAAAGAAATGTGTAATCCATAATTTAAATTTATATACCAGATCTTGGAGTCCAGTCCGATGAACTTGGGATCGAGAGCACAGGGGCTGGCTTGTTGCTTGACCTCTGCACAATTTGGCAGGGTTAAAGGCTCATAGAGTAGCTCAAAGAACCGTTTTCCAGCACCTAGTCCCAAGACTGGAGTGAGCTATAGTCCACAAAGCTGGATAGAGGCAAGAGGATGCCTTGTGAGAACAAATAGAGGAAGACGTATCAAATGTTGTGAATAGGAGCTTGCTCCCTAAGGATAGCCACCTGTCCTGAGGGTCAGTTCAATGTATATTTTGGTTGCAACAGCAGGGTCCTTATATCCCTGGTGCAGATTGTAGGGATTGCTTAGTAGTTATCTTTGCAGCTCCTCTCAGGTCTCTTTGAGCTACATGTATACTCCTCACAGGCATTACATCAGGCTGGTATCAGAATAATGAACATATTTCTGGTGCGGGCATGGACCATGCATATCGATGGCCATGAAGCAAGGCAGATTCCTGTGGGCTAAGTCAGTTGAGGGTCTTCAAAGTGAAACACCAGCGTTTATTCACAGTTCGAGGCACTTGGACAGCATTTCACTGCCAGTCATGTCGGCTGCAGTGCTCAATATTTAAAGACAATCAGTCAGGCTGGCTGCATCCTGACAGACCTTCAAATATAGATGGCTACAAACCAAAAATACCAAGTGGGAGTATGTTGTTAATGGGCAGAATTTAATGTTCATGTACCCTCCCGAAGATGCCACATGATTAGTAATTTATGTGCATTGCCCTCAGACACTGAAGCAACAAGAATGAAGGTTAATCCCTGGCTGACATGCTCCAATATTACATACGTTTCTACCCTGAACCTATCAGCCCATCCTTTAATATCCTACATCTGCCAATCCCACTTCACTCCATTTTTTCACAACCAAAACCATCTCATCCTCCTTTGCCATATCGGGGCACTGGTTCTCCAATTTTCACGTGGGCCAACTTGTCCATGCAAGTCTAGCAACTCGAGCCCATATTTATACTTTTTTTAGCGCCGCATTTACGTCGTTTTTTGAAGCAAAATTGCGCAAACTTACAAAATACAATTGTATTTTGTAAGTTTGCATCGATTTTGCGTCAAAAAGTGACGCAAATCCGGCGCTAAAAAAGTATAAATATGGGCCTCAATGTCCTCATAACTGCTAGGCTTGTCATTCTGCTCTGGCACAAGGCCAATCCTCCTGTACCCTCTATGGACTATAACAAAAATAATCCAAACCAAAATACAGAGGTCACAGAAAGAAGCATGTTATATAAAGCCATTCCACAGTCTATGCGCATTTCTGCATGCGCCTATTTGCATGTTATAGCAGATTAAAGCCAGACCTAGAGGCATTGTTTTGCCTCTAAACAGTGTAGCTCCATTATTAGGCGCACAAGCTCCAGTTTCCCCTACGCCTCCCCCACACGGTTAGGCATTAGCACCAGCTAGCGCCATTCCATAAATATGGCACCTGGCCGGTGTCCAGGAATGGCGCTAGCCAGCGCTATACTTTTACACGCAAAACTGCGCTAATGCAGGTTTGAGTGTCAAAGTATAAATATGGGCCTCAGTTATTTAAGCATAAAAAGCTCAATGGTCAGTTCTATAGTTTAAATTTCTTGTCAAAAAACGCTTGAAACTTAGCTACATTTTGTCCTGACCTGGAAAACTATTGCTACATTGAATTTACCAGCTCCACAACCATTTATGGTGACTGAAGGTGAACTGAATTTAAAATGGGAGGAATAGAAAGAATATTTTATTAATTACATTTCCACATTTGACAGTGAGGAACTTACTCCAGATAGGAAAAAAACATTTTATTGTTTAGACATGGTGATTTGAAAGTGTATAAATTGCATGGAGAAAAATCCCTGTTCAGGGGGTGAAGGAGATGTTTTTACTCACACACTTGAGGATCTAGATGCATAATTTTCTCCTACAGAGTGTATAGCAATTGACCATTATAATCTGTTCCACAGGACACAGGGTGAAAAGAAAAAATAGAAGACTATGTCGCTGCTATACTTAGCCATCACTTGCAGATTTGGGGCCTGATTTAGAGTTTGGTAGATGGGTTACTCCATCTCAAACATGACGGATATCCTGTCGACCGCATTGCGATTTCCATAGGATATAATGGGATTGTAATATGGTGGACAGGATATTCGTCATGTTTGTGACGAAGTAACTCCATCTGCTAAGCTCTAAATCAGGTCCTAGGTCCATTACAGGACAAATTAATTAGGGACCAGGTCATTATGTATTATATTAACTCCAATTTACAGGAAAGGTTGTGGATTCATGGTGATTCAACCAAACAGGAAGTTGCATCTAGTATTAGTAAAACTGAGCTCACTTTCAGGTGTGCGAAAGCAGTAGTGTCACCTGGAAAGAATGAAAATGTGTGGGAAGTGATTAAAGCAGTCACCAAGAAAGTTACTACAAAGGAAGATCATGAGAATGACAAGAGGAATAGTATTAAGTAATTAACTTGATTAAAAGAAAGATCTTAAGGGCTGTGTAACCTCTAACCATTTAGCCCATGATAAGAAATGCCAACATTAAATCAAAATGTTCTAAATGTGGAGTTAAAGGACACTTTTCAAGGGTGTGTCATAACTCCAAGGTAGTCCTCCGACAGCCATATTCCGAGTACTGAAGGACTTCCACCTCAATTTGGGCAGAAATCCTCCAGTATTCGTGCTGGTGGTCGGCGGTGCAGAGGCGGGCCCACCGCTGGTCCTGCGCTGCCAAATGGACTCCGCCAGCCGTATTACGACCTGTAATATGGCCTGGCAGTGTTGTGATGGCCGTGCGGGGCCGGCGGTGGGAGAGCCGTGTCCCTTCCCCTCAGGGAGGAGCACCTCGCTGGACGAGATAAGTGTCCTCCTCAAGGGGAGGGGTGTGGGGTCTGTGAATGGGTGTGTGTGAGTGTGTGTATGCGTGTAATGCATGGGGGTGGGAGGGGAGTGTTTGTGTGTGTGTCTGTGTGTAAGGGTGTTGTGAGTGTGTGTGGTGATGCGTGTGTGTAAGGGTGTTGTGAGTGTGTGTGTGTGTCAGGGTGTGCGTTTGTTTATTTGTAGGGTGGGGTGCAGTATGGGGATCTTCTCTACTGGGGGGTGGGAGATGGGAGGGTCTGTACTGGGAGGTCACTACTGGGAATGGGGGGGTCTTCTACCGGCAACAGGAATGCAAATTCCTGTTGCCGGTAGCCTTTCCACCAGGGATTTCGCGGCGGTGCTCCTGCCACGGAATCCTTTATGGAAGGGGGGCTCGGAATACCGCCGGCGGTATTCATTGGCAGCCCGGGTGGTCATCTCCGGCCCGGCAGGTCCAGCTGCCCTGGCAGTAGCAACGGGAATATGGAGGTTTGGCACAGGCCAAACTGCCACACTCGCTATTTGGCAGTCTGCACCACCACCCTGGCAGCGGTCAAAAGACCGCCGCCAGTGTGGCGGTTCACTTCCTGCCGAAGTTGGAAAGAGGGCCTATGTTTGTCAGTGAGGCGTCCACTGCAATCACACCAATAAACAATGACTTCGATTTGGATTTGTCCCTTCTGCAAAGTAGTACCCAGTCATTTCAGGGGACAGAGCAAAGTGGACAGCAGCCATAGCCAGCAATAGTAGATCTTCCATAACATAACATAGCACAGCACAGCATAGCATAGCATAGCATACTATAACATGCGCTACCATATACTAGGGACTTACAGGTAGGCTTTCTGAAACTATTGTAATTACACCAATTATCATATAAGTTTAAACAGAGCACTGGCCCTGGAGCTGGTTAGCAGAGCCCCGGGTACAACCAGAGTTAGAAAATTAGCATCTAGTAGTCCAACCAAATGGAAGCCAAAAAATATCTTTAACTATCTATCTATCTATCTATCTATCTATCTATCTATCTATCTATCTATCTATCTATCTATCTATCTATCTATCTATCTATCTATCTATCTATCATGTGAAAAAAAGAAAAGGGGCCATGGTAGAGATATCCTGACCCCTCAGCTCTGGTGTGGAGCCCCAGAGGGACCCTGCCAGGGCAAATAAAGGATTTAAAAAAAAAAATGTTTGCAGTGGATTGTCAAAAATCGCAAATTTGCTGCAATTCTTTAAAACAAATAGTGTGGGCTCCAGCGCAGTTTTTTTAACACCCCCAGGTGGGCCAGGTCCCAGAGGCAAAGTAAGAAATAAGGAGGGGGCACACGGTCTCCCCCTTGGGCTTTTTAGTTCCCTGAGGACCACCACCTACCCATAGCTTATTATTTCTATTATACGGGGGGCTCTGAACGGCCCATCCACAGCCCGGGGACCGCCACCTCCCCATGGCTATATTAAAATTAATCATAGGGGGTCTGTTTCAGACCCTCTTAGCCCTGGGACCAGCACATCCCTGGGGCTCTTGGAGTTGGAGGGGGCACCATATGGCCCCCCTCAAGAAGCTACTGATGGTCCAGGGCCTGCTCCACCTCCTCCCCGGGGCTCTAGTCCCACAGTCCAGGGGACCACCACCTCCCTGGACTTTAACCTAAAATTATGCAGGAGGGCCATGTGGCCCCACCACAGCTGGGGACTGACACCTTCCCGGGGTTCCCACAAGCAAGAAACGGCTATTAAAAGCAGCTCCCTGCTTGGGGAGCAATGCCAGCTCCCGCAGGACATGAAGAGCCAGCTAGGACCACAGGGGCCTTCAGACTACCTCCACGACCCTGTCACTCACTCTCGCTCTCTCTTTCTCTATCTCTCTCTCTCTGTCTCTCTCTCTCTCTCTCTCTCTCTCTCTCTCTCCCTCATCCCATAGTGGGATGGAGGAGAGAGAGAGAGAGAGAGAGAGAGAGATTGTCATTGCAATGGCTCACCATGCAATGACTTCAAAGTGTCAAACTAGCAAGATGCTTGGGACTAATGTTACAGTTACGTTTGGATGCAGAGCAGAACAGTGTCACTTCTGGCCTAATGGTCAACGTCTTGTACTGTCAATCACTAGGCTGAAAGTTAAATTCCTAATGTCGCTTGGCAGTGTGTTTATTTATTTAGTAGTGTTTTGACTGTTAAAGGTTCCTAGTGATGGAACATTCTCTTTTCTTTCCAATCACAAGCATGGGTTGACTGTCATAGGTATAGCTGGAAGTATCATAGTAAGGAGTCACCTATGGCCTAAAGGTTAAAGTCACAGACCCTCACACTGAAAGAGGAAGCTAGTCCAAGTGTGTCCCTGGTCACTTTCCTTTTTTTTTCTTTTTTTATTTAAATGTTGAATGTTTAAAACAGGTGTCTCAAACCAGTTGATCGTGAGCTACCAGTAGCTCCCAGACACCTCCAGAGTAGGTTGTGGCCCTCAGTTCATTTTTAAATAAGCACAGGTTAAAAATGTTCTTTTAAAGGTAAGGAAAAGCTGTGTATATTTTACATTATTATTATCAGTTGCAGATAGCAGGGCATGATAATGAGCAATGCTCAGTCAGATTTACGACCCAGACAACAGCTGGAGCACAAAGGTGAAAAACTGAAGCGCTGAGGTATTTAACTCTTAAATAAAAGTCCTTGTCAACTAAGTATCGGTGGGTGAGAATAAAATTATGTTTCTCAATGCTGATTTATGGGATAAAATGAAAATGAAAAGTTACCTCAATGATTAAGTAAACTTTTCATTTTAATTTTCTGCCATTTAAAATGTCACATTTTCAAACAGCAGGTTTCTTGCTCCCAGTAGACATTGTGCAATGTGTATAACTGAAAAATACATTATGTTTTTTAAATGAGAGAAATTTAAAGTGCAGAATTTGTTTTTGCACTTTATATTTATCCCATTTAAAAAAAATGGTTGTATGCTTGTGATATATACATATAGCGGTGCCACATATGGTGAAAGGTATTTCCTGTGCCACAAGTACATACAACACATGCTCTCAGTCACCCACACACATATCCCATTCATATCCACACATGTTCATACATCACCAAAAGACCCCGCTCTTTCTGACAAACATGGCAGCCCTGAAATAGTGCCCCTCTTCAAGTATTTTGTTTAAACCATGGTATCTGGCTCAATGGACATTAGGCTTAAAGTAAATGAAGATTCGCTGTGGGGTAACAATGTGCAAATTATTAAATCTTCCGTTGCCCACTATGATTTTCACTGATCAAAAGTCACTCTCCCTACAGAAAAGTTTGGAGACCCTTGGTTTAAAAGGTTCATACTGAAAGGTTATCTCTTTTTAATTGACAACTACATTTTTCTTTTCAAATTGCCAAGAAAATTTCATTCTAAGTATATCAAAGCCTAAAAAACTCTCTAGCTCTCTCCCTCTCACTCTTTCTCTCGCTCTCAATTTCTCTTTTTCAATCTCTTTCTCCCACTCACACACCCACTCAGACCTTTATGCACCCACTCACAGACCCACTCAGACACTCACACACCCACTCGCAGACCCTCTCAGACCCTCCTGTACCCACTCACAGACACACTCAGACACTCACACACCCACTCATAGACCCACTCAGACTTTCACCCACCCACTCACAGACTCACTGAAACCCTCATGCGCCCACTCACAACCTACACAGACACTGACGCACCCACTAAGACACTGATGCACCCACTCTCACACTGTAAGGTAACTATAAATTGTGCCTTCGCCATGCACAGCTAAATATTCCACATATAATATAACTGATGAGATCTTTTATGGCATCTTTGATATTATCACTGCAACATGTGAAATAAAATTATTGATAGGCGCAAGTTATAGTTACTTTAGGGCACAAGATATAGTTACTTTAAAGAACTCTAACTATAACTCTAACTATAACTGCTGAATTTCTATGGTTTTGTTCAGAGAATATATATATGTATATATATATATATATTCCTATTTTCCATAGGAAAAGCGTTTTTTGACTTGACTTTATCTTTTGCGTCGTTACAGGAATCTTCACGAAATGTTCACAAAAAAAGGTGTCTTGTTGTGCATAGACGGTTTCGGGATGATCCATCAAGCCAGGCTGAGAAAAGGGGAGGGGGGTCAAAAAAGAGTGTTCCCATGTTCCTTCCCATAGAAATTTTAAACATGACTGCAGCCGGAACGACTGAATGGAATTACAACACATTTGGCAGGAAGGTAACTCTTGATCCAGAAAGTCGGCCTTTTGTTATTTGAAAATCCGTTCAGTATTTTTTGAGCTATGAAAGGAAATCCAAATTTGTATATCTAGGCAGAGCCTAAGCACAGATCTCATGATGAAATCTGATTGGCTGTCAACCAGAAAATGATGGCAGCCATCTTGGGACCAATATACAGGACAGCACCCCATTGAAATGCATTGTAGTGAATGGCAGGTTTTGAGGGTCACAAAAAGGAGAATGTATAAAGGGTGATATCAGATTTTAGTTACAATCTAAATCATTTGCTACTAACTTGATTTTACCCTGTGAAAAAGCCTTCTGCTGGGATGTCATGAATCATATTTGAGAGAAAACAGTTTTCTCATGATTGTCCCAAAGGGGTTATGGAAGGTGCTCCAGAAGCTAGAATAAGAGCATATATTCTGTAAATTCAAACTATCTTTCTCAGCCATATGAGAATGAAGTCTGACATTCTCAGTAAAACATGTACTTCTAACAGGAGTAGCCTGTCAAGTTGATTCCCTTGTGTTCTACTGCAGTCCCCCAGACTATTTAAAAGTCATACTTATGACATAAGTGTGGCATACCTGAAGCAAGTTTGATTGAATCAAACAGGTAAAACTTAAAACATTTAATTTAGAAAGGAACAAAATGAGGAGGTTCATTTTGTCATAGAAAGTATGGTTAGTGCTGTTGAAAGAAAATTCAGGACATGTTTTAAGTGAGTTCTCATGTATCTTCCTGTTGTACTTCAACAGTAGCAAGCTGCCAGTTGATTCGATTGTGTTCTACTACAGCCTCCCAGAGTGGTCTGAGAACAACTAGAGCACTAACAGTCTTACTTATGACAAACGTGTGGCACACCTGAAGCCATCTTGAATGAATCAAATTGGTAAAACCTAAAATATTTAATTTAGAAAGAAACAAAATGAGGGGTTTCATTTTGTCTCAGAAATTGTGGTTAGTTCTGTAGAAAGAAACAATAGGACACGCTTTAAGTGAGTTCTCAAATAACTTCCTCTTTTATTTCATTAAAACATTCTGACATGTAGTCTACAACACGCACCTAAAACACCAACAGCAGACTGCCAGTTAACTCCTTTAGGATCAGCAGTTTACTACAGTGTTCTAATCAGCAACTAGAGTGCTAGCATTCTGAATATGTGCCACAAGTGTTGCAGATCTGACTGCAGACTTGATGGAATCGAAGTGGGAAAGTGAAAAATTCTGCAGTAAATGAGGAGATTAGGGAGCTTCATAACAAATAAGTTGCCAAGATGGCCACCAGAGAAAAAAGAGCCTAAATGTAGCACAGAAATCACCCAAATGAAGCCCAAGTATAGCTCAATGACAGAAGTATACAAAACACTTAATATGTTTTGTTTTCTTGCAGTTCTATATAGCACACACCTGATCCCAAGGTATTGGAGTGCTTTACATGAGCATCAGTTACATTATACAAGGACACATTCCTTTTGGGTTTGAGGCAAGACAGATCTGGACAGATCATCACATTGTCTTTTTAAGATCCCCTTGGCTTTCTCTAATTCTAATAAAATTCCTCTAAAGCACATTATATGCAGAAATGCAAGTCAGATTACCCCAGCCAATTTAAAACAAGCTCTCTGTGCTTTTAAAAAGAACTCAGTGCCCCCTTTAAGCTATTCGGCTGAATGTTTTGACACCTGGGTTTCTTCCTCTTTAGACTCTATCTCCCGGTTAAGAGCAAAACCTATGTCCTGAACCAAACCTTCTGCTCCATGGGTCTCTGCTGATCTTAAGGAGCTGCACTTGAAATGACGCCAACAAAAATGCAGGTGGCTGTTTACTGCCTCTCCTGAGGGTAAAGTTGTGAAAAAAGTCAAACATAAAACCTTGTTGGCTTATTATAAATCAGCTATCAAGGCTGCTAAAACAGCTTTCTTTTCTGAGAAAATTAGGGCAGCAGGTAATTCCTTGAAACTGCTGTTTAAGACTTGACCACCCCTCCTTCTCAGGTCCGGGCTTCCACCTCCCAAGCTTTCTGTGATGGGTTAAAAATAGGATCTTAGACATTTAATCCACCTTTGATCTTAAGTTAGATGGTAACTCTTTGCTAGTAGACCCAACTAGACACAAATTGTTGGAGTTTCTGACTATGGGGGTGATTCTGATGTTGGCGGGCGGCGGGAGCCGCCCGCCAAGCCGGAACCGCCAGAAGACCGTACCGCGGTCGAAAGACCGCGGCAGTCATTCTGGGTTTCCCACTGGGCTGGCGGGCGACCGCCAAAAGGCCGCCCGCCAGCCCAGTGGGAAACAGCCTTCCCACAAGGACGCCGGCTCAGGATTGAGCCGGCGGAGTGGGAAGGTGCGACGGGTGCAGTGGCACCCGTCGCGTATTTCAGTGTCTGCAAAGCAGACACTGACATACAAGGTGGGGCCCTCTTACGGGGGCCCCTGCAGTGCCCATGCCACTGGCATGGGCACTGCAGGGGCCCCCAGGGGCCCCGCGGCACCCCCTACCGCCATCCTGTTCCTGACGGGAGACCCGCCAGGAACAGGATGGCGGTAGGGGGTGTCAGAATCCCCATGGCGGCGGAGCGCGCTCCGCCGCCATGGAGGATTCTCAAGGGCAGCGGAAAGTCGGCGGTACACCGCCGACTTTCCGTTTCTGGCCGCGGCTGAACCGCCGCGGTCAGAATGCCCAGCGGTGCACCGCCAGCCTGTTGGCGGTGCTACCGCGGTCATTCGCCCTGGCGGTTTTTACCGCCAGGGTTAGAATGACCACCTATTTCTCCCTGGCAAACTAAAGAGTTGCTTCTGAGCACCAAATCCGGGTCCCCTTGAGACCCTTGATCATCCAAAACTTTCCATCTGGCACCCAATGGAAAATGTGGCATCTGGCACTGATCCTATTGCCGACTTTCTACAAAATACTTTTATGGATCCAATCAGTTTATTGGTATATGAATAAGATACATAGCTATGCGCCTACAACCTTTATGGCCGGCAACAAGAAAACAATAGAGGTTCTTCTTTCCAGTTCCATGGGAAGAGTCCATGAGGAGCTTTGTTTGGGTATTAGTCGTAGTGCAGCATCAGTTGACTCATTTCGGACCGCCAGTACAAAACCATTTCTATGCAGATGATCAACCACACATCAAATGGGGAAAGTGAACAAATTGTTGGCATAACAAAGAATCAAGATAACAAGAACATAAAAGCAACATGTAAACAGCATGGCTCCCCCACTGATCATTCGCGATGTCTCTCCCTCTCACCCGCCAAGCCCACTACCCTATGATCAATCAGGCCCCAGGACCCCGCCCCCCCCAGCGGGACTCTGTCCGTCTGTCTAAGGTTCAGGCGTCAGGCAGCAGCCGCAAAATGTTCAAATATTCAGGGCAAGTAAGGTGGTTGAATTCAGTGGATAGGATCTGTATAAACGGTCTCCAAAGAGCGGACACTTCATCTTCCCTCTGTGTAGTCGCCAATGTTAATTTCTCCATTGCTAGGATAAACCAAAGGTGATGGACCCATGCAGTGTGAGTCAGAACTCTATCCGTACCCCACAATGCTAGAATTGACTGGTGTGCCGCATTGAGGGCGAGGGCAATCTGTCGATCCCTCAAGGAGCGAAGGGGAAAGGTGAGATGGTTTAGCAGGCCCAGTATAATATACGTCAGGAGTCTGGCAATCTCAGTGTGAAATACTCTATCTATGTCGTCGAGTATGCTCTTCCAATATCTTTGCAGTTTAGGACAGTGCCACAGCAAGTGAATGAGCGTGCCCGTGTTTCGGCATCCCCTCCAGCAGAGCCCAGATTTAGTGGGATCCCATGCCTGTGTCCTCGTCGGAGTGTAATACCAGTATGTGGCTATCTTGTAAGCTGTTTCAGCCCCCAATGAGTTGTGGGCTGTGTGGTGTGCTCTAAAGTATATTCCATCCTACTCCTCCTCGGTCAGTTCCCTCCCTACCTCGCTCTCCCATCTTTTCTGCCCTTTAGTTTTGGGTGGAGGTGTGGCCCCACGAAGAAGCTTATAGATTTCTGATATCAACCGCTTATCGTCCTTCTTTGTTAAGAGCCATTTCTCAAAAGGCGTGAGCGTTCTCGCTACTAAAGGCTTCATCGCTGGTTGGAGTGCCCAGTGTCTGACCTGGTAATATGTCACTCTATCTGCCTCTGTTGGTCCGTATGTCTCTCTCATCTGTTCAAAGGAGATGATTCCGTCATTGTCGAAAAGACAACTGGCCCTTCTACACCCCCGTCACACCAGCGTTGGAATCCCTCAGATTGTAGGCCAGGGGTAAAGTCGGGATTCGCACAGATCAGCGTCATGGGGGAGGGAAAGGTCGTCAGGCCATATTTCGTCACCACGGTGTCCCAGACACCGAGAGTCGTGCCCGTGATGGGTGAGGAGTATAGGCCTATCGCTCTATGTCTGCGTATCAGCCAAGGTTCCTTCCAGATATGGGACCCGGCAACCGCCTGGTCCATGAAACACCAGTGCTTCTCAGTGAACGGTCGGTTCCACTTCAGTATAAAACGCAGCTGGGCCGCTTGGTAGTACTTTATCAGGCAGGGCACCGCCAGGCCCCCCTCTCCCTTAGGACTGTAAAGTGTGTGACCCGGCATGCGCACAGGCTTCTGTTCTGCTTTCCTACATATCTCCTGTCGGAGCTTACAGAACCTCTCTGGAATGCACTTCTGAGTTCAAAGAAGACCTTTAATGTTGTTAATTCTCCCCCACCCACAAGTTCCTGAGAGACAAAATTAGTAGATTTCAAGCACACGTTTAAAAGTAGTCAAAATATATCACAGCATTTCTCAGTTGCAATGTACACAGCAAATATATATATGATTATAGTATAATATAACTGCTAAGCATAGCATAAAAGTCAAATTCATCACCGTAGGGCCTATAGCTCAGCTTCATCTTTCTGGGGTCTGCAAGTTGATGACTCCGGTCAACTGCGAGAAAGAGATTTTCCACCCAAACGGGAGACTGGCAACTGACGTCTAGCTCCAGCCTGAAGTCAAGCAGATTCGAATCTAAGTCACAGTAGCCCAGAGTCATCCTTAAAAGCAAACTCAGTGTGAGATCTGAACGACCTTGGAGAATGGCCAGTTCTCCTGAGCCATTCCGCTCTCAGACTGGATTGCGAGGTAAATACTAAATCTACGTGCTCTTATCAGCTAAGGTCTGGTGTGAAGAAAACAGCTTGGTCCATCTTGTGGAAAAATACAGCTTGGAAAAAACACAGACATCTCTGCAATGTCTCGACTGCAATGTCTAACTCCACGTTAAAGCCAATAGGCAGCTAACCTAAATATCAAATGTAATGTCTAATGTCATGTCAAAGTCAATAGGCAGCTAACCTAAATATCAAATGTAATGTCTAATATCATGTCAAAACCAATAGGCAGCTAAACTGAATACAAAATGTAATGTCTAATATCATGTCAAAGCCAATAGGCAGCTGAACTGAATACAAAATGTAATGGCTAATGCCATGTTAAAGCAAATAGGCAGCTAAACTGAACAAAACATATAGGGGGTCATTCCAACCCTGGCGGTCATCGACCGCCAGGGTGGATGACCACGGAAGCACCGCCAACAGGCTGGCGGTGCTTCCCTGCCCATTCTGACCGCGGCGGTAAAGCCGCGGTCAGAAAAGGGGATCCGGCGGTTTCCCACCGGATTTCCCCTGTCTGGACTGAATCTCCATGGCGGCACTGCAAGCAGCGCCGCCATGGAGATTCCGACCCCCTTCCCGCCACCCTGTTTCTGGTGGTTTTTACCGCCAGGAACAGGATGGCGGGAACGGGTGTCGTGGGTCCCCTGGGGGCCCCTGCACTGCCCATGCCACTGGCATGGGCAGTGCAGGGGCCGCCTAACAGGGCCCCAGCATGATTTTCACTGTCTGCACAGCAGACAGTGAAAATCGCGACGGGTGCAACTGCACCCGTCGCACCCCTGCAACACCGCCGGCTCCATTCGGAGCCGGCTTCCATGTTGCAGGGCCTTTCCCGCTGGGCCGGCGGGCGCTCCTTTGGCGGGCGCCCGCCGGCCCAACGGGAAAGCCAGAATGGCCTCCACAGTCTTTTGACCGCGGAGCGGCCAAATGGCGGTGACAGCATGGCGGGCGGCTACCGCCACCCGCCGCGGTCAGAATGACCGCCATAATGTGCTACTGATGAACATTGAGCAACTAATATGCGCAGTGGTGAAACACAAAGTCATTGGTCAAACACAATTAATAGCATCACAGCTTCCGATTCCAGAAAATTTCAAAATCACCATCTGGAGTGTATTTATGGTGGTATGCGGTGGGGTCAAGGGGAGTGTCTGGAACAGATAGAGTATGCACGGCAGGATCGTCATTTTAATGTCTGCGACCCTACCGAACCATGACAGAGTATGTTTCCCCCACGTCCCTAAGTCTTTTAAGATGTCTGTGGTGAGAGAGGCATAGTCCGCGCGAACCGTCTCCGCTGTCGTCGTGGCTAGGACTATGCCCAGGTATGGGACATGTGTCGTAGTCCAGTTAAACGGGTATCTGGAGCGTAGTTCTGTCTCATGTTCTGGGAGAACTGACAGGTTTAGGATTTGGGATTTCTGTGCATTCACCTTGAACCCCGAGGCTAAGCCAAATGTGTGCACGTCGTCTGTGAGTGCTGGAAGCGAGACCATTGGGTCCCCCAATGTAAGAATTACATCATCAGGGTATAAACTAATAAGGTGGTGGTTGCCTCTAAATTTAATGCCAGTAATGCGGGGATCATCCCGGAGTCTTTGTGCAAGGGGCTCCATATAAAGAGCAAATAGAAGTGGGGAGAGCGGACACCCCTGCCTCGTTCCCCGTCTGATCGGGAAATGGGTTTGACAGTGTCCCGTTGATTCAGACCGCTGCCTTGGGCTCTCTGTATATGCAATTTATCCAGGTTAAGAGCGCCGAACCGACCCCAAAGTGCTCCAAGACCCGGAAGAGATAGGGCCAATGTACCCTGCAGAATGCTTTATCTGCATCGATAGTGAAGAGGAGTGTCTCCCCCTGGGATCTGTGCGTTTTATCTGTTAAATGTAGGCGCCTTTTCGTGTTGTCACCACACTGTCGGTGGGGTATGAAACCAGCCTGGTCCGTGTCAATGAGTCCCGGCATGTAGGGATTGAGGCGCCACGCTAAGATGCCCATGAGTGGTTTGGCATTGATATTTAGGAGTGAAATGGGCCGGTATGAACCACATTCCTCTGGGTCCTTCCCAGGTTTGTAAATGAGCATAATGATGGCCTCAAGCATGCCGTGTAAGGATGGGGGCCAACACTGTACAAAACGTTTTATAGAAGAGTGCGGTATAGCCGTCCGGACCAGGTGATTTCCCCACTACCAGACGGGAGATAGCCGATATGACCTCCTCCATCTTTATGAGTTGATCTAGACGGTCTGCGTCCCGCTCACCGAGTGAGGTAACTACCGAGTCGGCCAGATAGGCGGGAGTGGTCAAGGCCTGTCGCTACGTCCTCTGCATATAGCTCTCTATAAAAGCCAGAAAAAGCTTCCGCTATCTGGGTATCTGTATGGGCATCCTCCCGAGAGGGGGAACGCACCATCTTTATGGTGTTGATATGGCGCTGGGCTCTTAATTTATGGGCTAGAAGTTTCCCACATCTATTGCCCCCTGCGTAGAATTTATGTTTGAGCCGTGCTAGAGCGTACTCTGCCCAGTCCCAGTCCAGTCTCCTCAACTGTGAGCGTACTTTCTCTAGTTCCCTCCAGATTCTGGGAGCGCCAGTATGCTTATGAGAGCGCTCCAGAGCAGCCACCCTTTGTTCCAGCGCCTCTCTCTGGTCTCTCCGGGCCTTGATTTCTCTGGCCGACAGTGAGATCACCTCCCCTCGTGTAACTACCTTTAGCGCTTCCCAAAGTGACTCTAAGCTGGTCAATCTGTCATCATTGTGACTAATATAGTCTAGTATTGCCTGTCGGAAGGCCTCTACTGTGGCCCGGGACTGTAGTATCGTATCCCGAAATCACCAGCTAGGGCCCCGGGCTCGGTCACAGATGAGTTGGGCCGTCAAGGTTATAGGGGCCTGGTCTGTTAAAGGCCTGGGCCCTATCGTGGTGTCCCGCACTCCAGAGCGGAATTCTGAGGAGGCTAGGAAATAGTCTATCCGTGTGTAAGTCTTTGATAACGCGGACTAAAACAAGTAAGCTCGGGCGTCCGGATGCGTTTTCGCCAGATACCGTCGAGGTGCAGTCTGCTAGCCATTGCCGGCCCGCGGGTGTTAGAGCCCCCGTCTGCCCAAATCGGTGCCCTGATCTATCTAGATCGTTATCCATGACAAGATTAAAGTCTCCTCCCACAAGTATTGCTCTGTCCGGAGTCGTGAGCATAGTAGATATTGCCTGTCTCATTAATGTTTCTTGTTGAGTGTTAGGTGTATATATAGTTGTGATTGTGAAGTGAAATGAGTCTATGCGCACTCTAAGGGCCAGATATCTGCCCTTAACCTCGTGAAGCTTAGCAGTGATCTCCCCAGGGAAGGTTTTCGAAATCAAAATCGCCACCCCCCCATGTTTCGTGGGAGCTGAGGACCAGAACTGGTGGAGGAACCATTTAGAACGCATACCGTATGTGTCCTTAGCCAGTAAATGCATCTCTTGTAATAAGCATATTTGGCCCTCAGAGCGTTCCAAAAAGGAGAGTATCGCCAGTCTTTTTGTGAGGCTATTAAGATCCCGGACATTAAGGCTTATGCATTTAAATGTCATGTGTGGGTGCGTGATCGGGAGGGCCTAGTAGCTGATCTCTCTAGGGCAACAGAGGTTGGGGACAGTCCCAGGTAAGGCTAGGACACGGGGGAATGTGGGCTTGTGCAGATGAGTGTACATCTTGTAGGGGGAGCCTGTCTAAACAAAAGAACAAAGGCACAACAGGTGCCCATCCAACCGTAATCAAGTCCTCTACAGGAAGTCCTCCTAGAGGCTTAGTACGAACCAGGGGTTGGCATCACCTCACAGGACTCCCTCATGGGCTCGAGAGGCCCCGCCGCCCAGGCTCTGCTCCAGTATCTTAATTTCTCCCACATGGAACGGCCCCGGTATCCCCCCACATCCGCCGGTAGGCATCAGTTCTATGAGCTAGTCCCTGCAGTGATGCTGTTCAGAACAGATCTCTCTCGAGTGCTCTCTCTGTCGATGACAGCCTCAGCGCTTTCCTTTTCTTCTCCTTCCGTTGCCATCTCAATCGATGTTCAGGAGGCACCTCCTCCCGGGGCCCAAGCTGTTGTTCTGTCTCCTCGATGTTAAGGATCTTGCGGGCTTCTTGAAGGGATTTAATTTGTCTTAACTGGTCCCCCCATCGGAACACAAGGCGAAATGGGTGTCCCCAATTGTAAGGTGCAGCGTTGGCCCGGAGGTGTTCAGTGATGGGCTTGAGTTCTCTTCGCCTTTGTACTGTCAGCAGGGAGAGGTCCTGGTAAAGTTATGACCCCTGAACTGGATCTGGGGGAGGCCTTGCGACCTCCAGAGAATGTCTTCTTTTGTCGTGAAATTGTGGACGCACGCCAGGATATCGGGCAGGCGCGCTCCAGTGCTTCCTTGGCGGCCCGCTCTGTGTACCCGATCCAGTATAATCTCCTGCTTACTTTCTGGGCCTAGGAGGGAGCGAAATAAAGCTGTTACAAACTTTCTAATGTCATCTCCCTCCGCTCCCTGAGGAGCCCCCCTAATGCGGATATGATGGCGTCGGGAGCGATTTTCCAAGTCCTCGGTTGCGATCTGTAGCTGCTCTTGGTGTTCACGCAGTTGAAGGATTTCTTGCTGTAATTGTTCAACTTCGTCTCATCTAGAGATCTCATTTTCTTCCATATGTGACACTCTGTCCCCCAATAAGGTGAGGTCTGCGCGCAATTCTCGCATGTCTTGGGATATGTCTTTCCTTAGTTCCTGCAGATCCATTCTCAGAGAGTCGAACAGGGAAGTGAGGAAGCCTTTCGTAACCAGGGCCTCTCTGTCGTCCTCTGCGTTGCCGTGATCTTCAGATCCTCTTGTTGGGGCTGATGCTCCGGGGGGCTTGATCTGCGCGGGGTGTGATCTCATCAACATCTCCCTGACCGACTGGTCTCTCTTGGGCTTGGAGGATGCCATTGCCAAACTAATCTCTGGGCACCCCCACCACTCCCCCCCTAACAGGGCAGCTCCAGGCGTGCCCCAGACGCTTCTCCGCAGGCCGAACCGTCCCGCCGAGCCTTCTTCGCCAGCCAGGCGCGGCGTACCTTCTTCAGGGATCTCAGAGCCTCCCCCACAGGAGAGGCGAGGGGGCCCAGCCTCTAATACCTTATTTCTTGGCTCACCCAGCAGCTCTTAGTGTTCTCAGGCCCCTCAGGGATTGGGTCCAGTGTCGCTCTAGACCAGAGGTCTTCAAACTGGGGGGCGGCAAACTCTGGCCAAAAGAAGTATTATACAAATAACATGCCTTTGGTTTAAGCAGAAGCATATTATTGCAGTTTTAAAAAGGTAACAGTACTTAACTGCAATGTTTAAATAGGTTTAGATCTATTTAAATATTTCCATCTTTCTAAAATAATTGTGAAAAATTCTGAGGGGGGCCCAATGATTTTTATTTTTCAACTTGGGGGGGTGCAGCATAAAAAAGTTTGAAGACCACTGCTCTAGACTGTGGTCTGTCCCCGTTTTCCACACCGCTCCGCGGGTCGATCAGTCCCTGCGGGTTCCCTCTCCCTGAATTGCACTGAAGTGCCACACCCTCGCCACCTCAGCTGGGGGGTGGAGGGAGCCCCAGTACCTCCGGCAGTGGCCTTCAAGGCCCTAATGGGTCCTCCCGGGATGACCAAGTCTTCTCTGGGCTGGGGGAGGCAGTCCGCACTGTGTCGGCGTTCTCTCCATCCGCTCCTCCCCCCGTTCCTGTTCATCTGCGGCCAGATGCGTGCCGCCGCTCTCCTCACCTCAAAAACCGCTCTCGACAGCGGCACTGGTGCTCCGGATCCAGCTGCCTGTGCCTCTCGGCCCCACAGAGGCCGCTGGCCTCGCGCGTCCACCGACGGCCCGCTCCGACTGAGCTCCACAGCCAATTGTGCACTTTTCTGGGGCGCACTACGCGACCCCTGGGTCGACACAGGGCCCCCAGACACCTGGGGACACTTACGACGGGGGGCCCAGGGCCCAAACGCCTTCTCTGGAGGCCCGAGCAGCAGAGCTCTCCCACCCGCATCCGCTCACATCGCCATCTTGGCCACGCCCCCTACACAATACTTTTAGGAGTGTTATTCAGTCTGGCATCTTTCATGCTCCCTGGAAAAGAGCTATAGTCACTGCACTACTGAAAAAATCTAACGCTAATCTGTATGACTTGTGGGACTACCCCTGATTTCCCTGCTCCCTTTTCCAGCAAACATTTTGGAAAAAATTTAAAATCTCAAACTGGTCAGCTACATAGAAGCTCATGACTGCCTGGACCCCGCACAAAATGGTTTCAGGGGTGGTCACAATACTGAGACTGTATTGGTAGCAGTAACTGATAACACCCGCCGCCATGTTGTCCTGGGGGCTGCGGCCATACTCCTGATGCTCAATTTGTTCACAGCATTTGACTCGATCTGGCCAATTCATATAATACAACGGCTGGAGGAGATAGGGGTCAGGGGTGTCGCCCTTAGTGTGCTCTTTTACTTCCCTTTGGACATGATACAGATAGTCAGCTATGGTGACTTTGAAGTGGATGCCTTTATTCTTTCTTGCAGCGTCCGTCAAGGCTCCACTTTCAGCCAAACTCCCTTTAACATCTATGTGACTCCTTTGGCGGCTCTGGTGCAGTCTTTTGGCTTTGAGGTCCAGTCATATGCCAATGACACCCAAATCAGAACTTGGGTATCCTGCTGGATAATTTCTTGACTTTTGACAATCAGGCTAACATGTTTTCATAATTTCAAAATTTTGGGGTAGATTTTTCCCCATTCTATTTTTCAATAGAACTTTTGAACAGCAATGGTGCCAAAACCACTGGACAGAATTACACCAAATTTGGCAGAAAGGTAGCTCTTGGTCCAGAAAGAGGCCTTTTAGTTATTTGTTGTAAATATATTCAGTAGTTTCAGAGAAATTAAAGCAAATTCACATTTGTATATTTAGGGACACAAAGGATTTGAAACCCCTACTGATCTTGTGCTGAGATCTGATTGGCTGCTAACACTTCAACAAGGAAGGCAGCCATGTTGGGACTCAGCTTCAGCAGAGTCTCAGAAAAAAGGTTGAAAATAAAGAAAAGGAACCAGGGAACGGACACCCTGACCCCTTAGTTCTGGTGCTGGGGTCCCAAAGGGACCTCCTCCGGCTAAACAGCTTTTTGTTTTTCATTTTCACTGCGAGTCATGGCAGATCCGTGGATCTGGTGAATTTTTTTTTTTTAAATAGATGCAGGCACAGAGACAGAGGAAATAATTGCTCTGACAGAGAGGTGGCTGCTTTAACAAGATTGTGACTTGGCCCCCCCCCCCAAAAAAAACAATATTTATGCAGGGCCCCGGAGAATGGGTTCCCTGGAGCTGAGATGAGCCTGGGGAAGGGGGCAGTGAAAATAACTTTGAGAATGCCAGGCCCCTGGGGATGGGGTCCCCAGGGTAGAGATCAGCCTCGAGAGGGAGGCGACATAACCCCCCTAAAAAATTAATAATTAGGCTGGGCCTCGAGGGATAGGCTTCCAGGATCAAAGATTGGTCTGGGTAGGGAGGCTGTGCAGCCACTGCGCATGGCCAAAGTCCGGGTTGGGTGGTTATAGGGGTTGGGGCAAGAGCCTGTCTGCAGGCCAGGCCCTGCTGCCAACCCCCAATGCGGAGTTGGGTTGTTATAAGTATTGGCTGCAGGGAATGGCCACAGGCCACGCCTGCAGCCAAACACAGTCACGCATGGCCAAAGGCAGTGCATGGTGGTGGTTGGATTAACGTATAGTAATGAAAATTATTTATGTTGAAAAAATCCATTCAAATTCTCTGAAAAAAAACTAAGGTTACAGGTACGCTCTAGTTAGAAATAGAATAAAAAAAAATATAGAAATTCACTGAAAAAAACACAAGGTTACAGGGATGTTATAGTTAGGCTCACATTTTAAACGTACAAAACCATAGAAATTAACCAGTTATAGTTAGAGTTACCTCGACTAACCATAACTTGCATTTGTGTCCTTTAGGAGGGAGGGGACAGACAGGGTGGGAGAGGACACAGGGGATGCGTGCATGGATGTTGTGGAGGTGTCTGCTAGTGAGATGTGTGTGCTGCTTGGTGTGGTGATGCTGATGGTGGATGTTGATGCAGTGCATGCAGGTGTGAGTGCGGACGAGATTGTGACGGAGGTGGAGGAGGAGGAGGGGGAGACAGTGGAGGCAATGGATGTGGTTGTGTCTGCAACTGTCTGGTGTTTGCGTGAGTGCTTGTGGGATGAAGTGTGGTGCTGTGTGCCATTCTTGTGTGTTGGCTTGTGCGCGCATGCTCGTCTGTATGTGTGCATCGGATGGGTTGTGGTTGAGGAGAATGGGACTGGGAAGTGATAGTTGGAGGGGGGGACGGTAGGAACAGATATAATGGCTGCCATCAGAGAGGAGGCCAGAGCCTGAATCGATCTCTGTTGGGCCGCAAATCCACTGTAAATGCCCACCAGGAATGCATTGAACTGTTGCATCTGGGATGCCAGCCCCTGGATGGCATTCACTATGGTTGACTGCCCTACAGAGATGGATCTCAGGAGGTCAATAGCCTCCTCACTGAGGGCAGCAGGGCTGAGTGGGGCAGGGCCTGAGGTGCCTGGGGCGAAGGAGATGCCGACCCTCCTGGGTGAGCGGGCATGGGCAACTTGCTGAGGGGCTACTGGGAGGGAGGTGCTGGTACAGGGGTGGCAGCCATACCTGCAGTTGGGGTGGTCACAGAGGTGTCCACCACCACCAGGGAGCTTCCATTAGAGGAGGTATCTGAGTCTGTGTTGTCACCTCCTGTCTCCTCCTTGGTGCTCCCCTCGCCCTCCATCCCACTGGTTTCCTTGGTGTTGGCCTGCCATAGACCCCAAGGCTCCGCACTTCCTTGGCGATGACATGCCATAATCCCTTCTTTTGATGGGCACTGACATGCAGAGGTAATACAGGCAGGAGGACACCATTACACATACAATCCAGCATGTCACACATATCGCCCATCAATCCTGTTTCCGTCACCATTGGCACAAACATCGGCTGGCGCACACCATGTACACCACCACAAGATATTCCCCCCAGATGACATGATGCTTGCACACACATCTCTATGCATCCTTCCCACATGTATCGTACCCAAGGTGTACTCACCTGTTGGTCAGGAGGCCCATACAGCAGTCCATACTGGGGTAGGACCCCATCCACCAAACGCGCCACTCCTCCGAAGTGAAGGCAGGGGCCCTTTCCTCAGTCACATGGGCCATGGTCGTTCCAGACAGAGGCCACAGCAGCACACGCAGTGTAGGTGTTCTCCTGTTGAAGGTCAGGAAACAAGTGAGGAATCAGATAGAAAATGGCAGTCACGTCAGCTGCAGTGTACACCGTCACCGCCGGCACAGATCCCCATTGGCCACTGTACTCCATATTACCCAATGAGGAATTGCATGGTGGTGCAAGACCGCCTTCCGCCACGACACCCAACGTCGGCGGAGTTACCTCACTTCCACCTGTCCCTCCATACAGGACAGGCGGTCGCCATTTCATGGTGGCGGACAATGGTCATATCAACCTTAACTGTGTCACAGCCTAGATTAGCACATACCTCGCCATTCCCACTGTCCCATCACATAAATGCACTATGTACACTGAGGTTGGGGTTCCATTGTTCAAATTGTGACAGCCTACTCAGTCTTGTGTCCCTTAGATACCTACAGCTGTGGATAAATGGGAGGAGACATACCGCCGTGTACAGACCCCTTGTGGACTTAGCTACACTGAAGGACAGGCACATTATACTCACCAATAGACTGGACAGGGCCACAATCACAGAGCTGTGTGCCCAATTGGAGCCTGACCTGATATCTGCTATCCATCATCTGACTGGGATCCCGCCTCTTGTGCAAGTGCTATCAGTGCTCCATTTCCTGGCAACTAGTTCTTTCCAAGTGACAGTGGGCTTGGCAGCAGGAATGTCACAGACAATGTTCTCAATTGTGCTGGCAAGAGTTTTGTCTGTCCTGGTGAAACACATGTGCAGCTACATAGCTTTCCCCCAGGTGAAAGATCTGGCCACTGCAAAGGCCGGATTCTATGCAATGGGACATATACCCAATGTTGTTGGGGCCATTGACGGGACACATATTGCGTTAGTCTCCCCCTGCCAGAATGAACAGGTGTTCAGGAATTGGAAGAGTTTCCACTCACTGAATGTGCAAATGGTGTGCCTGGCAGACCATTACATCTCCCACATCAATGCTAAGTATCCTGGGTAGGTGCATGATGAGGAATAGCAGCATCCCAAATGTGATGGCCCAACTATAGAGCCACAGGGTGTGGCTAATAGATGAGTCATGGTCCCCACCCACTGTATGTTAGTGTATGCCTTGAGGTGTCAGGCCCAAATCATTGTGTGTGTGGCTAAATGTTGTCCCTCAATACTTGCAGGTGACTCTGGCTACCCAAACTTATTGTGGCTGCTGACCCTTGTCAGGAATGCCAGGACAGTGGCTAAGGAATGTTATAATGAGGCACATGGGTGAACCAGAAGGATCATCGAGAGGACCTTCGGGCTCCTGAAGGCCAGGTTCAGGTGCCTCCATCTGACAGGTGAATTCTTGTGCTGCTCACCTGGGAAAGTCTGCCAGATAGTAGTGGCATGTTGCATGTTGCACAACCTGGCCCTCAGACGGCATGTACCCTTTCTGCAGGAGGAGACTGGAGATGCCCCTGTGGCAGCAGTGGACCCTGAGGACAGTGAGGATGAGGAGGCAGAGGATGAGGACAACAGAACATCAGTTATACGTCAACACTTCCAATGACACACAGGTGAGACAGTGCAACTGACCATTCCTCTGACTATTGATGTTTTCTCTGTGGCTGTATCATGATGGCATTAACTTCCATTGCATCTCAACTTACTGTCACCTATGGCTTGTCATTTTACAGATGTTGGTGAGATAAGAACTGTGTACTGATGTGATGACTACAGACAGCTTCAGGTCATTATTACTATGCTCTTACAGTGTTCAGATTATTTGCACTAGATGTAACTGTTTCCATAAATCCACATTTTCAACGTATAAAATACTAGTGGTCAAGATGTGTTTAAGTGTGTTTGATGTAGTGCTATGAAATTGAAGGAAAGTGCAATGGAATGGGGTGATGATGGGGGAAAGTCCAGGGTATTGTTCCAGTCTGTTTGTAGCACAGGTCCAGTGTCCAAGGGGCCATAGGAAAGGCAGTTCAAAGTGGACAAGGTGACAGGATGGGACACAAGGGGGACAATCAGGAGAGTCTCATTTCCTGGCAATGGTCTTGGCAAAAGTCTCTGGCTTCTGTCTGGGTCGCAGGGATGGTTCACCTTCTGCAGGGGGAGGGGTGCTAGTGGCCTGTTGGTCCTGTGGCAGGGCCTGCTGCCCACTAGCTGCAGCGGAAGTGGACAGCTGCTCAATGGACTGGCTAGTGGTAGGGGCCCGCTGGTGTGGTGTTGCTTCCCTCATGATGTTGACCATGTCTGCCAGCAACCCTGCTATGGAGATCAAGGTGGTGTTAATGGCCTGCAAGTCCTCCCTGATCCCCTGATACTGTTCCTCCTGCAGCCGTCTGTTCTCCTGCACGTTGTCAAGGAGCTGGCCCATCGTGTCCTGGGAATTTTGGTAGGCTCCTAGGACCTCGGTGAGTGCCTCCTGGAGAGTCGGTTCCCTGGACCTTTTCTCCCCTGGTGCACAGCATTCTTCCCAGTGTCCCTGTTGGCCTGTGCCTCTGTCCCCTGAACAGTGTGCCCACTGCCACTGACCCCAGGTCCCTGATTGTCTTGGGTATGAGGTGTGGACTGGGATCCCTGTACAGGTGGGCACACTGCTGATTGACGTGTCCTGGGGACAGAGGTGTGGGTACGCTGGGTGGGTGCTGTGGTGTTGGATACTGATGGGGGAGGCTCTGTGGTGGACTGTGAGTGGGCTTGGGTGACCGACTGTCCAGTGGTCCCTGATGGGTCAGGTTGTTGGTCCAGATCCTGAAGTCCAGAGTTACTGTCATCACTGGGGGCATCTTCTGTTGGGGGACTGGATAGTCGTGGCACATCCTCTCCGCTGACATTGGCTAGGTACCTGTGGTGATGTAAGTGATGTATTATGCTTCATGTCTGTGACATATTGTACATCCCTGGATTCCCCTCTATTGTTGCTGTTGCCCTGCTACCTTTGTGTATGGTGATGTATTGTGTGATTGTTAGTTTCCCTATGCTGTGCATTCTTTGGTGATGGATGTCCAGGCAGGGCTGGGAGGGCTGTCCATGCATTGGTATGGCATGCAGGGTTTGACATTGGAGTTAGTCATCTGTGTTTGGGTGGAGGGATGGGAGTGAGGGTGAGGGTGTGTGTTGGCATGCAGGTATGGGGGGTGATAAGTGGTAAATGTTGACTTACCAGTGTCCAGTCCTCTGGCTACTCCAGCGAGTCCCTCCGGATGCAGTAGTGCCAAGACTTGCTCCTCTCATGCTGTGAGCTGTGGGGGAGGATGTGGGGTCCACCTCCAGTCCTCTGTGTGGCCAGCTGGTGCCTTGCTGCCACGGAACGTACCTTCCCTGTAGGTCATTCCACCTCTTCCTGATGTCGCCCCTTGTTCTTGGGTGCTGTCCCACGGCGTTCACCCTGTCCACGATTCTCCGCCATAGCTTAATCTTCCAGGAAATGGATATTTACTCGACCTGTGCTCCAAACAGCTGTGGCTCTACCCTGACTATTTCCTCCACCATGACCCTTAACTCCTCATCAGTGAAACGGGGGTGCCTTTGTGGTGACATGGGTGATGTGTGTTGTGTGTTGGTAAGAGTGTGTTGAGTAATGTGGTGGAGTGTGTGATGTGGGGTGCGTGAGGGATGTATGGGTGTATGTGGTGTGTGTGTCTAGTTGTCTCTGTGCTGTTCATTTCAATATCCTGGCAGTAATTGTTGTTTGTAAAGGGTTGTGGCTAATGTGGGTGTGTGTTTTATAGTGCTGTGGGTGTGTGTGCTGTGTGTATTTGTTTCAGGTGTGTGTTTTTAATATTGGCCAATGTAGTGTTGTTTTGTGTGTGGGTGTCCATTCTGAGCGCTGCAGTATGTACCGCCAATGGTTTACCGCCATTGAATGTCCGCCATGATGATTCGTGGGTCATAATATGGTGGGTGTTGTTCTGTTGGCGTAACGGTATTGGTGTTGGTACCATCACTTTAGCACTGACCTCTGGGCTGCTGGATTTGTGTATGTGGCTGTATTCTGTCGGATTGGTGTGTGTTTGTCATAATTTGGCGAACTGATATTCGCCACCGTGGCAGTATGTTGGAGGCCATCACCGTGGCGGTAAGCGGGATTTACTGCCAATGTCATGATGAGGGCATTAGTGCTTTTGCAAGAGAGTCATCTCACAGAAAAGGAGCCATTAAAACTTAAGCGAAATTGGGTGGGATCATTTTTTTTCTCCCACCTCTACTTAGAAAGATGGAGTAGTCATTTTATTTCACAAAAAGTGGAATTGTATTGTTGTGTCTCAAGAAAATGATTCTGAAGGTAGATGGCCCAACTCAACCAGATCTTTTGTTCTGGCCCAATATTGCTAAGAAATGTCTTCAACATAAAGATGAGTTCATTATTTTATGTGGTGATTGTAATCAGATTATGGACCCTTTTATTGACCGGAAGTCTCAAATTGATTTTCTTCCAAATAAATCTAATAAGCAATTCCACTCCACCATTTCCCAGAATTCTTTGGCTGATGCGTAGAGATTATGTAATCCCACTTTTCAAGAGTATTCCTTTTATTCCCCCCCACGTGGTTCTCTTTCTCGCCTAGATTATATTTTTCTTAGCAAATCACTAACAAAGAACCTTATCTCTGCCTCTATTGAACCTATAGTCATATTTGACCATGCCTCTGTTGTTGCTGATTTAGATCTAGTTCAATCACATCCCAAGTATCCCAGGTGGAGATTGAATAATGCACTTTTGTTGGATCCAAACGTTTCTTCTTCCTTTGTCTCTTTCACTAATTAATTATTTTTATTTAATACTACTTATGCTACATCGCCCCAGTTGGTTTGGGATTCCCTTAAAGCTTCAGCTGGTGGTTTTATCATAGATTTTGTTTAAAAGAAAAAGCAGTTTTTTTGCTCATTGGCAGAAACTCTTGCTGTCTAACATTAAACGTTTAGAACATAAATTCTATTCCTCAGCTTCAGATCCTTCATTACATGAACTAGTTCAGGCCAAATTAGCTTTTAATAAAAAATCAACTGATCAAGCTTCCTCCATATTTTGACATAGTACTGCCCATTATTATGGTGGTTGTAATAGATTAGGAAAGCTTTAAGCCAATTATTTGAAAATTCGTAAACAGCACTCTTTTATTGAATCCATTCAATCATCAGATGGGAGACTTTTATTTAAAGATGGTGGCATTTTAACTGAATTCACTAAATTTTATGAAAATTTATATGCTCCGGAACATTCATTCTACTTCTATTGATTCTTATCTTACAATTGTTTCGCCTCCTTCTCAGTCTTTATTGAATTTTGATCTTCTTGAAGCTGATATATCGATTACAGAATTACTCGAAGCCCTTAACATACTGAAAAAAGGGAAGTCACCTGGCCCAGATGGGTTTACTGTAGAATTTCATCTACATTTCTCTTTTGATGCCTAAACTTCAACAACTCTTTACATTTTTCTTCTTTACTGGCAAGGCTGGTGGTACTTTTCAGGAAGCTACTATCTGTCTAATACATAAAGATGGATGAGATCCTACACAATGCAAGAACTATCGTCCTATATTATTTGTTAATGTAGATTATGAAATTTTCACCAAATTACTAGCCCTTCATATTGAATCCTTATTACCCAAATTAATCAGTAAAGAACAATGTGGTTTTGTTAAAGGTAGACTAACCTCAGATAATTCTCATTTATTTTTTAATGTATTAATTAAAGCACCCTCTCTTTCCTATACTCTTGCAGCTACTTCTGTAGATGCTGAAAAAGCCTTCGACAGAGTAAGCTGGTCTTTTTTACTCAAGGTATTGAAATGGTATGGCTTTGCACTTAAAATTATATCTCTTAATTCTTTGCTTTACACAGATCCTCAGGCTGCAGTATTAATTAACATTTGTGTATCTCACTATTTTCCCTTGCAACAAGTGGTTTGTCAAGGTTGTCCTTTATCGCCTCTTTTATTTGTTTTAGCCCTTGAAGACTTCCTCTCTCGTATCCGTGAAAACACTGTGTTATCAGGTTTTCAATATGGTGATAAACATTTAAAACTATCTACCTATGCAGATGATATTATTATTTTCCTTTCTAATCCTGATATATCTATACCTGCTTTGCTTAATGAGCTTTCAAGTTTTTCATCTGTCTCTGGTTATAAAATTAATTCAGAGAAGACAGAAATTCTGCCCCGTTTTCACTAAGCATTCCTTTAAATCCACTTGGAATAATTCTAAAATTAAATATTCGGGCATTTGGTTTACTAACTCTGTTTTAGAATCTGTTCAAATAAATGTGAAAGATTGTATCAATAGACTTGACAAACTACTGTCCTCCTGGAATCCTCTTTATTTATCATGGTGGGGTCGTATAGATTCCAGGATGATTATACCGATGGTTTAATGCCTTTTATCTATGACTCCCAGTTCATATACCAGTTACTTACTTTAAAAGAATTGACTCACCTCTCTCCAAATTCCTTTGGAATAAGACAAAATCATGAATTTCTCTTTTACTTCTTAAAAAAGCTAAGGATAATGGAGGGGTGAACTTTCCAGATTTATGGACTTATCATAAAGCATGTTGTTTGAAACAAGGTTCCAAATGGGTTTCTTCTGCTTCCCCTCTTTTTACTCCCTTGTGGCTTGACTTTGAACTAACATTACTGGCACCTTTTTCTAGTAAGGAAATTTTAAAATTTTCTTAAAAAAATAACAATTTCCTCACTGCTTTTTAAACATACTTGCTGTCTATTGAGTCCCTGTTATGAAATAAAAATCTAATCTAGAGCCACTTTTTTTTATAATCCCCGCTTTTGTATAACAAACTTATAACTATTATTAATATACCCTTATATTGGAAATATTGGAGAACTAGGGGAATTATCTGGGTTAATGATCTTTTTGATGCCCTCAATCCTCATTCCTTTCCTCAATTCCAAGTGATGTTTGACTGTCCTCAATCATTTTTGCACAAATTTTCAATCCTTATGGAGACAGTTTTAGACATTTTCTGTTAGTTCCCATTAGACTCCATACCGCTTTCTCCTTCGCCACCAGATTCACTTTTACATTTGTTATCTCATAATACTAAAGCATCTCTTATTTACAAATATTTTTGATCAACTGACCCCTTTCGTCCTAAAGCCAAAATAAAACTTACATGGGAAGCTGATTTGGGATGTGATTGGACCATTTTATTCTGGAACAAAATATGGTCCAGAATCTTTAAAACTTCAAGATCAGCCTCTACCACTCAATCTATGTTTTTCTTTATCATAGATTATATCATACACCAACATCCTTAGCCAAATTTGGTATCACATGCTTGTTGGTCTTGTCATTACTCGAAAGGGGATTTGCTCCATATTCTTTTTTTATGCCCCCCTACTGCTATTTTTTGGTAAAAGGTCTGGGCCCATCCCTCAATTAATTTTAGAATAAAATGCCCTATGTCAATTATCTCCATTTTGTTTAGGTAGTCTATCAGATAAAATTAAATTACATGCCTATGTCAAAGGATTATTTGATCTTATGTTGGCCTTAGCTTTTCAACAAGTTACAATTAACTGGAAATCTTCCTCTAGCATATCTTTTGCAGCTTGGTGGAATAATGGTTGCCATTATCATCGTTTAGATACTATTTTTGCTTCTGTTTGTAGACCTCTGGTGAATAGGAATTTGTATTGGTCCACATTAATGAACTTTCTTAATAATAACGTTAAATAATGTGATCAATCCGTTAGGTCTGAGAATTTTAAACCACCTTAATTTGTTTTTTTTATCTCTGTTCTTTTTCTCAGAAACATGGTTCTATTTTTTTCTTGTTATTCTTACATATTATTATATCTACCTACCTGATCTTCAAATATTGAATCGCAGTCTCCTTACCCCTTTTATGCCCTTCCTTCTCCCTTATAACCAGAAAATTGTAAACAGCTTTTCGCTTTATATTGGTTATTAGCTTTGTACTTTTACTGCTTCTTGTGTTGATTACATTTTGTTGGATTTTCATACATTCCATAATAAAGATGATTAACCAAAATAAAAACAAAAAAACAAAAAAAAAGAATGGGCAATATTACAGGGTGAAGCTTCGTCAGCAAACTAGATGAGGACATTGAACTTTGAAGTTTTGTGACATATTAACAGATGCTGCTGCTGCTCCCTCATGTGCCTAACCCCTCACAGTCTGGATTTGACCCTTTTACCCAAACACCTGTGTCACTCTTTCTTTCTTTCTATTTTTCTGCTCTACTCTCTCCTTCTCTTGCTCTATCTTTCTCACACACCACCATCCCCCCTTGCTTGAATAATTTTCTGCACCCCCTCTCTCTCTTGCTTTCTCTCTCATCACCTTGTCACACATTCACCCTCCCTCTTTCTTTCTTTATCACCCCACCCTCTACTTGAGCAGCAGAGGAAGCAGCACCCTCTTGTGCTGTGCGTGGTGCAGTTCATGCTGATTTTATAGCACTGGACAAACACCCAGCACTAAAAATCAGCATGAACTGTCCGACCTAATGCACTTCACCGCTTGTGGAAGTCCACATAGTACGGTGGAGTTCTGAGAACTCTGTGCAGGCCTACAAAATTCCCCATAATATGCAACTTTGTGTGATTAGACGTCATTTCTGGTAAAAATTTATTCTGACCACACATTGGGAACAACATTACACAGTGTCACGAGACTTTTCGTTTTTTTTTACACTATTTTTAAACAGTAACTCCAGTGGTGGGGAAATTCCCACTCATTATTCATGGTGCTTGTAATGAGGACCTTAGGTACCATAGCTGTATGGTGGA
Organism: Pleurodeles waltl; assembly: GCF_031143425.1. Classification (NCBI taxonomy): domain Eukaryota; kingdom Metazoa; phylum Chordata; class Amphibia; order Caudata; family Salamandridae; genus Pleurodeles; species Pleurodeles waltl. The sequence continues at coordinate 65,917,802 of NC_090441.1, read as the reverse complement.
TAGTGTCATGTTAGAAAAAGGGCTAGGTTAATAATTTGGCGCTTCATGAGTGTTGCAGCTGTTTTAATGAAACTTCCAACCACTACACAATTTAAAAGCAGACATTTCTGATATTTAGATCATTACATAAAAATAATTTCTTTGTTCTACTCGCTGTAAAATGTTACTGAAAGTGTCACACATAGGTCATTAAAATGTCAGACATAAATAATTTGAAGACAGGCAAATGTCACTTATGAGCAACCTGCAAACGTGGCAGCTATGTAGCATGAATGATGCTCAAGATACTCAACAGCATCTGTTGCGGGCCCACCATTATACATAATCAAGGGGGGGGCAAATGAGGCTGTGCCCCAGCTCTATTTCTCATGGCTCCCCTGTATGCTAAGTCAGTCACAAGGGCTTTTAAACATGTGTGACTGGCACAGATGTGGATTGAAAGACACTGCCCTGCAGTTTAGCTGGCTCTGATTTTTACATGGCCATTCAGCCTTCATTAGCTTCAATAATGATTTATGAGTTGTTTGGAGAGCTCTAAAGTACTTTGCTAATGGTGTATTCTTGCACTTCCTGTTTTAAGTTCATGTTTGGAAGGGAGAAATGGTGCCTATTTCAATTTTCCCCAATATTTTCACTTGGCTTAGCATCAAATTAATGGGAAGGGTGGTAAAGTACTGACCAGACGACTACCCTACTGCAGATGTGTGCGGAACCAGAGTCAGTGTATTTTTTCATCTCTGGTCCCTGATAAGTCCAATACACCATGGGGAACTGGTAGTCCACTTGCTTGCAGCCCAGTTTGGTGACTATGAAACTGAGGACTAGACAGCAAGGGTGCAGGTGTGCACAACAGTGGAATTATGGGAATCAAGTTTTCCATTCTTCATCTGGAGTCTGCCAGTATGCACTCAATTCCAAGGATTCTCTGGTGGTCATTACAACCCTGGCGGTCGGTGTTAAAGCGGCGGTAAAACAGCCAACAGGCCAGCGGTCAAAAAAATGTAATCAAGACCGTGGTGGAAACCGCCAACATAGACAGCCACTTTAACACTCCGACCGCCAAGGCGGTACAAACAAACACCGCGGCGGTAACCGCCAACAGACAGGAGGAAGTCAATGTACCGCCCACATTATTACAAGGCACCAATCCACCACCTTTTCCGGGGTGGATTCACCGCGAACAAAAACACGGCGGAAACAGGACTTGGAAGGGAAAACGCTCACATCTGCACACCCCACGAGGAATCAGGACGCCATGGAACCCGAGCTCCAGATTCTTCCAGCCTTTATCTTCCTGCACCTCTACCAGGAACAACAAAGATGGCGGCAAGGACCACAGTGAGTACTGCACCTACGACACAGGGGAGGGGGAGGGAAAAAAGAGTGACACACACACGCAACACTCCAACCCCCACCCTCACCCACTACAACACACACACAAGTACATATTGATACATTATATTAACAACCCCCAACTCCCCCTGGAAGAATGCAAGGACAAAAGGAAATGAGTCGAACGATTGTAATATATTCAAATACATTAATCAAAAATATATACATATATAAAGATATTCACACTCTAAACAAATATATACACCAAGAATACAAGTCCAAGGTATTCCACCATCATAGTCCGTGGACCACTGGGCCCACAATGCATGGGCGAGGCCCACACTCAATACCCGAACAAGACGGAGCGAACACTGCTGGGGCATCAGATAGAAATAAAACAGGCACCTCAGGGGGAAGGGAAGGGGGGCACCTCAGCCAGATGAGTGCACGACGCCAGATCAACAAGGGGGCTCCATGCCCATTGATGTATCCTGGGGAGTGCGAAGCCACAGTCTCTCAAGTCTCTCCAGTGGGTGCTTTGCCCACTGCTTTATCCTGGGGAGTGCAAAGCCACAGTCTCTCAAGTCTCTCCAATGGGTGCTTTGCCCACTGCTTTATCCTGGGGAGTGCAAAGCCACAGTCTCTCAAGTCTCTCCAGTGGGTAGGTTGCTCACTGCTGTATCCTGGGAAGCAACAGTCTCTCAAGTGGATAACAGTCTCCACTGGTTCTGGAGGGGGCTTTGTGCCCAGAGTGCTTCATCCTGCCAAGGACTGAGGTAGTGGATGCCTTTCTCCACTGGTTCTGGAGGGGGCTTTGTACCCAAAGTGCTTCATCCTGCCAAGGACAGAGGTAGTGGATGTGATACTCCACTGGTTCTGGAGGGGGCTTGGTGCCCAGAGTGCTTCATCCTGCCAAGGACAGAGGTAGTGGATGTGATACTCCACTGGTTCTGGAGGGGGCTTGGTGCCCAGAGTGCTTCATCCTGCCAAGGACAGAGGTAGTGGATGCCCTTCTCCACTGGTTTTGGAGGGGCTTTGTGCCCAGAGTGCTTCATCCTGCTAAGGACAGAGGTAGTGGATGTGATACTCCACTGGTTCTGGAGGGGGCTTGGTGCCCAGAGTGCTTCATCCTGCCAAGGACAGAGGTAGTGGATGTATCTCTCCACTGGATCTGGAGGGGGCTTTGTGCCCAGAGTGCTTCATCCTGCCAAGGACAGAGGTAGTGGATGTATCTCTCCACTGGTTCTGTAGGGGGCTTTGTGCCCAGAGTGCTTCATCCTGCCAAGGACAGAGGTAGTGGATGTGATACTCCACTGGTCCTGGAGGGGGCTTGGTGCCCAGAGTGCTTCATCCTGCCAAAGACTGAGGTAGTGGATGCCTTTCTCCACTGGCTCTGGAGGGGGCTTTGTGCCCAGAGTGCTTCATCCTGCCAAGGACAGAGGTAGTGGATGTGATACTCCACTGGTTCTGGAGGGGGCTTGGTGCCCAGAGTGCTTCATCCTGCCAAGGACAGAGGTAGTGGATGAATCTCTCCACTGGTTCTGGAAGGGGCTTTGTGCCCAGAGTGCTTCATCCTGCCAAGGACAGAGGTAGTGGATGTATCTCTCCACTGGTTCTGGAGGGGGCTTTGTGCCCAGAGTGCTTCATCCTGCCAATGACTGAGGTAGTGGATGCCTTTCTCCACTGGTTCTGTGGGGTCTTTGTGCCCAGAGTGCTTCATCCTGCTTGTGGAGGCCTCAGTAGCGTTGGAATCTTTGGTGCTCACTGTCCTGCGGTGCTTGTTGCGGTAGTGTCCTGTTCAGCGGTGCTGGTGGCGGCGGAGTCCTGTTCAGCAGTGCTGGTGGCGGCGGTGTCCTTGGCAGCGGTGCTTGTGGCCGCAGTGTCCTTGGCAGCGGTGCTTGTTGCAGCGGTGTCCTGTTCAGCAGTGCTGGTGGCGGCGGTGTCCTGTTCAGCAGTGCTGGTGGCGGCGGTGTCCTTGGCAGCGGTGCTTGTTGCAGCGGTGTCCTGTTTAGAAGTGCTGGTGGTGGCGGTGTCCTGTTCAGCAGTGCTGGTGGCGGCGGTGTCCTTGGCAGCGGCGCTTGAAGCTGCGGTGTCCTTGGCAGCAGTGCTTGTGGCGGCGGTGTCCTTGGCAGCGGTGCTTGTGGTGGCAGTGTCCTGTTCAGCGGTGCTGGTGGCAGCGGTGTCCGGTTCAGCGGTGCTGGTGGCGGCGGTGTCCTTGCCAACGGTGCTTGTGGTGGCGGTGTCCTGTTCAGTGGTGCTGGTGGCGGCGGTGTCCTGTTCAGCGGTGCTGGTGGCAGCGGTGTCCTTGGCAGCGGTGCTTGTGGCGGCGGTGTCCTTGACATCGGTGCTTGTGGCGGCGGTGTCCTTGGCAGCGGCGCTTGTGGCGGCGGTGTCCTTGGCAGCGGTGCTGGTGGCAGCGGTGCTTGTGGCGGCAGTGTCCTTGACATCGGTGCTTGTGGCGGCGGTGTCCTTGGCAGCGGCGCTTGTGGCGGCGGTGTCCTTGGCAGCGGTGCTGGTGGCGGCGGTGTCCTTGGCAGCTGTGCTTGTGGCGGCAGTGTCCTTGGCAGCGGTGCTTGTTGCGGTCTTGTCCGCCGTGCGTGTTTTCCCAGACTTGCCTGTATTACTGTGCCCCTTCCCCACCTTGGATGGTGGCACAGCTGTCTCCACACTACCAACTGTCCCTGGGAGCGTTTTTTCCTCTCTCCCGCCGGGCACTAGCCAACTTTCTGTGCTTTTGAGGTGGGGGACTGTCCGTGCCCTGGCCCGCATCCTTACCCTTGCCATGACGCACATGCACTCACCGTTGTTTAATGCATGCCTCATTCTCCCCCCCATCTGTCATCCACACCACTCCGAGCAGCCATTGCACATACAGCATGCTCACAGTGTACTCACCTGTTTGTCTGGAGGACCGTAGAGTAGCGCGTACTGGGGGAGGACCCCATCCACGAGTTTCTCCAACTCCTCCGTGCTGAAAGCAGGGGCCCTTTCCCCAGACACACGAGCCATTGTCTCTTCCAGACTGAAGTCACAGCAGCACTTGCAGTGTAGGTCCTCTCCTGTCGAAGATCAGGTATCAAGTGAGTGAATAGAGAGAAAATGGCGGTGACGTCTGGGCGGTGCGTACCATCACCGCCGGCGTACATCGTCATTGGCTGCTCGGACCCATAGGGTCCAATATTAACCAATGCAGGATTGAACCGCGGTCTTCGATCGACTACCGTGACGGTGTACAACGCCAGTGCAGTTACCTCATATCCCCTTGTCCCACATTACAGGTCAAGCAGACGCCATTTCAGGGGGCCACATGGCATTAATTTTGACAGTCACACATATCTAGGCCTTGCTTAAACAATAATACAGCCATATGTCGATTTGAAAACATTTTACGATTAAGTTGTGTTTACGTACCTCAGAGTTGGTTGACTCTCTGATCGCTGTTCTCCTCCATAGAGCACGTCCGCTGGGGCAGGTGAGGAGATGGCGGCATCCTCCGGTGTACAGACCGCTAGTGGACCTGTCGACAATGGAGGAGCGACATGTAATCATCACCCACAGACTTGATTGTACCACAATCCTGGAACTGTGTGCCCAATTGGAGCCAGACCTGATGTCAGCTATCCGCCATCCCACAGGAATCCCCCCTCAAGTGCAGGTGCTGTCAGTACTCCATTTCCTAGCAAGTGGGTCCTTTCAAATAACAGTGGCCATAGCATCAGGGATGTCCCAGCCTATGTTTTCCAACGTGTTGTCCAGAGTGTTGTCTGCCCTGCTGAAGCACATGCGGAGCTACATCGTTTTCCCTCAGGTGGAGGATTTGCCTACAGTGAAAGGTGACTTCTATGCCCTGGGACATATCCCCAACATCATAGGTGCCATTGATGGGACACATGTGGCCTTGGTCCCCCCGCAGGAGTGAACAGGTGTACAGAAACCGGAAGAGTTACCATTCGATGAATGTGCAGATGGTGTGTTTGTCAGACCAGTACATCTCCAATGTGAATGCCAAATTTCCTGGCTCAGTACATGACACTTACATTCTGAGGAATAGCAGCATCCCTTATGTGATGGGGCAACTCCAGAGGCACCGTGTGTGGCTATTAGGTGAGGACATGGTCCCAATACAGTGTGACTAGGTGTCTGGGTCTCGGGATGTCCTTAAGAGTCAGTGTGTGTCTAACAGTTGTCCCTCGCCATTTGCAAGTGACTCTGGTTACCCCAACCTGTCATGGCTACTGACCCCAGTGAGGAATCCCAGGACAAGTGCAGAGGAACGCTACAATGAGGCACCTGGGCGAACTAGGAGGATTATAGAGAGGACCTTCAGCCTCCTGAAGGCCAGGTTCCGGTGCCTCCATATGACAGGTGGTTCCCTATTCTACTCACCAAAGAAGGTGTGCCAGATCATCGTGGCCTGCTGTATGCTTCATAACTTGGCTTTGCGACGACAGGTGCATTTTCTGCAGGAGGATGGTCCATTTGGAGGTCTTGTAGCAGCTGTGGAGCCTGTGGACAGTGAAGACGAGGAAGCAGAAGAAGAGGGCATAGACAACAGGAACACGGTGATCCAGCAATACTTCCAGTGAGACACAAGTAAGAAGACAACACTGCCTGCTACATCTGATTTAATTCTTCTACCTATCATCTGTCTGTCACTTTCACCCAGTGTATGGACCCTGAATTGTCACTTTGCCTTTCCATTTCACAGATGTGGGTCCCACTGTGTGACCTCTGCTATGTTACCTCATCAACTAGAGCTGTGTGACATAGGTATGTTGACAACAGAATGGACATTGCTATTTTCCTCAGTTATTGCAATTACACATTTGTGAAAGCACAGACTGACTCCACATTGTTTTGTGATTCAAGGGTGTTTATTTAAGTGCTAAATATTGGAGGGGGTTGTAAAATGGTAAGGGATGATGGTGGAGGAATGTCCATGGCAAAGTCCAGTCTATTAGTCTCACAGGTGCATTGTCCAAAGGGGCATAGGAAGTGGAGCTGGGGCAGTTTAAGTATGGACAGGGTGACAAAGTGGGAGAGAAGGATGACAATCAGGGGGGTCTCATTTCTTGGCGGGGGTCTTGGCATTGTTCTCTGTCTTTGTCCTGGATCTCAGGGACCGTTTGCAGGGTGGTTCTCCATCTGCAGGGGGTGGGGTGCTGGTGTCGTGGTCCTGTGATGGTGCCTCCTGTCCACTAGCGCCGGCGGAGGTGGTGGGCAGTTCATCATCCAGGCTAGTGTCAGGGGCCCCTTGTTGTGCCACAGTGTCCCTCCTGGTGTTGATGAGTTCCTTCAGCACCCCTACAATGGTGCCCAGGGTGGAATTGATGGATTTGAGTTCCTCCCTGAACCCCAAATACTGTTCCTCCTGCAGCCGCTAGGTCTCCTGAAACTTGGCCAGTACTGTTGCCATCGTCTCCTGGGAATGCTGGTATTCTCCCATGATGTTGGAGAGGGCCTCGTGGAGAGTGGCTTCCCTGGGCCTGTCCTCCCCCTGTCGCACAGCAGCCCTCCCAGTTCCCCTGTTTCCCTGGGCCTCTGTCCCCTGAACCGTGTGCCCACTACCACCGCCCCCAGCTCCCTGGTGTTGTTGGGTTGGTGGGTTAGCCTGGGTTCCCTGTAGTGGTGGACACACTGCTGCTTGACCTGGGGACAGAGGTATGGGCCCGCTGGGTGGGTGCTGTGCTGGTGTTTCCAGAGGGGGGAAGCTCTGTAGTGGCCTGTGCCAGTGTGAGGGGAACCGACTGTCCTTCTTGATCCAGTTGGACAGAGCTGCTGTCATCACTGTGGGCCTCTTCTGTGGGTGGAGTGGACATGTCTGGACCCTCCTGTCCGGTGACGTTGGGTATGGGTCCTGCAGGGGTGTAAAAGCATGATTATTGCATCTGTGTGTGCCATGGTGTGCAATGGGTGGGTGACCTTGTACCCCAGTGCTTGCATTCTTGAGTGGGACCTTGTGTGATAATGGTTTAGGGGGGTGTATGGGTATGTGCAGTGGCCATGCTTTGGTGATGGGTGTCCATGCTTTGGTGTTACATGCAGGGCTTGGGTTTGGGATGTGTGGTTTGTGATATTGGGACATATGTGAGGAGTTAGAGTGATGGGGGTGAGAGCGAGGGTGAGGGTATGTGATAACATGTAGGTGGGTGGGGGATGAAGTAGTGAAAGATTTGACTTACCAGAGTCCATTCCTCCAGCTACTCCTGCGAGGCCCTCAGGATGCAGTATAGCCAAGACCTGCTTCTCCCATGTTGTGAGTTCTGGGGGAGGAGGTGGGGGTCCGTCGCCAGTCCTCTGAACCACAATGTGGTGTCTTGAGACCATGGAACGCACCTTCCCCTGTATGTCGTTCCACCTCTTCCTGATGCCATCCCTAGTTCTTGGGTGCTGTCCCACTGCGTTGACCCTGTCCACGATTCTTCGCCATAGCTCCATCTTCCTAGCTATGGTGGTGTGCTGCACCTGTGATCCGAATAGCTGTCGGTCTACCCGGATGATTTCCTCCACCATGACCCTGAACTCCTCCTCAGAAAACCTGGGGTGTCTTTGCGGTGCCATGGGGTGGTGTGGGTGATGTGTGGGGTGGTGTGTGTTGTGATGTGTGGGGTGATATTTAGAGGTGTGTTGTGTGAGGTGCGTGGATGTTGTGTGAGTGATGGAGTTGAGTGCCTGTGGATGCTATTGTTCTTTCTGGTGGTGTCTCTCTCTGGCCTTCTGTCGCAATTGTTGTCGTAAGGGTTTGTGATGTGAGTGTGTGTTTTATATTGTATTGGATGTGTGGGAGTGGTGTGTGTATGTGTATCAGGTGTGTGTATTTGGAACTGTCCAATGTGGATGTGTTTTGTAAGAGTGTGTGTATTTTTTGCGCAGTGGTGTGTACCGCCAATGGAATACCGCGGTTGAAAGACTGCCGCTTGGATTTGTGGGTCGTGATAGTGTGGGCGTATTCCTGTGGGCCGTTACGGTGGAGATTTTGTTATTGCCAGTTTATCACTGACCTTTGGTGTGGCGGACTTGTGTGGGTGTCTGGATTTTGGTGGATTCCGAGCTGTGGGTCATAATGGCAGTGGCGGTATTCCGCGGCGGTGTATTGGCAGTCTTCTGCATTGCGGTAAGTGGCTTTTACCGCCAATGTTGTAATGACCCCCTCTGTGTCTGCCGCACCATATGATAAACATAGGATCATTGGACTAACTGAAGCAGAGGACTGAGCCCAGCAGAGTGGCATGCAGTGCTCTAACTTCACTCCAGTTGACCTGACTGTGGGTTGTACCAAGTCCCAATACCATTTCCAAGTAAAACAAGCACTGGCAAAGCCAATAGGTCTCACCTGTGTTACAACTTCTGACTTTGCCAATGTTTTTTAATTGTGTTTTAGGCAGCATGGATGCTGTTCAGTATTACCAGCATTACTAAAAGTTAGTGGTGTGGCGTAGAGTAGAGTGGCTTAGATGAGCGTGGTGTGGAAGAGAGTGGAGCTGAGCGATGTAGAGTGGAAGGATGTAGAGTGCTGTGGAGTGGTGTAGAGTGGCATAGAGTAGAGTGGATTGGCACAGGGTATAGTGGCATAGACTAAAGTGCAGTGACTTATAGTGGCGTGGAGTGGATTAGAGCAGAGTGGTGTAGAGTGTAGTGGCATAGAGTAAAGTGGCATAGACTAGAGTGGTAGAGTGAAGTGGCGTAGATTGACATAGAGTACAGTGGTATAGGGTCGATTGCCATGGAGTGGCATACAGTGGTGCAGAGTACAGTAGGAGAATGGAGTGGCATAGAGTAGAGTGGCACAGAGTGGACTGGCATTGAGTAGAGTGTGTAGAGTGAAGTGGAGCAGCATCGAGTGGCATGGAGTGGAGTAAAGTAGAGTGGCATAGATTAGAGTGGCATAGAGCAGAGTGGCATAGAGTGGGGTGGAGTGGCATAGAGTGGTGTAGAGTAGAGTGGAGTTGTGTTAGGTGGCATAGAGTAGAGTGTGCCTAGGAGTGGTCAAGAGTACATAGAATAGAGTGACCTACAGTAGAGGGGCATAGAGTAAAGTGGCATAGAGTGGCGTATCATAGAGGAGAGTGGAGTAGAGTGGCGTGGTGTGTCATAGAGTGATGTGAAGTCCACTAGAGTGGAGTGGCATTCAGTGAATCTAGTGGCGTAGAGTGGCATAAGTGGAGCATCATTGAGTGGAGTGGCAGAGAATGGCCTAGAACAGACTGGCATAGAGTAGAGTAACATAGATTGAGGTGAAGTAGCATAGACTTGAGTGGCATAAAAAGATAGAGTGGCATTGAATAGAGTGGCATTGAGTGACATGTAGTAGAGTGGCATGGAGTGGCATAGAACAAAAAATAAGGTGGTGTAAAGTGATGTAGAGTGGAGTGGTGAAGAATAGGTAGAGTGGTGTGGAGTAGTTTAGAGTGGTGTAGAGAGAACTGGAGTAGAGTTGAGTAGATTGGTGTGGAGTGGAATAGAGTAGAGTGGTATAGAATGGAGTAGCATAAAGTGGTGTAGAGTAGAATGGCGTAGAGTAGAGTAGCGTAGAGTTCAGTGGTGTAAAGTTGAGTAGAGTGACATAGACTGGCATACAGTAGAGTGGAATGGAGTACATTGGTATAGAGTGGAGTGGTGTAGAGTGGAGTAGAGTGGCATTGAGTAGAGTGGTATAGAATAGAGTGGCATAGACTGCAGTAAAGTGGCATATGGTAGAGAGACATAAAGTAGATTGCATGGAGTGAAGTGTCAGTGAGTATCATAGAGTGCTGTAGAGCAATATGGCGCATAGTGGCATGAGTAGAGTAGAGTGGTGTGTGGTATTGTGGAGTAGAGTGAATTTCCGTAGAGTGGTGTAGTGTAGAATGGCAATGAATAGCATAGAATGAAGTGGTGTACAGTGGTGTAGAGTGGAAGGGCATAGAGTGGTGCAGAGTAGAGTGGCAGAGAGTGGCATAGATTAATGTGGAGTAGAATCGCATACAGTGGCTTGAAGTGGTATAAAGTAGTATGAAGTGGCATAGACTAAAGTGGCGTAGAGTAGAGTGGAATGGCATAGAGTAAATTGGTGTAGAGTGGTGAAGAGTGCTACAGAAAGGAGTTGAATAGTGTGGAGTAGAGTAACACAGAGTGGTGTGGAGTGTTGTAGAGAGGAATTGATCGGCATAAAGTAGAGTGGAATAGAATGGTGTAGAGTGGAGTGTCACAGAGTGGAGTGTTGTAGAGTAGAGTGGTGTAGAGTGGTATGGAGTGGTGTAGAGTGGCTTGGATTGCAGTGGAATACAGTGGAGTGGAACAGGGTGGAATGGAGTGACATAGAGTAGAGTAGAACAGCGTAGAGTGGAGTGGCGTACTGTGGCATAGAGTTGAGTATCATATAGTAGAGTGGATAGAATAGAATGGTATAAAGTACAGTGCATAGAGTAGAATGGTGTAGAGTAGAGCGGGATGGTGTTGGTCAAGCGGAGTGGCATGGAGTAGAGCGGAGTGGCATAGAGTGGAGTATAATTGCGTAGAATGTCATAGAGTAGAGTGGAATAGAGTACAGTGTCATAAAAATGCAGTGGAAACACACAGAGTATAGCAGTGCAGAGTAGTGTGTTGAGTGGAGTGGCATACAGTGACGTAGAGTAGTCTTGCATTGTTCTATGGAGTAGAGTAGAGTGGGGCAGAGTATAGTGGCAGAGAGGAGTGTGGAGTGGCATAGAGTAGAGCTGTTTAGAGTGGAGTGCAATAGAGTGGCGCAGAGTGGCGCAGAGTGGCCCATAGTGGAATGGAGTCTCATAGAGAAGAGTGAAGAGGCATAGAGTGGAGTAGCATGGAATATAGTGATGTAGAGTTGTGTAGAGTGGCATAGGGTGGACTTAAATGGTGTAAAGTGGTATTGACTAGAATGGGGTAGAGTGGTAAAGTGGAGTGGTGTAGAGCATAGAGTGGCATAGAGTAGCATAGGCTGGAGTGGCATAGAGTGAATTGGCGCGACGTAGACTAGAGAGGCGTAAAGTGGAGTGGCGTTGAGTAGAGTGCTGTAGAGTAACATAGAGTAGAGTAACATAGAGCAGAGTGGTATATAGTGAGGTGGAGTGGCTAGAATAGAGTGACATAGAATGGAGAGGCTGGAGTAGATTGGCATAGAGTAGAGTGCTGTAGAGTAAAGTAGGGTGGAGTGGCATAGAGTAGAGTGGCAAAGAGTGCATGGAGCGGCTTAGAGTGGTGTAGAGTGGCATAAAGTGCAATGGAGTGATTTTGAGTAGAGTGGCTTAGAGTGAAGTGACGTAAAGTGGCTAAGGGTAGAGTTTGGTACACTGACATAGAGCAGCGCTGGTGTAGCGTAGAGTAATGTAGAGTTGAGCGGAGTGGCTACAGAACAGTAGCATATAGTAGAGTGGGTGAAATGGAGTGGTGTAGAGTAAAGTGCATAGTGTAGAGTGATGTAGAGTGGCATTGTGTGGAGTGGAGTGGTAAAGTGGCATAGACGAGTGGCATAGAGCAGAGTGGCATGGAGTGGGGTGGCATAGAGTGGAGTGGTGTAGAGTGGTGTTTAAGGGTGGGTTCTTAGTTGTGCGGCTTGCACAAGTAAAGGGTCCACACCACCACCGGGAGCCAAACACCCCATTGTAGCACATGAATCCCATAGGGTAGCGTTGCAGAGCAGTCCAATGCTTACTTCAGGGAGGTGGTGTGGGCTAGTAATCACCATTCACAAGCACACAAGAATAACACTCAAAAAATTACTGTCCAATCTGTGCTTTTTCTTTTGATAAAATAAAAGTACATTTATTACACACACACTACTCAATACTATGCAACAATTTACACATACACACAAGTTGATGAAATTAATTTTGGATGACATTGTGTGATCATTCTTGCCTCCCCCATAGGGAGGTATAAACCAACAACCTACATAACAGAGAACTCACTTGTAGTCTGGTGCAATATTTGACTGTAACTGGGAAATGAGAGCACCTGATACTGGCAATTAAGAACATCTACTTTGATCACTAGTAGCTGTCAGACTCATTACTCAAATAAGCATCAACAAGTAAAATGTCTAAGCAGGCTGGAGTGTTGGTGGTTGCTAGGATTACTATCAGCATGATCTGCGCAGTCTATCCACATCCCTAAAGAGTGTGGGCCAAGGTTCATCATAATCCACATAGAATTAAACGCTAAAAGACATCACTTGGTTGTTACTCATGATGTAATACCATCTTTCACCCCTACAGAGTGCCTTGTCATATTACACTACACAAGTCATATCATTGACTACAACCCTACAGCCATGCATTTTTTAAAATACATTTAGCATAACCTATTACCATTTGAACCATAGTCCCTAATGGACTCCACTACTATAAAGACAACCTGTAACTACAGCCTTTCACCCCTAGAGGGTGTTCACCATTGTAACACTATTTAAGCCACAAGGACTGCAGCCATGATCATTGCCCATAGTGGGTGCCATTCCATCACCCTGAAACAAAAATTCCAGCTGGCACTTGGTTTAAAACACATTGGAGCCCTTGGCGGATTATCACTTTTAAGTCCCACCCAACCGAGGGTGGGGACACAAAACATCCTATTGGGGGAGGCTGTGCAGTCCCTGAAGCTCCTCCTGTCCATTTGCTTTCCATTCATGGTGCCTCCTCTTCCTGGGGCCACCACAAGCTGAGAATGGGCAAGTTTTAGGCCCAAATCGCTGTGCCTCGTAAGGCATTATGGGGTGTTCTTTGTCGGAGCGTGCATATTTGATGAGCGGTTCTCACGCTCTGCTGGGAAGAGCTGCTTTGTTTTTTCTGTGGTGTCCTTGTGCTGCGACTTTATGCCTACTGGGGTGTCCGGTCCCACCCGGACAACCCCACATCAGGTATGGCAGGGTGGGGAGCAGCTCAGGGAGCCAACCCCTGACTGCTCCCACTGGCTACCCACACGGCCAACACTTGGTGGTGCGACTGTAGGAGCCAGCACTCCTGGTTTTGGAGCTCTGCTGGAACACCTTTGAGGGGTTGCAACAGCACTCCCTCACGCAAGTATTTGTATCAGGGATGTTGGACGGCGCTCCCCTCCACTTTTCCTTGGGGGCAGCCTCCACCCACTGGCCCACCTCAGGGACAAGATGTAGGTGAGCAGCAGAGCACCACATGATTTGTCTCCTTCCGAACAAAGGCCAAAGGACACCAAACTTTAAATGAGGATATCTTGGGCCTTGTTGGGACAATATAAATGATCTTTGGCTCATTTTGCTCCTGGTGGCGAACCCTAGCCACCAGGAGCATTTTCATCAGCTCCCTTTGGCCTGAAAGGATGATGGATTTGGCACAGAGCTGGTTTCACAGGCTCCCTGTGCCAGATTCCACTTTTCACTCCCTCTGGGCCTCTCACCTCATCGTGCAGAGCCCAGTCTCTCCCCACTGGCCCTGGGGTCAATCATAGTCAGGGTCCATGGTCATGGGGACAGTCAGAGGGCTCCTCCTTCCAATTGCCCATGACATCAGCCTCCAGTCCCGTGGGTCTTCAGCTAAAGCACATTTCAAGAGAGTCAGCCCTACCCTGTTCAAGACCCTTTAAGTGGCGCTGGAAGCGTCCAGCAGGGCTGCGCCTCTGGCCTATCCTGATGTGCCACATCACTTCTCCAACTCTGTCTCAACCTTCCTGCATAGTCTTCTGGGATAGCTCAAAATTGCGTCGTTCAAGAGTCAGTTGCCACATGTGCTCTCATCCCTGACATTCCTTCCAGGGCCCATCAGGCCCGGTTCCTGGCACGGAATGACAGTTGGCTAATTGATGCAACGCCCTGTTCCTGCAGCTGGACAAAGCAGTAATTGGCCATAATCCTGAACTGAGTCAGAGAAAGATGGCATTTCTGGATAACCCATAAGATGTACAAATATGCTTTTGTATCCTACTGCATTATTCTTTTAATACCGATTACGGTGTACATTGGTGCAACTCTGGAATCTGTGGACCCAAGGGAACTGGAGTTGTGCCCTAGGGCAGCCTTTCCCATTGACATATAGGTGGTCATTACAAACCTGGCGGACGGTGTTAAAGCTGCGGTAATCCCGCAAACAGGCCGGCGGAAAAATAAATTTAATTACGACCCTGGCGGAAACCGCCAACAAAGACAGCCACTTTAACACATCGCCCGCCAGGGTGGTACAGACAAACAGCGCGGCGGTCACAGCCAACAGACAGGCGGAAGACAATGTACCGCCCACACTATCACAACACACCAATCCGCCACCTTTTCCGGGGCGGATTCACCGTGGATAAAAACACGGCGGAAACAGCTTTTGCTATGGGAAAACGCTCACCTCAACACATCCCACGAGGAACGAGGACTCCATGGACCCGGAACTACAAATCTTACCTGCCCTTGCATTCCTGCTCATCTACGACCAACAGCGACGTAGGCGCAGAACATACCGGTGAGTACTGCACCTATGACACGGGGGAGGGGAGGGCAAAAGTTACGGGGACACCCACCAAACACCCCCACCCTCGCATATTACAACATACACACCAATGCAGTCACAAAAATCACAGTAACAACCCACAACCCCCCCGGAAGAATGCAATGACAAAGCAAATAGCGCCCAAACTTTGTATTTAGCCAATATACTACTCATTAAAAAATATACGGATATATATCACGAAATCTGTCAAAAATAAATGTACAAAACAAGAAGTAGTGCAGATATGTACACAACAATGTCCGTGCACCAACAGTCCAAAAATGCATGGGCGACGCCCACAATAGATACCTGACCAAAATCCGAGAGAACACTGCCGGGGCATCAGATAGAAACACTACAGGCACCTCAGGGGGAAGGGAAGGGGGGGCACCTCAGCCACATGAATGCGAAGCCAGATTCACGACGGGGCTCCATGCCCATTGATGTATCCTGGGGAGTGCAAAGCCACAGTCTCTCAAGTCACTACAGTGGGTGGTTTGCCCACTGTGCCATCCTGGGGAGTGCAAAGCCACAGTCTCTCAAGTCACGACAGTGGGTGGTTTGCCCACTGTGCCATCCTGGGGAGTGTAAAGCCACAGTCTCTCAAGTCTCTACAGTGGGTGGGTTGCCCACTGTGCCATCCTGGGGAGTGCAAAGCCACAGTCTCTCAAGTCACGACAGTGAGTGGATTGCCCACTGTGCCATCCTGGGGAGTGCTAAGCCACAGTCTCTCAAGTCACTACAGTGGGTGGGTTGCCCACTGTGCCATCCTGGGGAGTGCAAAGCCACAGTCTCTCAAGTCACTACAGTGGGTGGGTTGCCCACTGTGCCATCCTGGGGAGTGCAAAGCCACAGTCTCTCAAGTCTCTACAGTGGGTGGGTTGCCCACTGTGCCATCCTGGGGAGTGCTAAGCCACAGTCTCTCAAGTCACTACAGTGGGTGGTTTGCCCACTGTGCCATCCTGGGGAGTGCAAAGCCACAGTCTCTCAAGTCTCTACAGTGGGTGGATTGCCCACTGCCATATCCTGGGGAGTGCAAAGCCACAGTCTCTCAGGTAGATGCAGGTCTCCCCTGGTTCTGGAGGGGGACTGGTGCCCAGACTGGATGAGTCTCCCCGTGAAAGTACCTGTCCTGTCACTGTCCCAGCTGCACATGGGAGAACGATGCCTGATGTGCCGGACTATTCATACCCACACGGTCTTTGCCCTGTTCAGCGGTCTTCACCATGGCGGTCTTGGCCTTGTTCAGCGGTGCTTTGCCATGGCTGCCTATGGACTGTTCAGCGGTGCTTTGCCATGGTGGTCTTTGCCCTGTTCAGCGGTCTTCACCATGGCGGTCTTGGCCTTGTTCAGCGGTGCTTTGCCATGGCTGCCTATGGACTGTTCAGCGGTGCTTTGCCATGGCGGTCTTTGCCCTGTTCAGCGGTCTTCACCATGGCGGTCTTGGCCTTGTTCAGCGGTGCTTTGCCATGGCTGCCTATGGACTGTTCAGCAGTGCTTTGCTATGGCGGTCTTTGCCCTGTTCAGCGGTCTTCACCATGGCGGTCTTGGCCTTGTTCAGCGGTGCTTTGCCATGGCTGCCTATGGACTGTTCAGCGGTAGCCTAAGATGGCGGTTCAGATACTGACATTGGTGTGTGGCATGACGAACACCACACTGGACATTGGTGTGTGGCATGACGATCTCCACACTGGACATTGGTGTGTGGCATGACGTTCCATCATTGCCCAGCGGGGCTGTGAGATTCTGGACCCTCCTGGGCTGTGACTCCGGCGGTTGCGGTGGTCTCCTGACCAGTAACGATACTTGAGCCCTCCTGGGCTATGACTCCGGCGGTTGCAGTGGTCTCCTGACCAGTAACGATACTTGAGCCCTCCTGGGCTATGACTCTGGCGGTGGTCTCTGGACCAGTGACGATACTTGAGCCCTCCTGGGCTATGACTCTGGCGGGGGTCTCCTGACCAGTAACGATACTTGAGCCCTCCTGGACTATGACTGTGGCGGTGGTCTCCTGACCAGTAACGAGGGTGCTGGCGGTTGTGTCTGGACCGCCGGAAATGATGGCGCACTTCTCCGCCGTGACACTCACAACAGGTTGGGGAGACTTCCTCAGGACCTTCCTCACCTCTTTTGAGTTACAGATGACTCACCAATCGCCTTGGATCCCATTTCACTGTTTGTACCACCAGGAGTCTTGACACGGTCCCGTCGTCCAATCTCCAATTTCGGAGCCTTCACAGGGGGTGGGCTGACAGTGCCTTAGCTCCGGGTCCTACTGCCGCCCTGGTGGACGGGGCACTCCAAAAACCTGGAACACGCACCACTGGTACTGGAGGCATTTTGGCTGAGGCGCTACGACGGGACTGATGAATTGGAGGGAGGGGGTGGGGGCAAAAAGGTCAATTTGACATAGGGACAGTTTCTGACGTACACTGGGATGGGTAGTTGGAGGGGCTCTGGGAGTGGAGGAAGAGGAGGTGTTGTAGGAGGTGTCACTTTAGGTGTTTTGGGTGCAGGTGTGTGGCATGACGAACTCCACTCTAGACATTGGTGTGTGGCATGACGATCTCCACACTGGACATTGGTGTGTGGCATGACGTTCCATCATTGCCCAGCGGGGCTGTGAGATTCTGGACCCTCCTGGGCTGTGACTCCGGCGGTTGCGGTGGTCTCCTGACCAGTAACGATACTTGAGCCCTCCTGGGCTATGACTCCGGCGGTTGCAGTGGTCTCCTGACCAGTAACGATACTTGAGCCCTCCTGGGCTATGACTCTGGCGGTGGTCTCTGGACCAGTGACGATACTTGAGCCCTCCTGGGCTATGACTCTGGCGGTGGTCTCTGGACCAGTGACGATACTTGAGCCCTCCTGGGCTATGACTCTGGCGGTGGTCTCCTGACCAGTAACGATACTTGAGCCCTCCTGGGCTATGACTCTGGCGGTTGCAGTGGTCTCCTGACCAGTAACGATACTTGAGCCCTCCTGGGCTATGACTCTGGCGGGGGTCTCCTGACCAGTAACGATACTTGAGCCCTCCTGGGCTATGACTCTGGCGGTGGTCTCCTGACCAGTAACGAGGGTGCTGGCGGTTGTGTCTGGACCGCCGGAAATGATGGCGCACTTCTCCGCCGTGACACTCACAACAGGTTGGGGAGACTTCCTCAGGACCTTCCCCACCTTCTTTTGAGTTACAGATGACTCACCAATCGCCTTGGATCCCATTTCACTGTTTGTACCACCAGGAGTCTTGACACGGCCCCGTCGTCCAATCTCCAATTTCGGAGCCTTCACAGGGGGTGGGCTGACAGTGCCTTGGCTCCGGGTCCTACTGCCGCCCTGGTGGATGGGGCACTCCAAAAACCTGGAACACGCACCACTGGTACTGGAGGCATTTTGGCTGAGGCGCTACGACAGGACTGATGAGTTGGAGGGAGGGGGTGGGGGCAAAAAGGTCAATTTGACATAGGGACAGTTTCTGACGTACACTGGGATTGGTAGTTGGAGGGGCTCTGGGAGTGGAGGAAGAGGAGGTGTTGTAGGAGGTGTCACTTTAGGTGTTTTGGGTGCAGGTGCAGGTACTGGAGGCTGTCGTGAGGTGGATGGATGTTGGGTGAGTGATTGCCGGCGTTTGTGTACTTTGGGAGGGGGCGTCACAGACACACTGGGAGAGGACACAGGGGACGTGTATATGGCAGTGGAGGTGGTGAGTGCAGGTGAGCGGCTTGTGGTGCTGGGTGTCCTGGTGCGATTCCTAGTGCCTGTAGATGTGGTGCATGCAGGTGTGTGTGTAGACGAGACTGGGAGGGAGGATGGAGAAGAGGAGGAGGGGGACACAGTGGAGACAGTGGATGTTGCTGTGTCTTTATGGGTCTGATGCTTGTGTGAGTGCTTGTGGTGAGTGTGGTGCCTATGTTTGCTTGAGCTACTTTTGGGTGTTGACTTGTGTGCATGCTGGTCTGTAGGTGTGCTTGGGATGGGCTGGGGTACAGGGGATTGGGTCTGGGTGGAGGAAGTTGGAGGGGGGAGGCTGGACACAGGGACAATGGCTGCCATCAGTGCTGAGGCCAGAGATTACGGGGTTCGCTGAAGGACAGCCTGACCAGAATGAATGCCTTTCAGGAATGCATTACCGTGTTTCAACTCTCGTTCTACACCCTGGATGGCATTCACAATGGTAGACTGCCCAACAGTGAGTGACCTGAGGAGGTCAATGGCCTCCTCACTGAGGGCAGCAGGGGTGACAGGGGCAGGGCCTGAGGTGCCTGGGGCGAAGGTGATGCCCACCCTCCTGGGTGAGCGGGCACGGGGCGAATGCTGAGGGGCTGCTGGGAGGGCGGTGCTGGTAGGGGAGGTGGCGGCTGTACCTGTAGAAGTGGGGCGCACAGATGGTGCCGCCACCACAGGAGAGCTCCCATCGGCGGACGAGTCCGTGTCGCTGTTTGGTGATCCTGTGGCCGACGTGAAGCTCTCCTCGCCCTCCGTCCCACTGGTGAAATCAGAGTCTGTGGTGTGGCCCTCCATGGCCATGTGGGATGCAGCTCCCTCGTGCTCCGGTGCCACTGTACCTCCGCCTGATGATGCTGATGTACAGAAGGACAGGGAGAGCAGAAAAAGGGTGGAGACAGAAGAAAGAGAGTTTTAGTGCATGGCATACCGCTACCGTTGGCGGACAAGACAAACGCAGCAGCCCCCTGCATTACGCCATGCTCCTGCCCTCTGCACATGCAATTCCTGGGAAATGGCCTACATGGCAATGGTAGACATCTGCCCACATGGATGGCAAAGGGGCAACTATACATCAATTTGCCTTTTTTTGAGCTGGGGTAGAGTGCCACATGGCCTACATAACGGAGGGGCCTTGCCTACCTAACTCGCCCTGGCCTAGGGACACCCACAGCCCACCACCACCACCCAGACAGCTCCACAGCACGCAAAGTCCATTGCATGAGGTTGAACTCACCCCCTTGTGTCTGCTGTGATGTCCTTAAGCGCCCATCCAACTCTGGATAGGCCACCGCCAGGATCCGGAACATCAGGGGGGTCATGGTGCGACGGGCACCCCTCCCACGTTGGGAGGCCATCCCCAGCTGAGCCTCCGCCGTCTTCTTGATGCAGCGGCAAATGTCCTCCCATCTCTTCCGGCAGTGGGTGCCCCGTCTCTGGTGGGCCCCCAGGGTCCGGACCTCCTTGGCGATGGCATGCCAAATGTCCCTCTTCTGGTGGGCGCTGACCTACATGACATGCACAAGGAAAGAGGAACAGTCGTTACCTACTGCACCGTCGTTGTAATTGGCCCCCTCCCAACTCTATCCCTGTGGCCCATTCATCCCCATGCATGACTGTTCTATGTACTCTGCCCCCTTCCCTCATCCACCCAGCCCTCTCCACCCAGGCCTAGCCCATACAACGTGCTCCCTGTGTACTAACCTGTTGGTCTGGAGGACCGTAGAGTAGCGTATACTGGGGGAGGACCCCATCCACAAGTTTCTCCAACTCCTGTGCAGTGAAGGCAGGGGCCCTTTCCCCAGATGCAGCAGCCATCGTCGCTTCCAGACCGAGGTCACAGCAGCACTAGCAGTGTAGGTCCTCTCCTGTCGAAGGTCAGGTATCTAGTGATTGAACAGATAGAAAATGGTGGTGACGTCCGCGGCGGTGACGTCCACGGCGGTGCGCATCATCACCGCCAGCGCACCTGTTCATTGGCTCCTGGGACCCATAGGGTCCAATGTTAACCAATGCAGCATTGCGCCGCGCTCTACGACCGCGTACCGCGACGGTGCGCAACGCCAGCGCAGTTACCCCACAATTCCATTTTCCCATTTTAGAGGTCAGGCAGCCGCCATTTCAGGGGCCCACATGGCTTCATTTACTACTGCGTCACACATACCGAGGCCTACACTCAAAACCTTTCCCGGGTGGGTTAATTGTCTGGTGTAGTCTTGTGTATGACTGTGGGTACATACCTGGAGGAATGCTGACAGTTTTTTCACTGTTGTCCTTCTTAGGCACCGTCAGTTGGGACATATTGGAAGATGGCGGAATCCGCCGGTGTACCGACCGCTGGTGGACCTGTTGACAATGGAAGAGCGACATGTCATCGTGACCTACCGGTTTGACCGTGCCACAATCCGGGAACTATGTACCCAGTTGGAGTCTGACCTGATGTCACCAATCCGCCATCCGAATGGAATACCCCCTGACGTGCAGGTGCTGTCAGTGCTCCATTTCTTAGAAAGTGGGTCATTTCAGACAACAGTGGCCATGGCATCAGGGATGTCCCAACCTCTGTTTTCCAACGTCTTGTCCAGAGTGTTGTCTGCCCTGCTGAAACACGTAAGGAGATACATCATTTTCTCTCAGGTGGTGGATTTGCCTACAGTGAAAGGTGACTTCTATGCCCTCGGACATATCCCCAACATCATAGGTGCCATTGATGGGACCCATGTAGCTCTGGTCCCCCCCGCAGGAATGAACAGGTGTACAGGAACCAGAAGAGTTATCATTCGATGAATGTCCAGATGGTCTGTTTGGCAGACCAGTACATCTCACAGGTAAATGCAATGTTCCCTGGCTCAGTGCATGACGCCTACATCCTGCAGAATAGCAGCATCCCTGATATGATGGGTGAACTCCAGAGGCACCGTGTATGGCTATTGGGGGACTCTGGTTACCCCAACCTGTCCTGGCTACTGACCCCAGTGAGGAATCCCAGGACCAGGGCAGAGGAACGCTACAATGAGGCCCATGGGCGGACTAGGAGGGTAATCGAGCGGACCTTCGGCCTCCTGAAGGCCAGGTTCAGGTGCCTCCATATGACAGGTGGGTCCCTATTCTACTCACCGAAGAAGGTGTGCGACATCATCATCGCCTGCTCCATGCTCCATAACTTGGCATTGCGACGCCAGGTGCCTTTTCTGCAGGAGGATGATCCAGATGACGGTGTTGTTGCAGCGGGGGAGCCTGGGGAGCCTGTGGACAGTGATGAGGAGGAAGCTGATGAAGATGAAAACGACAACAGGGAGTCAGTCATACAGCAATATTTTCAATGAGACACAGGTGAGTACAATTTCATGTTTCACATTATATTACATTTCACACGTCTACCTCTATCCTGTACCTACATTTCACTCCCTATTTGTTAACTGAGTTGTCCCCTTCCATTTCAGTTTCACTAATGTGTTGACCTACGTGTCAACAGCTTGCACCCTTGAAAGGCTTGTGATATGTGACATTGGTATGTTGACCTTCCAATGGCTAACCTTTTGTTAACACTGTAATTGACAATACAAATTTCACTTTCATTGACTGACTCCAATATTATTGAGGTTTCAAGGGTGTTTATTGAAGTGCATAGAAATGTAGGGGGGTTGTGAAATGGGGAGAGGTCATGGTGGAATAATGTCCATGGCAGAGTCCAGTCTATTAGTCTCACAGGTACATTGCACATCTGGCCATTGGAAGTGGAGCTGGGGCAGTTCCAATCTGGACAGGGTAACAAAGTGGGACAGTGGGGGGACAATCAGGGTAGTCTTATTTCCTGGCGGGGGTCTTGCCATCTTGCTCTGTCCTGTTCCTGGATCTCAGGGCCCACTTGCGTGGTGGTTGTCCATCTGCAGGGGATGGGGTGCTGGTGTGGTGGTCCTGTGGCGGGGCGTCCTGTCCACTAGCGCCGGCGGAGGTGGTGGGCAGTTCGTCGTCCTGGCTAGTGTCAGGGGCCCCTTGGAGTGCCACGGTGTCCCTCAAAGTCTTTTGAATGTCCGTCAGCACCCCTACGATGGTGCCCAGGGCGGAGCCGATGGTCCTGAGCTCCTCCCTGAACCCCAAATACTGCTCCTCCTGCAGGCGCAGGGTCTCCTGCAACTTGTCCAGGACCGTTGCCATCGTCTCCTGGGAGTGGTGGTATGCTCCCATGATGGAGGATAGAGCCTCGTGGAGAGTGGGTTCCCTTGGCCTGTCCTCCATCTGTCGCACATCAGCCCTCCCAGTTCCACTGTGTTCCTGTGCCTCCGTCCCCTGGACCGTGTGCCCACTACCACTGCCCCCAGGTCCCTGTTGTTGTTGGGGTGGTGGGTTAGCCTGGGTGTCCTGTAGTGGTGGACACACCGCTGATTGACCTGTCCTGGGTAGGAAGGTATGGGTCCGCTGGGTGGGTGCTGTGCTGGTGTTCCCAGAGGGTGGCAGTTCGGTGTTGGGCTGTGGCTGGGCAAAGGGAACCGACTGTCCTGAGGCCCACGATGGTCCGGGCTGGTCATCAAGATCCAGTAGGGCAGAGCTGCTGTCGTCACTGTGGGCCTCTTCTGGGGGTGGAGTGGTGTTGTCTGGACCCTCTGGTGTGGTGACGGTCCTTCGGGTTCCTGCAGGGGTATGAGAACATGATTATTGCATGTGTGTGTTTCATGGTGTGCTATGGATGGGTGTGCGTGAACCCCAGTGCAGGCATTCCTGTGTGGGGGCTTGTGTGGTGATGGTTGGGGGGTGTTGTGTGTCTGTGCAGTGGGCATGCTTTAGTGATGGGTGTCCATGCTTAGTTGTGTCATGCAGGTCTTGGGGTTGGGATGGGTGGTTGGTGTTATGGGTAGATTAGTGAGGAGTTAGGGTGATAGGGGAGGGTGTGAGGGTGGGGGTGTGTGATAGCATGCAGGTAGGGTGGGGGATATGATAGTGAAGATTAGACTTAACAGTGTCCGTTCCTCCGACGACTCCTCCGAGGCCCTCAGGATGCAAGATGGACAAGACTTGCTCCTCCCATGTTGTTAGTTGTGGGGGAGGAGGTGGGGGTCCGCCGCCAGTCCGCTGTACAGCGATATGGTGCCTGGATACCGTTGAACGCACCTTCCCCCGTAGGTCGTTCCACCTCTTCCTGATGTCCTCCCTATTTCTTGGGTGCTGTCCCACAGCGTTGACCCTGTCGACTATTCTTTGCCATAGCTCCATCTTCCTGGCTATGGATGTGTACTGTACCTGTGTGCCAAATAGCTGTGGCTCTACCCTGATGATTTCCTCCACCATGACCCTGAGATCCTCCTCGGAGAAGCGGGGGTGTCTTTGGCGTGACATGGGGTGGTGTGTGTGATGTGTGGGGTGGTGTATGTTTTGATGAGTGTGGTGGGTGTAGTGGTATGTGGTGTTTTGTGAGTGGATGTTGTGTGGGTGATGGTGTAGTGTGCCTCTGTGTGATGGTGTTATCTATTCTGTGCTGTCTCTCTCTGGCCTTCGTCTCTAATTTGTGGTCGTAGGGGTTTGTGGGTGATGTGAGTATGTGTTTTATATTGTATTAGATGTGTGGGAGTGGTGTTTGTATGTGTATCAGGTGTGTGTATTTTGAATTGTCCTATGTGGCGGTGTTTTGGAGAGGTGTGTGTATTTTGAGCACGGCGGTGTGTACCGCCAATGGAATACCGCGGTTGAAAGACCGCCACGTGGATTCGTGGGTCGTAATAGCATGGGCGTGTTTCTGTTGGCGTGGAGGTGGAGGATTTGTTTCCGCATATTTATCGCTGACCTTTGGTGTGGCGGACTTGTGTGGGTGTCTGAATTTCGGCGGATTCCGTGATGTGTGTCATAATAGCTGTGGCGGTCTCCCGCCGCCGCGGCGGGGTATTGGCGGTCTTCTGCCTGGCGGTAAGCGGCTTTTACCGCCAATGTTGTAATGACCCCCATAGTGGAGTGTCCCTACAATCAAGACAGTAAGCACACTGACTATCCCTCACATGTGTACACCTATCTCACAAGGCCTGCTCCAGGTCACCACCTACTCTGCAGGGTCTCTTCTGCACCAGGCTACCTAAGCACAGTTCTTGGGCTGTGAATACCCGGAATCCTCCTTGCACAGCCCTCACACAGGTGCACATGTCTGTGTACAAGTGATCACATGTAAACAGCCGTGGGCCTCCTACCCTTGCTTCATCACCTCCGCTCTTTGCCTAATAAGGCTGCACCAGTGGTAAACATGTGCAGTCTACTTTAACAAGTGTTTACTATTGGTGAGTCCCAAGCTATAAGGCTCCCTCACAGTAAAAGGTCAAAAGTCAGGTTATCCAAAAACAAACAAAAAAAGGGCGGACCGGATAGAACCGTCCTCTCACAAGTGAGATGGCATAGAGTAGTATGGAATGGAGTGGAGTGGTGTAGAGTACATCAGTGTAGAGTGGAGTGGAGTGGCATAGAGTAGCGTGACAGAACAAAGTGGTGTAGAGTAGAGTGACATAGAGTAAAGCCGATGGAGTGGTGTTGAAAAGAGTACAGTGGCGAAGAGTAGCATAGAGTAGACAGGCATAAATATGTGCAGAGTGGTGTGGAGTATAGTGGCATGGAGCAGAGTAGAGTTTTGTAGCATTGAGTGGTGTGGAGTACCATAGAGTATAGTGGAGTGGCATAGAGTGGAATTCTGTAGAGTAGAGTGGCGTAGAGAAGAGTAGCATAGAGCAGAATGGCATAGAGTGGTGTGGCATAGAGTAGCATAGAGTAGAGTGTCAGTGGAGTAGTATAAAGTGGAGTAAAGCAAAGTGACATGAAGTGTCATAGAGTGGAATGGAGTGGTGTAAAGTAGTGTGGTAAAACATAGAGCAATATACAGTGTTGTAGTGTGGAGTTGAGTTGTGCAGAGTAGAGTGGCATAGAGTGGTAGAGTGAAGTGGTGTAGATATGGGTAGCACAGAATAAAGTGGCATAGAGTAGAGTGGAATAGAGTGGTATAGAGTAGAGTGACTTTCAATAGGATGGAGTGGCGTAGATTATTGTAGAGTGGAGTGATGTAGAGTGGCATAGAGTGGCATGAAATGGCATGGAGTGACATTGAGTAGAGTGCATTGAGTAGAATGGCATACAGTAGAGTGACTTAAAGTAGATTGGAGAGGCATAGAGTAGACTGATGTAGAGTGACGGGTAGATGTGTACAATGGCATAGAGTGGAATGGAATGGCGCAGAGTAGCGTAGAGTGGAGTGGCATACAGTGGCATAGAGTAAAGTGGCACAGAGTGGTGTAAAGTGGCAAAGAGTAGACTGGCATAGAGTAGAGTAGCATAGAGTGGAGTGGCACAGAGTAGAATGGCATAGAGCAGAGTGGTATAGAATATAGTGGTGTTTAGTAGAGTGGTGTAGAGTGACATGTAGAGTGGCATGGAGTATAGTGGAGTCACCTATAGCTGAGTGGTGCAGAATGATATGGATTGGCAGTCAGAGTAGTGGAGTAGAGTGGAGTTGAGTGGAGTAGAAAGGCATAGAGTGGCATGGAGTGGCTTGGAGTGAAATGAAGTGGCATAGATTACAGTGGTAAAGTGGAGTGGCATAGTGTGTTATAGAGTACAGTGGCATAGAGTAGAATTGTGTAGAGTCAAGTGGAGTGGCTAGAGTAGAGTGGCATAGTAGTAGAGTGGCATAGAGTGGCAATGAGTGGAGTGCACAGAGTGGCATAAAGTAGAGGAGCTTGGAGTAGAGTAGAGTGGCATAGAGTGGAGTGAAGTGGCATAGAGTAGTGTGAATCAGAGTGGAATATAATAGAGTGGAGTGGCATAGGGTAGCATGGTGTAGAGTAGAACTAAGTGGTGTATAGTTGTGTGGAGTGGTGTAGAGTAGAAGTGCATAGAGTGGCACGGAGTATAGTGATATAGAGCAGAGTGGCACAAAGTAGGGTGGCAAAGAGTGAAATGGAGTGGCGTAGATTGGATTGGCATACAATAGAGTGGCATAGAGAGGTGTAAACTAGAGTGGCATAGAGTGGACTGCAGTGGCATAGAGTACAGTGGTAGAGTAGCATATAGTGGCATAGAGTAGAGTGGTGTAAAGTGGAGTGGCATAGTGTGGTATAGACTGGAGTGGTGTAGAGTGGGGTACAGTACAGTGGCATAGAGTAGAATTGTGTGGAGGCAAGTGGAGTGGCTAGAGTAGAGTGGCATAGGAGTAGAGTGGCATAGAGTGTCAATGAATGGAGTGCATAGAGTGGCATAAAGTAGAGGAACATGGAGTAGAGTAGAGTGTAATAGAGTGGAGTGGCATAGAGTAGTGTGAATAAGAGTGGTATATAGTAGAGTGGAGTGGCATAGGGTAGCGTGGGGGTTGAGTAGAGCTAAGTGGTGTGGAGTGGTGTAGAGTAGAAGTGCATAGAGTGGCATAGAGTAGAGTGGCATAGAGCAGAGTGGCACAAAGTAGGGTGGCAAAGAGTGAAATGGTGTGGTGTAGACTGGATTGGCACACAATGGAGTGGCATAGAGAGGCGTAAAGTAGAGTGGCATAGAGTGGAGTGCAGTGGCATAGAGTAGAGTTGTAGAGTAGCATTGTGTGGCATAGAGTGGAGAGGGTTAAAGTGGAGTGGCATAAAGTGGAGTGGCATCACATGGAGTTGAATACAGTAGAGTATGTAGAGTGGAGTGGTGTAGTGTTATAGAGTGGAGGGGCATGTAGAACTGCAGATTAGAATGGAGTTGCATAGAGTAGAGTGGCATGAAATGGCATTTAGTGGATTGGATCAGAGTGGCATAGAGTAGAGTGGGATATAGTATAGTGGAGCGGTATAGGGTAGAGTGGTGTAGATTAGAGTTGAGTGTCATAGAGTGGTGTAGTGTGGCATACACTAGTTGTCCATAGAGTAGATTGGCACAGAATAGAGTGACATAGAGTAGAGTGGCCTAGAGCAGAGTGGTGTAAAGTAGACTGGTAGAGCAGAGAGGCATAGAGTGGGTGGAGTAGAGCATCATAGAGTTGAGTGGTTTACAGTGGATCAACAGAATGGAGTGGCACAGAGTAGAGTGGAGTGGGGTAGAGAGGCGGTAGAATGGAGTGAGGTAGAGTAGACTGGTGCAAATTAGAGTGGCATAGAGTAGAGTTGGGTAGTATAGTATAGAGTAAAGCGGTGTGAGCGGTGTGGAGAGGAATGCAGTGGCAAAGAGTGGAGTGGCATGGAGTAGAGTATCGTAGAGGGGCTATGGCCTAGATTAGAGTGGCATAGAGTGGTGCTGAGCAGCATTCTGTAGACTCTTGAAGTGGAGTGGTGTAGAGAATAGTAGAGTAGAATGGTGTGGAGTAGAGTGGCATAGGGCGTATTGGCGCAGAGTGGAGTGGCTTAGAGTGGGGCAAAGTGGAGTAGCATTGAGTGGCGTAGAATGGACTGGTGGAGAGTTGAGTGGTGTAGAGTAGAGTGCTAGTAATAGAGATGAGTAGCATAGAGTGTTATGCCACAGGTCGGCTATCCTCCCGCTGCACCCCATTTTTATCGCACTGGGAGGTTAGCGGTCTGCTTTTCAGTGCATCAGGCCTGCCGCGGGATGTTTGTTCGCCGCAGTGTCCAACTCTTGCGCAGCAGCAGGGTTGACGGCCAGGGCCACGGGTCTTGCCTCGGTCACAGATTGGTCTGCCTTTGCGTCGCGGGTGACCCCCCATATATAATACTTATCTGTTTTCTTGGCTTTTGGCTGTCCGCCCTTTTGGTCATGGGGGTTGTGCTTTCTTGGTCCCAGAATGCTTGTCTATTTCAGCATGCACTGCTCTTTCCTTTCACTAGTACCATTCCAAGACTGTGTTTCTCCTATTTTGTCCTATGATACTTTCCCAACTTAATATGGCGTTTTTCCTGTTTGTTCACTTCCTGTTTTACTGGTAGATAAGGGACTTAAGTTTCTTTTTTCTTTGCCTTGTAACTTCCTGATATTCCAGTTCCTGGAGTCCTGAGTTCTACTGTGCCTTTTCTGATTATCTGGAGCTTCTTTCTGGAGGTTTTTTCCCTGGTGGTTTTTCCTCTGGAGCTCCTTCTGGAGGGCATGGACTGCTTGGGCTTTCATCTTGCTAGCAACACCATGGCTACAGGAAGGGGTTGTCCTTATCTTAGCCAGGATGTACAGGATCTTAAGCCATACTCCACCTGTATCCGACAGAGGCGGTAAGGAAAAGGCAAATCGTGAAGTAGAATGGCATAAAGCATAGTAGCATAGGATGGAACGGCATACAGTGGAGTGACGTTGAGGTGAGTGGCATAGAGTAGAGCAGGTAGGATGATTTGAAGTGGTGTTAGGTGTCATAAAGGGGAGTGGAATGGTATAAAGTAGAGTGGCATAGAGCAGAGTGGCATCGATTAGAATGGTAGAGTAGAGTGGAGTGGTGTAGATTTGAGTAACCTAGAGTGGTGTAGAGTAGAGTGGCATAGGATGATGCGGTGTGCAGAGGAGTGACATAGAGTGGAGTGGCATAGAGTAGAGTATGTTGAGTGAAGTGGAGTGGTGTTAAAGTGCAGCAGAGTGGCGTGGCATAGATTAGAGTGGCATAGAATAGAGTGGTGTAGGATGGAGTGGCGTAGAGTGGAGCAGCGTTATATATGTTTATACATATATATATTTATTTATATATATATATTATCCAGTGGCGGCTGCCACTAGGTACTTATAGTTAGGACTGAGTTTCTATAGAAAAAACGGTTTTCGTTTTGCTAATAACTTTAGCACCGTTTAATGAACCATCATGAAATTTTTTGCAAGAAATTACAACACTCACTTCAGCATCTGTCTGAAATATTCAGGGATGTTCCATAAAGTGGGTACCGAGAAAAGGGGGGGCCCAAAACACTTTTTCCTCATTCATTTTTCCATAGGGATTTTGAATAGCGATAGCGCAGAAACCTCTGGAGAGATTCACATTAAATTTGGCAGAAAGGTAGCTCTTTGTCCAGAAAGCACTTTTTTTGTTATGTGGTGTAAATAGGTTCAGTAGTTTTAGAGAAATTCAAGAAAATCCAAATGTGTATATATAGGCATGTGAAGGATTCACAACCCCTCTGGAACTCATGCTGAGATCTAATTGGCTGCCAGCACCTCTACAAGGCAGTGTTGGCAGCCATGTTGGGACTCGGCTTCAGACGAGTCCCAGAAAAAAAATGCAAAAAATAACAAAAGGGGTCAGGGTACGGACACCCTGATCCCTTAGCTCCACAGGGTAAAAAAGCAATTCTTTTTTTTTTTAAATGTGGTGGACGTCACAGCAAATCTGCTGAAAATTAAAAAATCAAAACAAGGACTGGCTCCCATGCTTGATTTTTAATAAGCCCCAAGTTGGGCCAGGTCATGTTCGATGTTTCTTAGCTTGTATACGATACAGTGGGCTTGGAAGCACCGCCACCCAGTGCATAAACAAGGCTTAATGCCAAAACACACTGCAGGGGGTGGATTCTTTGGAATAAAGCATCTGATTACTACCTTGAGAGCATGTGCATCATCTTTTGTGGAGGCGTTTTTGTATTTCTATAGTCAGGGACTGCAGCAGACAACACAAGCCACTCCCATAGGGGCAGCTTGGAGATTGCGACAATTCTGAAAGGTGCTATAGATATAATTGTGATGTAAATATCGAAATACGGAATGGTGGGCCATCTATTAATAATCAATACTCCCGCTAAGAAATCTATTTGTATCTTTTCATGTTTGTAGTGGTCACTTTAAAATGGCTGACACATTTTGTGGGTGAAACGGGGAGGTGTTTATCGCTAGTCCTTTTTTGATTTTGTTTACATTCGACTGTTTGTATCTGGTGTATTTAAACTTGAAACAAATGTGTGTTTTGTTACCTGTGAACAAGGAAATTTTTCATTTTCGAAACGTGTTGGGATTTTGCCAATAAATGCCTGTATTACGATTCTCTGGAGTGATGGAGACTTGTCTTTGACGTACGGAGTGCTGTTATTCTTGGCTCCGATCGTCGTGGATATTTTGCTTGAAGTTATTGGGGGTCGCGACACCGTCTCTGTCTGCCGCGCTATGGCCATGACGCTGCGGCTTTGTTGTTCTTCTTTGGATTATTAATAGTTGTTGGCCCGCCCGAAGTATTGGATTTAAGCGCACTGCTACGCGGACGAGAAAGGTAGGAGATATTTTCTCCGGTCGGATTTCGGTTTATCGTTTTTCCGCGTTAAGCATTTGTGTGCACATTACTCTCACTTCTGGGCAGCGGATTAGCGCTCAGCGCTTTAAGGAGAGACTGTAACAGGAACCCTATTTTGTGGGACTTTGACTGTTAGTTAGACATTAAGGGGGTTATTACAACTTTGGAGGAGGTGTTAATCCGTCCCAAAAGTGACGGTAAAGTGACGGATATACCACCAGCCGTATTACGAGTCCATTATATCCTATGGAACTCGTAATACGGTTGGTGGTTTATCCCTCACTTTACCGTCACTTTTGGGACGGATTAACACCTCCTCCAAAGTTGTAATAACCCCGTAACAGTCAACATAAAATTTCACAATGGCGATGGCTAGAGAAACACGGAGACGGGTAGCAGCTGATCAACTGTTTATAAATACAGCATTCACAAGCACACAAGAATAACACTCAAAAAATGACTGTCCAATCTGTGCTTTTTCTTTTGATAAAATAAAAGTACATTTATTACACACACACTACTCAATACTATGCAACAATTTACACATACACACAAGTTGATGAAATTACTTTTGGATGACATTGTGAGATCATTCTTGTCTCTCCCATAGGGAGGTATAAACCAACAACCTACATAACAGAGAACTCACTTGTAGTCTGATGCAATATTTGACTGTAACTGGGAAATGAGAGCACCTGATACTGGCAATTAAGTACATCTACTTTGATCACTAGTAGCTGTCAGACTCATTACTCAAATAAGCATCAACAATTAACATGTCTAAGCAGGCTGGAGTGTTGGTGGTTGCTAGGATTACTATCAGCATGATCTGCGCAGTCTACCCACATCCCTAAAGAGTGTGGGCCAAGGTTCATCATAATCCACATAGAATTAATCAACATAAAAATGATGCACAGTTGACACAGTCGCTAAAAGACATCACTTGGTTTTACTCATGATGTAAATGTAAAAAATGTCCACTGGCCCACCTCAGGGGCAAGATGTAGGTGAGCAGCAGAGCACCACATGATTTGTCTCCATCCGAACAAAGGCCAAAGGTCACCAAATTTTAAATGAGGATATCTATCTTGGGCCTTGTTGGGACAATTTAAATGATCTTTGGCTCATTTTGCTCCTGTCGGCGAACCCTAGCCACCAGGAGCATTTTCATCAGCTCCCTTTGGCCTGAAAGGATGATGGATTTGGCACAGAGCTGGTTTCACAGGCTCCCTGTGCCAGATTCCACTTTTCACTCCCTCTGGGCTTCTCACCTCATCGTACAGAGCCCAGTCTCTCCCCACTGGCCCTGGGGTCAATCATGGTCAGGGTCCATGGTCATGGGGACAGTCAGAGGGCTCCTCCTTCCAATTGCCCATGACATCAGCCTCCAGTCCCGGGGTCCTTCAGCTAAAGCACATTTCAAGAGAGCCAGCCCTACCCTGTTCAAGACCCTTTAAGTGGCGCTGGAAGCGTCCAGCAGGGCTGCGCCTCTGGCCTATCCTGATGTGCCACATCACTTCTCCAACTCTGTCTCAACCTTCCTGCTTAGTCTTCTGGGATAGCTCAAAATGGTGTCGTTCAAGAGTCAGTTGCCACATGTGCTCTCATCCCTGACATTCCTTCCAGGGCCCATCAGGCCCGGTTCCTGGCACGGAATGACAGTTGGCTAATTGATGCAACGCCCTGTTCCTGCAGCTGGACAAAGCAGTAATTGGCCATAATCCTGAACTGAGTCAGAGAAAGATGGCATTTCTGGATAACCCATAAGATGTACAAATATGCTTTTGTATCCTACTGCATTATTCTTTTAATACCGATTACGGTGTACATTGGTGCAACTCTGGAATCTGTGGACCCAAGGGAACTGGAGTTGTGCCTTAGGGCAGCCTCTCCCATTGACATATAGTGGAGTGTCCCTACAATCAAGACAGTAAGCACACTGACTATCCCTCACATGTGTACACCTATCTCACAAGGCCTGCTCCAGGTCACCACCTACTCTGCAGGGTCCCTTCTGCACCAGGCTACCTAAGCACAGTTCTTGGGCGGTGAATACCCAGACTCCTCCCTGCACAGCCCTCACACAGGTGCACATGTCTGTGTACAAGTGATCACATGTAAACAGCCGTGGGCCTCCTACCCTTGCTTCATCACCACCGCTCTTTGCCTAATAAGGCGGCACCAGTGGTAAACATGTGCAGTCTACTTTAACAAGTGTTTACTATTGGTGAGTCCCAAGCTATAAAGCTCCCTCACAGTAAAAGGTCAAAAGTCAGGTTATCCAAAAACAAACAAAAAAAGGGCGGACCGGATAGAACCGTCCTCTCACAAGTGAGATGGCATAGAGTAGTATGGAATGGAGTGGAGTGGTGTAGAGCACATCAGTGTAGAGTGGAGTGGAGTGGCATAGAGTAGCGTGACAGAACGAAGTGGTGTAGAGTAGAGTGACATAGAGTAAAGCCGATGGAGTGGTGTTGAATAGAGTACAGTGGCGAAGAGTAGTATAGAGTAGACAGGCATAAATACGTGCAGAGTGGTGTGGAGTATAGTGGCATGGAGCAGAGTAGAGTTTTGTAGCATTGAGTGGTGTGGAGTACCATAGAGTATAGTGGAGTGGCATAGAGTGGAATTCTGTAGAGTAGAGTGGCGTAGAGAAGAGTAGCATAGAGCAGAATGGCGTAGAGTGGTGTGGCATAGAGTAGTATAGAGTAGAGTGTCAGTGGAGTAGTATAAAGTGGAGTAAAGCAAAGTGACATGAAGTGTCATAGAGTGGAATGGAGTGGTGTAAAGTAGAGTGGTAAAACATAGAGCAATATACAGTGTTGTAGTGTGGAGTTGAGTTGTGCAGAGTAGAGTGGCATAGAGTGGTAGAGTGAAGTGGTGTAGATATGGGTAGCACAGAATAAAGTGGCATAGAGTAGAGTGGAATAGAGTGGTATAGAGTAGAGTGACATTCAATGGGATGGAGTGGCGTAGATTATTGTAGAGTGGAGTGATGTAGAGTGGCATAGAGTGGCATGAAATGGCATGGAGTGACATAGAGTAGAGTGCATTGAGTAGAATGGCATACAGTAGAGTGACTTAAAGTAGATTGGAGAGGCATAGAGTAGAGTGATGTAGAGTGACGGGTAGATGTGTACAATGGCATAGAGTGGAATGGAATGGCGCAGAGTAGCGTAGAGTGGAGTGGCATACAGTGGCATAGAGTAAAGTGGCATAGAGTGGTGTAAAGTGGCAAAGAGTAGACTGGCACAGAGTAGAGTAGCATAGAGTGGAGTGGCACAGAGTAGAATGGCATGGAGCAGAGTGGTATAGAATATAATGGTGTTTAGTAGAGTGGTGTAGAGTGACATGTAGAGTGGCATGGAGTATAGTGGAGTCACCTATAGCTGAGTGGTGCAGAATGATATGGATTGGCAGTGAGAGTAGTGGAGTAGAGTGGAGTTGACTGGAGTAGAAAGGCATAGAGTGGCATGGAGTGGCATGGAAGGAAATGAAGTGGCATAGATTACAGTGGTAAAGTGGAGTGGCATAGTGTGTTATAGAGTACAGTGGCATAGAGTAGAATTGTGTAGAGTCAAGTGGAGTGGCTAGAGTAGAGTGGCATAGGAGTAGAGTGGCATAGAGTGGCAATGAGTGGAGTGCACAGAGTGGCATAAAGTAGAGGAGCTTGGAGTAGAGTAGAGTGGCATAGAGTGGAGTGAAGTGGCATAGAGAGTGCGAATCAGAGTGGAATATAATAGAGTGGAGTGGCATAGGGTAGCATGGGGTAGAGTAGAACTAAGTGGTGTATAGTGGTATGGAGTGGTGTAGAGTAGAAGTGCATAGAGTGGCACAGAATATAGTGGCATAGAGCAGAGTGGCACAAAGTAGGGTGGCAAAGAGTGAAATGGAGTGGCGTAGACTGGATTGGCATACAATAGAGTGGCATAGAGAGGTGTAAACTAGAGTGGCATAGAGTGGACTGCAGTGGCATAGAGTACAGTGGTAGAGCAGCATATAGTGGCATAGAGTGGAGTGGTGTAAAGTGGAGTGGCATAGTGTGGTATAGACTGGAGTGGTGTAGAGTGGGGCACAGTACAGTGGCATAGAGTAGAATTGTGTGGAGGCAAGTGGAGTGGCTAGAGTAGAGTGGCATAGGAGTAGAGTGGCATAGAGTGTCAATGAGTGGAGTGCATAGAGTGGCATAAAGTAGAGGAACATGGAGTAGAGTAGAGTGTAATAGAGTGGAGTGGCATAGAGTAGTGTGAATCAGAGTGGTATATAGTAGAGTGGAGTGGCATAGGGTAGTGTGGGGGTTGAGTAGAGCTAAGTGGTGTGGAGTGGTGTAGAGTAGAAGTGCATAGAGTGGCATAGAGTAGAGTGGCATAGAGCAGAGTGGCACAAAGTAGGGTGGCAAAGAGTGAAATGGTGTGGTGTAGACTGGATTGGCACACAATGGAGTGGCATGGAGAGGCGTAAAGTAGAGTGGCATAGAGTGGAGTGGAGTGGCATAGAGTAGAGTTGTAGAGTAGCATTGTGTGGCATAGAGTGGAGAGGGTTAAAGTGGAGTGGCATAAAGTGGAGTGGCATCACATGGAGTTGAATAGAGTAGAGTATGTAGAGTGGAGTGGCGTAGTGTTATAGAGTGGAGGGGCATGTACAGGGAGTGCAGAATTATTAGGCAAATGAGTATTTTGACCACATCATCCTCTTTATGCATGTTGTCTTAATCCAAGCTGTATAGGCTCGAAAGCCTACTACCAATTAAGCATATTAGGTGATGTGCATCTCTGTAATGAGAAGGGGTGTGGTCTAATGACATCAACACCCTATATCAGGTGTGCATAATTATTAGGCAACTTCCTTTCCTTTGGCAAAATGGGTCAAAAGAAGGACTTGACAGGCTCAGAAAAGTCAAAAATAGTGAGATATCTTGCAGAGGGATGCAGCACTCTTAAAATTGCAAAGCTTCTGAAGCGTGATCATCGAACAATCAAGCGTTTCATTCAAAATAGTCAACAGGGTCGCAAGAAGCGTGTGGAAAAACCAAGGCGCAAAATAACTGCCCATGAACTGAGAAAAGTCAAGCGTGCAGCTGCCACGATGCCACTTGCCACCAGTTTGGCCATATTTCAGAGCTGCAACATCACTGGAGTGCCCAAAAGCACAAGGTGTGCAATACTCAGAGACATGGCCAAGGTAAGAAAGGCTGAAAGACGACCACCACTGAACAAGACACACAAGCTGAAACGTCAAGACTGGGCCAAGAAATATCTCAAGACTGATTTTTCTAAGGTTTTATGGACTGATGAAATGAGTGAGTCTTGATGGGCCAGATGGATGGGCCCGTGGCTGGATTGGTAAAGGGCAGAGAGCTCCAGTCCGACTCAGACGCCAGCAAGGTGGAGGTGGAGTACTGGTTTGGGCTGGCATCATCAAAGATGAGCTTGTGGGGCCTTTTCGGGTTGAGGATGGAGTCAAGCTCAACTCCCAGTACTACTGCCAGTTCCTGGAAGACACCTTCTTCAAGCAGTGGTACAGGAAGAAGTCTGCATCCTTTAAGAAAAACATGATTTTCATGCAGGACATTGCTCCATCACACGCGTCCAAGTACTCCACAGCGTGGCTGGCAAGAAAGGGTATAAAAGAAGGAAATCTAATGACATGGCCTCCTTGTTCACCTGTTCTGAACCCCATTGAGAACCTGTGGTCCATCATCAAATGTGAGATTTACAAGGAGGGAAAACAGTACACCTCTCTGAACAGTGTCTGGGAGGCTGTGGTTGCTGCTGCACGCAATGTTGATGGTGAACAGATCAAAACACTGACAGAATCCATGGATGGCAGGCTTTTGAGTGTCCTTGCAAAGAAAGGTGGCTATATTGGTCACTGATTTGTTTTTGTTTTGTTTTTGAATGTCAGAAATGTATATTTGTGAATGTTGAGATGTTATATTGGTTTCACTGGTAATAATAAATAATTGAAATGGGTATATATTTTTTTTTTATTAAGTTGCCTAATAATTATGCACAGTAATAGTCACCTGCACACACAGATATCCCCCTAACATAGCTAAAACTAAAAACAAACTAAAAACTACTTCCAAAAATATTCAGCTTTGATATTAATGAGTTTTTTGGGTTCATTGAGAACATGGTTGTTGTTCAATAATAAAATTAATCCTCAAAAATACAACTTGCCTAATAATTCTGCACTCCCTGTAGAACTGCAGATTAGAATGGAGTTGCATAGAGTAGAGTGGCATGGAATGGCATTTAGTGGATTGGATCAGAGTGGCATAGAGTAGAGTGGGATATAGGATAGTGGAGGGGTATAGGGTAGAGTGGTGTAGAGTAGAGTTGAGTGTCATAGAGTGATGTAGTGTGGCATACACTAGTTGTCCATAGAGTAGATTGGCACAGAATAGAGTGACATAGAGTAGAGTGGCCTAGAGCAGAGTGGTGTAAAGTAGACTGGTAGAGCAGAGTGGCATTGAGTGGGTGGAGTAGAGCATCATAGAGTTGAGTGGCTTACAGTGGATCGACAGAATGGAGTGGCACAGAGTAGAGTGGAGTGGGGAGAGAGGAGGTAGAATGGAGTGAGGTAGAGTAGACTGGTGCAAATTAGAGTGGCATAGAGTAGAGGTGGGTAGTATAGTATAGAGTAAAGCGGTGTGAGTGGTGTGGAGAGGAATGCAGTGGCAAAGAGTGGAGTGGCATGGAGTAGAGTATCGTAGAGGGGCTATGGCCTGGATTAGAGTGGCATAGAGTTGTGCTGAGCAGCATTCTGTAGACTCTTGAAGTGGAGTGGTGTAGAGAATAGTAGAGTAGAATGGTGTGGAGTAGAGTGGCATAGGGCGTATTGGCGCAGAGTGGAGTGGCTTAGAGTGGGGCAAAGTGGAGTAGCATTGAGTGGCGTAGAGTGGACTGGTGGAGAGTTGAGTGGTGTAGAGTAGAGTGTTAGTAATAGAGATGAGTAGCATAGAGTGTTATGCCGCAGGTCGGTTATCCACCCGCTGCACCCCATTTTTATCGCACTGGGAGGTTAGCGGTCTGCTTTTCAGTGCATCAGGCCTGCCGCGGGATGTTTGTTCGCCACAGTGTCCAACTCTTGCGCGGCAGCAGGGTTGGACGGCCAGGGCCACGGATCTTGCCTCGGTCACAGATTGGTCTGCCTTTGCGTCGCGGGTGACCCCCCATATATAATACTTATCTGTTTTCTTGTTTTTTGGCTGTCCGCCCTTTTGGTCATGGGGGTTGTGCTTTCTTGGTCCCAGAATGCTTGTCTATTTCAGCATGCACTGCTCTTTCCTTTCACTAGTACCATTCAAAGACTGTGTTTCTCCTATTTTGTCCTATGATACTTTCCCAACTTAATATGGCGTTTTTCCTGTTTGTTCACTTCCTGTTTTACTGGTAGATAAGGGACTTAAGTTTCTTTTTTCTTTGCCTTGTAGCTTCCTGATATTCCAGTTCCTGGAGTCCTGAGTTCTACTGTGCCTTTTCTGATTATCTGGAGCTCCTTTCTGGAAGTTTTTTCCCTGGTGGTTTTTCCTCTGGAGCTCCTTCTGGAGGGCATGGACTGCTAGGGCTTTCATCTTGCTAGCAACACCATGGCTACAGGAAGGGGTTGTCCTTATCTTAGCCAGGATGTACAGGATCTTAAGCCATACTCCACCTGTATCCGACCGAGGCGGTAAGGAAAAGGCAAATCGTGAAGTAGAATGGCATAAAGCATAGTGGCATAGGATGGAACGGCATACAGTGGAGTGACGTTGAGGTGAGTGGCATAGAGTAGAGCAGGTAGGGTGATGTGACGTGGTGTTAGGTGTCATAAAGGGGAGTGGAATGGTATAAAGTAGAGTGGCATAGAGCAGAGTGGCATAGATTAGAATGGTAGAGTAGAGTGGAGTGGAGTGGTGTAGATTTGAGTAACCTAGAGTGGTGTAGAGTAGAGTGGCATAGGATGATGCGGTGTGCAGAGGAGTGACATAGAGTGGAGTGGCATAGAGTAGAGTATGTTGAGTGAAGTGGAGTGGTGTTAAAGTGTAGCAGAGTGGAGTGGCATAGAGTAGAGTGGCATAGAATAGAGTGATGTAGGATGGAGTGGCGTAGAGTGGAGCAGCGTTATATATATTTATACATATATATATTTATATATATATATATATATTATCCAGTGGCGGCTGCCACTAGGTACTTATAGTTAGGACTGAGTTTCTATAGAAAAAAAGGTTTTCGTTTTGCTAATAACTTTAGCACCGTTTAATGAACCATCATGAAATTTTCCAAGAAATTACAACACTCACTTCAGCATCTGTCTGAAACATTCAGGGATGTTCCATCAAGTGGGTACCGAGAAAAGGGGGGGCCCAAAACACTTTTTCCTCATTCATTTTTCCGTAGGGATTTTGAATAGCGATAGCGCAGAAACCACTGCACAGATTTACATTAAATTTGGCAGAAAGGTAGCTCTTTGTCCAGAAAACACTTTTTTTGTTATGTGGTGTAAATAGGTTCAGTAGTTTTAGAGAAATTCAAGAAAATCCAAATGTGTATATATAGGCACGTGAAGGATTCACAACCCCTCTGGATCTCATGCTGAGATCTGATTGGCTGCCAGCACCTCTACAAGGCAGTGTTGGCAGCCATGTTGGGACTCGGCTTCAGACGAGTCCCAGAAAAAAATGTAAAAAATAACAAAAGGGGTCAGGGTACGAACACCCTGATCTCTTAGCTCCACAGGGTAAAAAAGCAATTCTTTTTTTTTTAAATGTGGTGGACGTCACAGCAACTCTGCTGAAAATTAAATAATCAAAACAAGGACTGTCTCCCATGCTTGATTTTTAATAAGCCCCAAGTTGGGCCAGGTCATGTTCGATGTTTCTTAGCTTGTATACGATACAGTGGGCTTGGAAGCACCGCCAACCAGTGCATAAACAAGGCTTAATGCCAAACACACTGCAGGGGGTGGATTCTTTGGAATAAAGCATCTGATTACTACCTTGAGAGCATGTGCATCATCTTTTGTGGAGGCGTTTTTGTATTTCTATAGTCAGGGACTGCAGCAGACAACACAAGCCACTCCCATAGGGGCAGCTTGGAGATTGCGACAATTCTGAAAGGTGCTATATATATAATTGTTATGTAAATATTGAAATACGTAAGGGTGGGCCATCTATTAATAATCAATACTCCCGCTAAGAAATCTATTTGTATCTTTTCATGTTTGTAGTGGTCACTTTAAAATGGCTGACACATTTTGTGGGTGAAACGGGGAGGGGTTTATCGCTAGTCCTTTTTTTATTTTGTTTACATTCGACTCTTTGTATCTGGTGTATTTAAACTTGAAACAAATGTGTGTTTTGTTACCCGTGAACAAGGACATTTTTTAATTTCGAAACGCGTTGGGATTTCGCCAATAAATGCCTGTATTATGATTCTCTGGAGTGATGGAGACTTGTCTTTGACGTACGGAGTGCTGTTATTCTTGGCTCCGATCGTCGTGGATATTTTGCTTGAAAATACATATATATATATATATATATATATATATATATATATATATATATATATACATTTATATACATATATATACCGACTGGCGGCTAGGTAGTTATAGTTAAGAACACAAAAGGATGATGGATGGGATGCTGAAATTTTTCAAACACTCACCCCCAGTCACAGATCTGGGTTAAATCCATCCTTTTTTTGCTCACCAAAGATGGACCTAGCCATATGCTAATCAGTCTTGACCCTGCTCTCCATGGGAAAAGTCCAGCCTGAACTGCCAGGCCAGGTCCTCCCTGGACCGTAAACAAGCATCCTGGAACTGTTTTCAGGGTATCACCCCTCATCAGTGAGGCTAGCTTGAATCCAGTGGCACAGTGAGCAAGGGACCCAAGTCTGGGCATACCCTGGCCACTTAGGACAATTTTAGCAACACAAAAGGATGATGGACAGAGGGTTGAAACTTTTCAAACACTCACTCCTAGCCATAGATCTGGGTTAAATCCGTAACACTTTTGCTCACTATGCCACCCCAGTTTGGATCCAGCCAAATGCAAATCAGTCTTAACCCTGCTCCCCATGGGTACAGTCCAGCCCAAACTGCCAGGCCAAGTCCTCCCTGAACTGGAAACTAGCATCCTTGGGACTGGTTTCGGGATGTCACCCCTCATCAGACAAGGCTAGCTTCAATCCAGTAGCACAGTGAGCAGGGGACCCAAGTCTTGGCCTACCCTGGCCACTTAGGGCCTAGGGACTGATTTAGATCTTCGGCGAATGGAATACTACATCACAAACGTGATGATATCCTGTCCGCTGTATTACGATCTCCATAGGACATAATGGGATCGTAATACAGCAGACAGGATATTCGTCATGTTGTGATGGAATATTCCCCTCCGCCAAGATCTACATCATGCCCCTAGTTTCCATAGAAAAATCATTTTTTGACTGGGCTATATCTTTAACGCAGTTTGGTGAACATTTATGAAATTTCCCAAAAGTGTGCCCAAGGGTCTTGTTGTATATGGAAAGTTTTGGGGTGATCTGTGAAGCAGGGACCAATTAAAACAGGAGGGGTCAAAAAAAGTAAATTTCCCAAGTTAATTCCAATAGAGTCTTTACACCCACTTAGA